>NC_080064.1:76375329-76685737 GCF_949987535.1 Balaenoptera acutorostrata | reverse complement strand
AATCCATTCTAAGATAGAGTGTCATGTCTTAAATTCTCAAATAATATTTATTAAGCGCTTAATATATGCCAAGCACTATGTGACATTCTTTAAATCTATTAACTCATTGAATCCTCACAAGAACCCCATGAGTAGATACCATTTCTCATTTTACAAATGAGAAAACTGAGCCTTAATAGCTTCCTCAAAGTCACCCTGCCAGTAAGTGTCAGAACCAAGCTGAAACCCTAGTCTGACTCCAAGCCATATTCATAACCCCTATGCTGTACTCCTCCAGGACACATCATTTCACCTGGTAAGGGAGCCAACTCATAGTCAACCCCACCACCTGTGGAAGAATACAAAAACAAATGATAAAAATTCTAGTGCAAAAACCAAATTATCACATATTTTACAATTTTCTATTCCTAATCAAGAAGATCTAGATTTCTGTAACTGGGGAGAGCGAGAAATCTTGTATGGGCAAAAAATATTATATAACGTGTCATATAGTCTTTAGACTAGTCCCTTGAATATTTATGGAGTATGCTTTGCGATAAGCTCAGAAGATAAAACAGTGCCTTCCCTTAAGGAATCCACAATTTAGTGACGGAGACTGACCAATGAAGGTCTGTAATACAACCTGATAAATGCTGTAATAAAAGTATATGATAGCAAGGAGGAAGGAGCAAAGAATTCTGAGTCAGGATTTGAGATGGAGTTAGGGAATGACTCATTTAACATGAGTCTTAAAGAATGGATAGGGTTTTAATGTTTTATTTTATTTCATTTTAATTTAATTTAATTTTACTTTATTATTTTACAATGGAAGAATGAATACCAGAATTTTGTTTGAAATAGAGGCCAAAATCACAGAGATAGAAAATGGCCTATATCTCTACTTCTAATTAAAATTCTAATACAAAGACCTAGATCCATGTACTTGCTCTGGTGGAAAGAACAGTAGTGCTTTTTCTCTGATTGACTGAGAGTCTCTTGAAAATGACACAGAATTATTTTACAATTAGAATATTCACTCTCAAGCAGTGATCACTTATATTCATAGCTATTCATAGCTATATAAAACGTGATTCTGAAATGGAGGTTTCAAAATTTCAAATGTTTCTAATATGGAGATGCGAACTTGGACAAATTAATGCCCACACTAGGTAAAAGAGAGTGATTTCCAACCTGTGGATTAAGACCCTCAGGGGACTCAAGTTTATTGAAATGGGCGTTCAAATTCATATGCATATATGCATTCCTTTTCCAAGCTACAGACACTAGAGCTCTTATCTTGTGGGGCAGTGATAAGACAAAGCAGTTAAGAATATAAGGGTTTGGAGTTGTACTGTCAGAGTTCAAACCCCAGCTGTATCATTAAGTGGATGAACTTGGTTAAACTACTTGACCTCTCTGTGCCTCAATTTCCTCATCAGTTGAGTGAGGATAATAATAAACCTACCTTGAAGAATAGTTATGACTTAAATGAATTAAATATATATATACATATGGGACATTTAGAACACTGACACATGGTAAAAATATATCAGTTATTATTATGTATGTGAGTTGGGAAAGCAGATCACTGACATTCTTTTGACATTAAAAAAATAATAATCCTTACTGGACTATTTCTGAAAAAGTTGGGGATCACTAGTCTACAGTAGATCCTTGCCTATTCAAAGAAGCTTATCTCAGTGGATTACCAGGTACTTTGCTCCTCCTCCCGTTCCCTTTCCTGCTAGCTTTTGTGTCCCTACTTCACACATTAGTATCTCTAGCTTATATGTATTCATTAGAAGTGTTTTCAGTTATAAAACTTAATAATAGTGCCTTAACATAATATGGATTTATTTGCCTTACTAGGCAGTCACTGGTGTAGTGGCTTACTGGTGGCATAAAGGACACAGGCTCTTTCTAAATTTCTTCTCTACCAACCTTGGATGTGTGACTTTTTACTCGTGATCATGAGAGGTTGCTGCACCTACAGGTCCCATATTTATGCTGTAAGTAGAGGAATGTGGTAGCCCCTACACTATCTGCTCTTGTATCAGAAAAGCAAAAGTTTTACCAGAAGTCCCTGAGATTTCAGTTTCCATCTAATTTGCCAGATGTTCTGATTGTGTGTACATCATGCTATTAAAAATGTGGTTATGGGCTACCTGTATTGACATCACCTGGCAGCTTGTTAGAAATTGCAGAATCTCAGGCACTATCCCAGACCTACTGAATCAGAATCTGCTTTTAAACAAGATTCCCAGAATCTTAATGTGCACATTAATGTGCACATTAATTTTTTTTTAACATCTTTATTGGAGTATAATTGCTTTACAGTGGTGTGTTAGTTTCTGCTATATCACAGAGTGAATCAGCTATACATATACATATATCCCCATATCCCCCCTCTTGCATCTCCCTCCCACCCTCCCTATCCCACCCCTCTAGGTGGTCACAAAGCATGGAGCTGATCTCCCTGTGCTATGCAGCTGCTTCCCACTAGCTATCTATTTTAAATTTGTTAGTGTATATATGTCCATGCCACTCTCTCACTTCATCCCAGCTTACCCTTCCCCCTCCTCTAAATTTTGAGAAGCACTAGTTTTCATCATATTAACCATAGTTAGCACATCTTGACTCTATGTATATGACTTGGATGCAAATACGTTATTATTAATTACCTCTCTGATAAAGGTGTCAGCCCTGGCACTCACATAATCCTTCATGCTAAACCTAGTTTCTTTGTGAGACGTTTACACCTTTGCATTTCCTTGGTCAGCATGGCCTTGGTTCCTGGTACAGAGTCAGATTTTCCATTAATGTCTTATTTGGCTTTTAAATATTCTTGTAAAACCTGTTCAGATGCTTCTCTTGTCCCTGCCACCTGGGGCAGTGATTGTTGGGAGGGGAGGTTTCTCTTTCAGTGAACTACTTGCTCAACTAATTATTCATTGGGTTGCTTGTTTTTCTTCTTTTTACTTCTTCAAAGTTATTATTGAGCTCCTTATTTAGTGAGATGCGTAGTTTTGTGCATTGGGTTTTTCCTCTATATAAAGTGCAAAAATTTAACCTGTTCCTTTATATTTTGAAATATTTTATTCAGAAAGTTGTCAAAGAACAGATCAATTTTTTCTTTTAGGAAAAGTACTTTTCACTTTTATTGACATGAGTCAATAAAGTATCTGTTTCATTCCTTTTTAAAAGTAAACTTCCTTGGGATGGTGATTAAAGGGAATATATCTGTAAGGGAAAAAACTTCATAAAGTTCTGATGACAACAGCATAATAAAAAATATTTTAAAATTTGCCCCAAGATTTTTTAAAAATGCAGTTTGTAAGTAATATGTTTCTTCATTAACATGCTGGTGACTCTTGGGTAGGGTTGCCTGAAGAGCTGGATAAACAGAATGAAGGTATAAGCAGAATAGGTCAAAATGAACTCTACATTTAAAGAGAGGACAAAGACTATTTTAGAGTTAACACAGTAGGAAAAAATTTTGTGTATTAGCCACAAAATTTCAACTATTTCAGTACCTCTATATCATTATGCATAAATGCAGAGAATATTATCCTGTAGGAAGTGTCCCTCATCTATGTTTTCAAAGAAATTTTCCTTCAATTTAGGGCTCAAGAATAGTATGAGATATAGAGAGGATTTAGAGTGACCAGAAATATAAATGCTGGTCAAGAAACTCGAGGAGAGAGGATTAACCAAGATGGCGGAGTAGAAGGACGTGCTCTCACTCCCTCTTGCGAGAGCACCAGAATCACAACTGGCTGCTGGACAATCATTGACAGGAAGACCCTGGACTTCACCAAGGAGGATACCCCACGTCCAAGGACAGAGGAGAAGCCACAGTGAGACGGTAGGAGGGGCGCATTCAGAGTAAAATCAAATCCCATAACTGCTGGGTGGGTGACTCACAGACTGGTGAACACTTATACCACAGAAGTCCACCCACTGGAGTGAAGCTTCTGAGCCCCACGTCAGGCTCCCCAACCTGGGGGTCCGGCAACGGGAGGAGGAATTCCTAGAGAATCAGACTTTGAAGTCTAGTGGGAATTGATTGCAGGACTGTGACAGGACTGGGGAAAACAGAGACCCCACTCTTGGAGGACACACACAAAGTAATGTGTGCATCGGGACCCAGGGGAAGGAGCAGTGACCCTGGGGGAGACTGAACCAGACGTACCTGCTGGTGTTGGGGGGTCTCCTGCAGAGGCAAGTGGTGGCGCTGTTTCACCGTGGGGATAAGGACACTGGCAGCAGAGGTCCTGGGAAGTTCTCCTTGGCGAGAGCCCTCCCAGAGTCTGCCATTAACCCCACCAAAGAGCACGGGTAGGCTCCAGTGTTGGGTTGCCTCAGGCAAAACAACCAACAGGGAGGGAACCCAGCCCCACCCATCAACAGTCAAGTGGATTAAAGTTTTACTGAGCTCTGACCGCCACAGCAACAGGGAGGGAACCCAGCCCCACCCATCAACAGTCAAGTGGATTAAGGTTTTACTGAGCTCTGACCGCCACAGCAACAGTCAGCTCTACCCACCACCAGAGCCTCCCATCAAGCCTCTTAGATAGCCTCAACCACCAGAGGGCAGACAACAGAAGCAAGAAAAACTACAATCCTGCAGCCTGTGGACCAAAAACCACAGTTACAGAAAGACAGAGAAGATGAAAAGGCAGAGGGCTATGTACCAGATGAAGGAACAAGAAAAAACCCCAGAAAAACAACTAAATGAAGTGGAGATAGGCAACCTTCCAGAAAAAGAATTCAGAATAATGATAGTGAAGATGATCCAGGACCTCGGAATAAGAATGGAGGCAAAGATTGAGAAGATGCAAGAAATGATTAACAAAGACCTAGAAGAATTAAAGAACAAACAAACAGAGATGACCAATACAATAACTGAAATGAAAACTACACTAGAAGGAATCAATAGCAGAATAACCGAGGCAGAAGAATGGATAAGTGACCTGGAAGACAGAATGGTGGAATTCACTGCTGCGGAAGAGACTAAAGAAAAAAGAATGAAAAGAAATGAAGACAGCCTAAGAGACCTCTGGGACAACATTAAACGCAACAACATTCGCATTATAGGGGTCCCAGAAGGAAAAGAGAGAGAGAAAGGACCAGAGAAAATATTTGAAGAGATTATAGTCGAAAACTTCCCTAATATGGGAAAGGAAATAGCCACCCAAGTCCAGGAAGCGCAGAGAGTCCCATACAGAATAAACCCAAGGAGAAACACGCCGAGACACATAGTAATCAAAGTGGCAAAAATTAAAGACAAAGAAAAATTACTGAAAGCAGCAAGGGAAAAACGACAAATAACATACAAGGGAACTCCCATAAGGTTAACAGCTGATTTCTCAGCAGAAACTCTGCAAGCCAGAAGGGAGTGGCATGATATACTTAAAGTGATGAAAGGGAAGAACCTACAACCAAGATTACTCTACCCAGCAAGGATCTCATTTAGATTTGATGGAGAAATCAAAAGCTTTACAGACAAGCAAAAGCTAAGAGAATTCAGCACCACCAAACCAGCTTTACAACAAATGCTAAAGGAACTTCTCTAAGTGGGAAACACAAGAGAAGAAAAGGACCTACAAAAACAAACCCAAAACAATTAAGAAAATGGTCATAGGAACATACATATCGATAATTACCTTAAACGTGAATGGATTAAATGCCCCAACCAAAAGACATAGACTGGCTGAATGGATACGAAAACAAGACCCATATATATGCTGTCTACAAGAGACCCACTTCAGTCCCAGGGACACATACAGACTGAAAGTGAGGGGATGGAAAAAGATATTCCATGCAAATGGAATTCAAAAGAAAGCTGGAGTAGCTATACTCATATCAGATAAAATAGACTTTAAAATAAAGAATGTTACAAGAGACAAGGAAGGACACTACATAATGATCCAGGGATCAATCCAAGAAGAAGATATAACAATTATAAATATATATGCACCCAACATAGGAGCACCTCAATACATAAGGCAACTGCTAACAGCTATAAAAGAGGAAATCGACAGTAACACAATAATAGTGGGGGACTTTAACACCTCACTTACACCAATGGACAGATCATCCAAAATGAAAATAAATAAGGAAACAGAAGCTTTAAATGACACAATAGACCAGATAGATTTAATTGATATATATAGGACATTCCATCCAAAAACAGCAGATTACACGTTCTTCTCAAGTGCACACGGAACATTCTCCAGGATAGATCACATCTTGGGTCACAAATCAAGCCTCAGTAAATTTAAAAAAATTGAAATCATATCAAGCATCTTTTCTGACCACAATGCTATGAGATTAGAAATGAATTACAGGGAAAAAAACGTAAAAAAGACAAACACATGGAGGCTAAACAATACGTTACTAAATAACCAAGAGATCACTGAAGAAATCAAACAGGAAATCAAAAAATACCTAGAGACAAATGACAATGAAAACACGACGACCCAAAACCTATGGGATGCAGCAAAAGCAGTTCTAAGAGGGAAGTTTATAGCTATACAAGCCTACCTAAAGAAACAAGAAAAATCTCAAGTAAACAATCTAACCTTACACCTAAAGAAACTAGAGGAAGAAGAACAAACAAAACCCAAAGTTAGCAGAAGGAAAGAAATCATAAAGATCAGAGCAGAAATAAATGAAATAGAAACAAAGAAAACAATAGCAAAGATCAATAAAACTAAAAGTTGGTTCTTTGAGAAGATAAACAAAATTGATAAGCCATTAGCCAGACTCATCAAGAAAAAGAGGGAGAGGACTCAAATCAATAAAATCAGAAATGAAAAAGGAGAAGTTACAACAGGCACCGCAGAAATACAAAACATCCTAAGAGACTACTACAAGCAACTTTATGCCAATAAAATGGACAACCTGGAAGAAATGGACAAATTCTTAGAAAGGTATAACCTTCCAAGACTGAATCAGGAAGAAACAGAAAATATCAACAGACCAATCACAAGTAATGAAATTGAAACTGTGATTAAAAATCTTCCCACAAACAAAAGTCCAGGACCAGATGGCTTCACAGGTGAATTCTATCAAACATTTAGAGAAGAGCTAACACCCATCCTTCTCAAACTCTTCCAAAAAATTGCAGAGGAAGGAACTCTCCCAAACTCATTCTATGAGGCCACCATCACCCTGATACCAAAACCAGACAAAGACACTACAAAAAAAGAAAATTACAGACCAATATCACTGATGAATATAGATGCAAAAATCCTCAACAAAATACTAGCAAACAGAATCCAACAACACATTAAAAGGATCATACACCACGATCAAGTGGGATTTATCCCAGGGATGCAAGGATTCTTCAATATACGCAAATCAATCAATGTGATACACCATATTAACAAATTGAAGAAGAAAAACCATATGATCATCTCAATAGATGCAGAAAAAGCTTTTGACAAAATTCAACACCCATTTCTGATAAAAACTCTCCAGAAAGTGGGCATAGAGGGAACCTACCTCAACATAATAAAGGCCATATATGACAAACCCACAGCAAACATCATTCTCAATGGTGAAAAACTGAAAGCATTTCCTCTAAGATCAGGAACGAGACAAGGATGTCCACTCTCACCACTATTATTCAACATAGTTCTGGAAGTCCTAGCCACGGCAATCAGAGAAGACAAAGAAATAAAAGGAATACAAATTGGAAAAGAAGAAGTAAAACTGTCACTGTTTGCGGATGACATGATACTATACATAGAGAATCCTAAAACTGCCACCAGAAAACTGCTAGAGCTAATTAATGAATATGGTAAAGTTGCAGGTTACAAAATTAATGCACAGAAATCTCTTGCATTCCTATACACTAATGATGAAGAATCTGAAAGAGAAATTATGGAAACACTCCCATTTACCATTGCAACAAAAAGAATAAAATACCTAGGAATAAACCTACCTAGGGATACAAAAGACCTGTATGCAGAAAACTATAAGACACTGATGAAAGAAATTAAAGATGATACCAACAGATGGAGAGATATACCATGTTCTTGGATTGGAAGAATCAACATTGTGAAAATGAGTATACTACCCAAAGCAATCTACAGATTCAATGCAATCCCTATCAAATTACCAATGGCATTTTTTACAGAGCTAGAACAAATCAGCTTAAAATTTGTATGGAGACACAAAAGACCCCGAATAGCCAAAGCAGTCTTGAGGCAAAAAAATGGAGCTGGAGGAATCAGACTCCCTGACTTCAGACTATACTACAAAGCTACAGTAATCAAGACAATATGGTACTGGCACAAAAACAGAAACATAGATCAATGGAACAAGATAGAAAGCCCAGAGATTAACCCACGCACCTATGGTCAACTAATCTATGACAAAGGAGGCAAAGATATACAATGGAGAAAAGACAGTCTCTTCAATAAGTGGTGCTGGGAAAACTGGACAGCTACATGTAAAAGAATGAAATTAGAATACTCCCTAACACCATACACAAAAATAAACTCAAAATGGATTAGAGACCTAAATATAAGACTGGACACTATAAAACTCTTAGAGGAAAACATAGGAAGAACACTCTTTGACATAAATCACAGCAAGATCTTTTTTGATCCACCTCCTAGAGTAATGGAAATAAAAACAAAAATAAACAAGTGGGACCTAATGAAACTTCAAAGCTTTTGCACAGCAAAGGAAACCATAAACAAGACGAAAAGACAACCCTCAGAATGGGAGAAAATATTTGCAAATGAATCAACGGACAAAGGATTAATCTCCAAAATATATAAACAGCTCATTCAGCTCAATATCAAAGAAACAAACACCCCAATCCAAAAATGGGCAGAAGACCTAAATAGACATTTCTCCAAAGAAGACATACAGACGGCCACGAAGCACATGAAAAGATGCTCAACATCACTAATTATTAGAGAAATGCAAATCAAAACTACAATGAGGTATCACCTCACTCCTGTTAGAATGGGCATCATCAGAAAATCTACAAACAACAAGTGCTGGAGAGGGTGTGGAGAAAAGGGAACCCTCTTGCACTGTTGGTGGGAATGTAAATTGATACAGCCACTATGGAGAACAGTATGGAGGTTCCTTAAAAAACTAAAAATAGAATTACCATATGACCCAGCAATCCCACTACTGGGCATATACCCAGAGAAAACCGTAATTCAAAAAGACACATGCAGCCGAATGTTCATTGCAGCACTATTTACAATAGCCAGGTCATGGAAGCAACCTAAATGCCCATCAACAGATGAATGGATAAAGAAGTTGTGGTACATATATACAATGGAATATTACTCAGCCTTAAAAAGGAACGAAATTGAGTCATTTGTTGAGACGTGGATGGATCTAGAGACTGTCATACAGAGTAAAGTAAGTCAGAAAGAGAAAAACAAATATCGTATATTAATGCATGTATGTGGAACCTAGAAAAATGGTACAGATGAGCCGCTTTGCAGGGCAGAAGTTGAGACACAGATGTAGAGAATGGACATATGGACACGAAGGGGGGAAAACTGCGGTGAGGTGGGGATGGTTGTGTGCTGAATTGGGCGATTGGGATCGACATGTATACACTGATGTGTATAAAACTGATGCCTAATAAGAACCTGCAGTATAAAAAAACAAACAAAACAACTAATACTAAACTTTCATTGGGTTATTTGTATGGAAATATGTTAATATAAATGTTTCAGACATTACATGAAATTTCTAAAAATCTTATATTTGTATTTGTATGGAAATATGTTAATATAAATGTTTCAGACATTACAGGAAACTTCTAAAAATCTTATATGTTCTGGTATAATGTTATAAGTAATAATCCTAGTTATTACTTTAAAATGTATATCTCAGAAATAACTAATTTTCTTGTCAACTGCATTATTATGAACTTTCATCAAATCTTTAACCATGGTCATTTTTAAGTCTTTTGTCATTTACAGACAGTTCTGGGTGTACTCTGATGATTTTGCAAATATGTTCCTATAAAAGGGTTTCATCTTCAAGAAATTCATGGAAAAGACTCTGACAAGTACAGGTTTCTGGTAACTGACTGTACTGCTGAACTGAATGAATAAGCATTTTCAGAACTCTAATGAAAAACTGATGAACTCATAAAAGTGCTAACAAAAGATCAAGATGAAAAAAAAAATTAATTACATGGGACTGAGTGAACTGATGAGGATGAGTATAATTTTTGTGACTTTCTGTCTGAATTAAAAAAAAAAAAATCCCACAAGGACTCAGAGGCAAAGAATATACAAATCAATTTTCACTGCAAAGTAAAGGAGCTGTTACAGTGGAGGATTACTGGACTGAATATCAATATTATGACATAGTATGAGTGTGTTTCATGTTTGGTAATTGCAATCATTGTTGCTTTTGTTGTGGTCATCCATGTACAATGCTTGGTGTCAGTCTATTTATCTCTTGTAAAAATAAAATACAGTGTGTGTGTGTGGAAAAAAAAAAAAAAGAAATCTCAAGACCTGAAGTCAACAAGCTGGAGCCCCAAAAGAGTCAATGATGTAGTTCCAGTCAAATCTGAAGGCCTGGGAACCAGGAGAGCTGATGGTGTAAGTTCCAATCCAAAAGCCAGAAGGCTTTCAGACCCAAGAAGAGCCAAAGTTCCAGTTCAAATCCAGAGGCAGGAAAAGACTGATGTCCCAGCTCAGTAGTCAATCAGAAGAAGTGATTCTCTGGAGGGTTAGTCTTTGTGACCTATTCATGTCTTCAACTGATTAGATGAGGCCCACTCACATTGGGGAGAGCAATCTTCTTTACTTAGTCCCTCAATTTATATGTTAATCTTATCCAAAAATACAGTCACAAACACACTCGAATAATGTTTGGCCAAATGTCTGAGCACCCTGTGGCCTACTCAAATAGATTTCAATAGTTATCTTTAACTATCTGCCCCAGATATAATGCCTGTTTTATCATTTTTCATATTGGTTTTATGTGTCTTTGTTTGTTTCTTAATGAACCATGTCACACTTTTGTCAATTTTGTTAGTTTTATCAAGGTTGAAACTATTGGCTTTACTGTTCCATTCTATTTTATGTTACTTTTTTACTTCATTATTTTTTTTTACTTTTGCCTTCCACCTTCCTGGGGTATAAATTGCTTTTCTTTTTGTAACTTCTTAAAATGGATGCTTAGCCCATTAACTTTTCAGGCTTTCTTCTTGTCTATCTTATGTACATAAGGCTATAAATTTTTTCTAAATACTGCTTTAGCTGCATTGCACAAGTGTTGATATGTAGTATTTTATTACTGACTTCAAACTATTTTCTAATATCCATTAGAATTTCTCCTTTGATTCATAGTTTACTTAAAAAGGTATTTCTGGATTTACATTAGGAATTTAACATATATTTTAAAATATTGATTTATAACTTAGCTTTCTCATGGTCAGAGAGCATACTTTCCATGAGTCCAATCCATTTACATTTGTTGTTGAGTCTTAGTTTGTGGTCCATCTGCTTATTTTTGTTAATGTTTTTGTGATTTTAAAGAGAAAATGCATTCAGCATGTGTTATGTGAACTGTTCTATATTTGTCCACTTTCCATATTTGTCCACTTCTGTTAATCATTTTATTCAAATATTGTCTGTCAATTACTGAGAAATGTGTGTTCAGATCTTCCACTGTAGTTGTCAGTTTGTCTATTTCTTCTTGTAGTTCTGTCAAATTCCATATTATTTATATTTAGACTACATTATATGGTCAATATATATTTAAGATTAGTGTGACTTCCAGGTAGAATAACCTTTATTATATAATTGACTTGCTTTACCTACAATAATTTTTTTTGCTTTAGATTTTATTTTATCTGATATTTATGTAACTTGTTTTAGCTAATGTTTAGATATTAATGCTTTCTGTATACTTATGTTTTAGATGTTTCCCTTATGGACAGTATATGTTAGATTTTATTTTTATCTAGTCTGACAATCTTTATTTTTTCACTGGCGTAATTTTCTTCACTTTTAATCATTTTAGTTACTGACTTACTGAGATTTATTTCTATCATCTTAGTTTGTGCTATTTGTCCCATCTATTCCTTGTTTCTCTTCCTCTCCTTTCTTGTCTTGTTAGATTAGCCAAATATGGTTATAATTACTTTTTCACCTTTGAACTTGTTAATACTGTTCCTATCCTATTTGTAGTTTCCCTAGAAATTAAAGCATGTACAATTAACCCCACAAATCTGAATTTGATCAAATCCTTACCCTCCTCTTGAGCAATACATGGATCTTGGAATACTTTCAATTCATTTACCCTCTTTTGAATTAAATGTTATTATCTCCAAAAAAAAAAAAAAAAAAAAGAAACTCGAGGAACTTCACAATGAGATATCACTTCACACCCATTGGGATAGCTATCATCAAAAAAAAACAGAAAATAACTGTTGGTGAAGATGTGGAAGAATTGGAACCCTTGTGCATTGCTGGTGGGAATGAAAAAAGGTACAGTTGCTATGGAAAACAGTATGATGGCTCCTCAAAAAAATTAAGCATAAGATTGTCATGAGATCCTGCAATTCTACTTCTAGGTATATACCAAAGAGAACTGAGAGCAGGCACTGGAACAGATATTTGTAAACCCATGTTCATAGCAGCATGACTCACAATAGCCAAAAGTGGAAGCAACTCAAGTGTCCATCAATGGATGAATGGCTAAGCAAAATGTGGTATATCCATACAACAGAATAATATTATCCAGCTTTAAAAAGGAAAGCAATTTTGACATGTGCCACAACAAGGATGAACCTTGAAAACATTACGCTAAGTGAAATAAACCAGTCACAAAAGGACAAATACTGACTGAGTCCACTTATGTGAGGTATCTAGAATAATCAAATTCATAGATTGGTGATTGCCAAGGCCTGGGGGGAGATTGGAGGGGAAATCATTGTTTAATGGGTATGGAGTTTCAGTTTGGGAAGATGAAAAAGTGCTGGATATAGATAGTGGTGATAGTTGCACAACAATGTGCATGTACTTAATACAGCAGAACCATACACCTAAAGTGGTTAAAATTGTAAATTTTATGTTATGTATATTTTACCACAATAAAAAAATCAGGAACTTAAGAGGATGAAAGTTTAACATCTTTCTATTATTTTACATGTTTAAATTAATAACTTTAGCACTTAGCACAGTACTCTTTCCTTTATTAGGTAGCTTGATTGGAACTGGGGTTGCCTGTAGTTCAACAAACATTTGTTCAGTCCCTACTGACTATAAACCCTCACTGTGGTAGGCCTTAGGGATATAAAAACAAATTAAATATAGTCCTTGGCTTTAGTGAAGGCACAGATTAGCATGGGAGACAGACATGGAGATCGATGATTGCAATTTAGTTCAATACAATACCTAACAGAAATACATATGACATTGTGGTTGAGAGAGTAGGTTCTAGAAGCAGACTTCCTGAGTTTGAATTCTGGGTTGATCGCTTTTACCAGTAGTATGATCTTAAACAGGTTGCTAAATCTGTTTGTGTCTCTGTTTCCTCATCTGTAGAATAGGAATAATAATGATTCTTGGCTCATAGTTGTTGTGAATATTAAATGAGTTCATATTATAAAGCGCCTAGAATAGTGCCTGGAACATGGTGAATTCTTTTTATATTTATCCAGCATTAGCATCATGTAAAGAGCAGTAGTAGTAGTGGAATATAAGGTAGATATTTTGTCTTTTTATTCACTGCTAAATCTCCAGTGCCAGGAAATTATCTGACACATCGTAAGTGCTTAAGAAATGTTTTTTTTTTATTTTACAAATGAGGAAAGTGAGGCTCAGAAATAGTACAGAGAAGAGAGTTTGAGACCGATGGGGTAGGTGATTAGAGAAAACTTCAAGAGGAAGCAATGCCTCAATAGGGCTTTGTCAGATGACTCTGTTTTCCTGATAACAATGGGGCGGTGGGGAGCGGGGCAGGCATTTCTGACAGGGGAAACAGTATTGTAGCCATGCAGGTGAACTAGCACTGACTGTCTGGGGAACAATGATAAGTCTGGTGTCATCAGATTGTGAAGGATAAGGTGAGGAATGGCCTGAGAGGATGCTGGAAAAATACAGAAGTTTATTTTTGAAATTTATTTAGTTATTACTATATACCTGGTACTATGACATGTGTCAGGATTGCATAGCAACGACGACACAGTTCTAGTGTTCAGGAGCTTATGTGAAAGACCTGAAATGCCATACAACAAGGATTAGGCTTTATGGAGTCAACTGTGGAGTTGCTGAAGAACCTTGAAAAGCTTTTAAGAAAAGACATGACCTAGTTAGACTGTATAGATGGACAGAACTCTGGCAGCATATAGAGGATAAACTGGGAAGGGGCTGGAGGGCTCCTGCTGCTGGTGTTGCTTGGAAGACAACTAGTGATGAAGTTCTGTTCTAATCCAGACGAGAGTATACCGCCAAAACTAAGGTGGTATTGGTAGGAATAAAGAGGAAGGATATGAATTTAAGAGGGAATACAGGATACAGTCTCTAGAACTTGGTGACTGAGGGTGAAAAGAGAGAGAGAAAATCAGATGACTCCCAGTTTTCTGACTTGGCTATCTTGGTGGAGAGTTGAGACCCCCTATTCCCACTCATTCAAGGAAGAAAATAAGAAAAAGAAAAAAAGTGGGTTGGGGAATGGGAAGCAGAAAAAAATTTAGTAATTCAGTTTTGGACAAATTGAGTTTGAGGTGTCAAAGAACATCTAGATAGAAAAGACCTGTAAAGAACTACACACACACACACCCCACAGATAAATGTGTGTGTGTGTGTACGTGCGCGTGTGCATACCTTGGTACTTGGGGAGAGCTCTTAGAATCAGAGATCTGGGAGTAATCAGCTTATAGCATAGCATACATATCTTTTAAAATCAAATCACTCTTGTCCCACTGTGTTAGTTTCCTCTTTCTGTTGTAAGAAATTGCTTCAAGCTTAGTGATTTAAAACCACACAAATTCATTATCTTATGATTCTGGAAGTCAGAAGTCTGAGGTGGGTCAGTTGGGCTAAGGTGTCGACAGGGTTGGTTTCTTCTGGAGGCTCTAGGGGAGAAGCTGTTTCCTTGCCTTTTCTGGTTTCTAGAGGCCACCTGCATTCCTTGGCTCTTAACCTCTTCCTCTATCTTCAAAGCCATAAATATAGTATCTTCAAGTCTTTCTCTCTGTCTCTCTGTTTCTGACTTCTGTTTCCATCATCACATCTTCTCTGACTCTCCTGCCTTCCTGTTTCCCTTACCAGGACCATTTTTATTACACTGGACACACCTGAAAACCAGGATAATCTCTCCATCTCAAGGTCCTTAAGTAAATCACAACTGCAAAGTCCCTTTTGCCATGGAAGGTAACACATTCACAGTTGTGAGCACTAGGACATGGACATGTTTAGGAGGCAATTATTCTGTCTTCCACATTCATTTTTATTTGTAGAGTTTAAATTCAAATTCAGTTTATTCACTTTTAGTGTTTAAATGCCTCTGCAATTTGTCATGATTGTTGCCTACCTAGCTCTCCAAACTTGATCTGATCTTTGTCCCACCTCAAGTGAGGCCAAAAAACCTTCCTTGACCTTCTAGTCCAAAGAAATATCTCTCCTCTGAACTCCTACACTCCTACATTGTTGCCTACCTAGCTCTCCAAACTTGATCTGATCTTTGTCCCACCTCAAGTGAGGCCAAAAAACCTTCCTTGACCTTCTAGTCCAAAGAAATATCTCTCCTCTGAACTCCTACACTGCTTCTATTTGTCGTATTCATTTGTATTAATCATTCACTCATGTGAAGTCTCGGTTCCATTAAAGAGAAATTTACCTCAGATTGACTTAAGGAATTAAGTGGAATTTTTTGACTCAGGGAATCCAAAAAAGGACTAGACAAGAAATTATGGGAAGGTCAAGATGCAGCTAGTTTTCAGGAAGAGCCAAAACCAGGGACTTGAACATTCTGTCTCCTTCCTTTGTTTCTACTTCTCTCAGAGACACTTTCATTCTCTCCTATGGAGGATGATCTTGTCCATATGGCAAAAAACAGGGCCAAGAACAGGAACCAAGTTTTATACTTTAAGGCTTCTCTCATCAGACACACAAACCAAGACAGACTTAAGAGAAGAAATGTTGCTTAAACTCCCTTCAAGAGTTGTGAAAAGACACAGAAGAGTCAAGATGCTGGAAAAAGAGGATGTGGAATTGTCTCTCCTCACAAGTATATCAAGAATACATCTACAAATGAAACAGTTCTCACATAGCACTTGCTGAATATTAGTGGAAGACTTGAGACACCGAAAAGGACAGGAAAAATCCCCACCCAACTAGGTAGGATGAAAGAAAGAAAAAAGAAAAGAGGAATTAAAAAAGGGACCAACCCTAGAGGAAAACTGAAGGTATCCATCTTGACACCAAAACCCGGCTCTACCCAACTGCCTACAGGCTCCAGTGCTGGACACCTCACACCAAACAACCAGCAAGAAAGGAACACAGCCCCACCCATCAGCAGACAGGCTGCCTAAAGTCATAATAAGCTCACAGCCACCCCAAAGCAAACCACCTGACGTGGCCCTACCCTTCAGAGGGAAAAGACTTTGAAAAAGAACTCAGAGTAATATAGTAAAGATGATCCAAGATCTCAGAAAAAGAATGGAGGCATGGATCGAGAAGATACAAGAGATGTTTAACAGAGACCTAGAAAAACTAAAGAACAATCATTGATTGTTCACATTAACATTGATTGTTCATATTCACAATAACTGAAATGAAAAATATACTAGAAGGAATCAATAGCAGAATAACTGAGGCAGAAGAACAGATACGTGAGCTGGAAGATAGAATGTGGAAATAACTGCCACAGAGCAGAATAAAGAAAAAAAGAATGAAAAGAATTGAAGACAGTCTCAGAGACCTCTGAGACAATATTGAACACACAAACATTCGAATTATAGGGGTCCCAGAAGAAGAAGAGAGAGAAGGGATCTGAGAAAATATTTGAAGAGATTATAGCCCCAAACTTCCCTAACATGGGAAAGGAAATAGTCATGCAAGGCCAGGAAGTGCAGAGAGTCCCATACAGGGTAAACCCAAGGAGAAACATGCTGAGACACATATTAATCACACTAACAAAAATTAAATACCAAGAAAAATGTTAAAAGCAGCAAGGGAAAAAACAGCAACTAATAACATACAAGGGAATTCCCATAAGGTTATCAGCTGATTTTTCAGCAGAAACTTTGCAGGCCAGAAGGGAGTGGCAGGTTACATTTAGAGTGATGAAAGGGAAAACCTACAACCAAAATTACTCTACCCAGCAGGGATCGCATTCCTTTTTCTCGAGAGAGAAATCAAAAGCTTTACTGACAAGCAAAAACTAAGAGAATTCAGCACCACCAAACAGCTTTACAACAAAGGCAAAAGGAACTTCTCCAGGTGGGAAACACAAGACAAGAAAAAGACCTACAAAAGCAAACCCAAAACAATTAAGAAAATGGTAATAGGAACATACATATCAATAATTACCTTAGATATATATGCTCCAACCAAAAGACAGAGAATAGCTGAATGGATACAAAAACAAGACCCGTATATTTGCTGTCTACAAGAGACCCACTTTGGAACTAGGGACACATACAGACAGAAAGTGAGGAGATGGAAAAATATAGTCCATGCAAATGGAAATCAAAAGAAAGCTAGAGGAGCAATACTTATATCAAACAATACTTATAACAGACTTTAAAATAAAGACTGTTACAAGAGGCAAGGAAGGACACTACGTAATGATCAAGGGATCATTCCAAGAAGAAGATATAACAATTGTAAATATTTATGCACCCAACATAGGAGCACCTCAATATATAAGGCAAATGCTAACTGCCATTAAAGGGGAAATCGACAGTAACACAATAATAGTGGGGAACTTTAACATTCCACTTACGCCAATGGATAGATTATCCAGACAGAAAATTAATAAGGAAACACAAGCCTTAAATGACATATTAGACCAGATAGACTTAATTGATATTTATAGGACAATCCATCTGAAAATAGCAGAGTACACTTTCTTCTCAAGTGCACATGGAACATTCTCCAAGATAGATCACATCTTGGGTCACAAATCAAGCCTCAGAAAATTTGAGAAAATTGAAATCATATCAAGCATCTTTTCCGACCACAACACTATGAGATTAGAAATCAATTACAGGAAAAAAGCTGTAGAAAACACAAACACAAGGAGGCTGAACAATATGCTACTAATTAACCAGGAGATCACTGAAGAAATCAAAGAGGAAGTTTTAAAAAATACCTAGAAACAAATGACAGTGAAAACACGATGACCCAAAACCTATGGGATGCAGCAAAAGCATTTCTAAGAGGGAAGTTTATAGCAATTCAATCTCACCTCAAGAAACAAGCAAAATCTCAAATAAACAACCTAACCTTACACCTAAAGTAACTAGAGAAAGAAGAACAAACAAAACCCAAAGTTAGCAGAAGGAAAGAAATAAAGATCAGAGCAGAAGTAAATGAAATAGAAACAAAGAAAACAATAGCAAAGATCAATGAAACTAAAAGCTGGTTCTTTGAGAAGATAAACAAAATCGACAACTCTTTAGCCAGACTCATCAAGAAAAAAAGGGAGAGGTAATCAAATCAATAAAATTAGAAATGAAAAAGAAGTTACAACTGACACTGCAGAAATACAAAGGATCATAAGAGACTACTACAAGCAACTATATGCCAATAAAATGGACAACTGGAAGAAATGGACAAGTTCTTAGAAAAGTACAACCTTCGAAAACTGAACCAGAAGAACTAGAAAATATGAACAGGCCGCTCACAAGTAATGAAATTGAAACTGTGATTAAAAGTCTTCCAAAAAACAAAAGTCCAGAACCAGATGGCTTCACAGGAAAATTCTATCAAACATTTAGAGAAAAGCTAACACTTAGCTCTTGTTAGCTCTTGTTGACAAAATTCAACATCCATTTATGATAAAAACTCTCCAGAAAGTGGGCATAGAGGGAACGTACCTCAATGTAATAAAGGACATATATGACAAACCCACAGCAAACATCATTCTCAATGGTGAAAAACTGAAAACATTCCCTCTAAGATTGGGAACAAGACAAAGGTGTTCACTCTCGCCACCATTATTCAACATAGTTTTGGAAGTCCTAGCCCCAGCAATCAGAAAAGAAAAAGAAATAAAAGGAATACAAATTGGAATAGAAGAAGTAAAACTGTCACTGTTTGCATATGACATGACACTGTACATAGAAAATCCTAAAGATGCCACCAGAAAACTACTAGAGCTAATCAATGAATTTGGTAAAGTTGCAGGATACAAAATTAATGCACGGAAATCTTTTGCATTCCTATACACTAACAATGAAAGATCAGAAAGAGAAATCAAGGAAACAATCCCATTTACCATCACAACAAAAAGAATAAAATGCCTAGGAATAAACCTACCTAAGGAGGCAAAAGACCTGTACTCAGAAAACTATAAAACACTGATGAAAGAAATCAAAGATGACATAAACAGATGGAAAAATATACCATTTTCTTGGATTGGAAGAATCAACATTGTGAAAATGACTATACTACCCAAAGCAATCTACAGTTCAATGCAATCCTTATCAAATTACCAATGGCATTTTTCACAGAACTAGAACAAAAAATTTTACAATTTGTATGGAAACACAAAAGACCCTGAATAGCCAAAACAATCTTGAGAAAGAAAAACAGAGGTGGAGGAATCAGGCTCCCTGACTTCAAACTACACTGCAAAGCTACAGTAATCAAGACAGTATGGTACTGGCACAAAAACAGAAATATAGATCAATGGTACAGGATAGAAAGCCCAGAGATAAACCCATGCACCTATGGTCACCTAATCTATGACAAGGGAGGCAAGAATATACAATGGAGAAAAGACAGACTCTTCATTAAGTTGTCCTGGGAAAACTGGACAGCTACATGTAAAAGAATGAAATTAGAACACTCCCTAACACCATACACAAAAATAAACTCAAAGTGGATTAAAGGCCTAAATGTAAGGCCAGACACTATAAAACTCTTAGAGGAAAACATAGGAAGAACACTCTTTGACATAAATCACAGCAAGATCTTTTTTGATCCACCTCCTAGAGTAATGGAAATAAAAGCAAAAATAAACAAATGGGACCTAATGAAACTTCAAAGCTTTTGCACAGCAAAGGAAACCATAAACAAGACGAAAAGACAACCCTCAGAATGGGAGAAAATATTTGCAAACAAATCAACGCACAAAGGATTAATCTCCAAAATATATAAACAGCTCATGCAGCTCAATATTAAAGAAACAAACAACCCAATCCAAAAATGGGCAGAAGACCTAAATAGACATTTTTCCAAAGAACACATACAGATGGCCAAGAAGCACATGAAAAGCTGCTCAACATCACTAATTATTAGAGAAATGCAAATCAAAACTACAATGAGGTATCACCTCACACCAGTTAGAATGGGCATCATCAGAAAATCTACAAACAACAAATGCTGGAGAGGGTGTGGAGAAAAGAGAACCCTCTTGCACTGTTGGTGGGAATGTAAATTGATACAGCCACTATGGAGAACAGTATGGAGCTTCCTTAAAAAACTAAAAATAGAATTACCATATGACCCAGCAATCCCACTACTGGACATATACACCAAGAAAACCATAATTCAAAAAGACACATGCACCCCAATGTTCATTGCAGCACTATTTACAATAGCCAGGTCATGGAAGCAACCTAAATGCCCATCGACAGATGAATGGATAAAGAAGATGTGGTACATGTATACGATGGAATATTACTCAGCCATAAAACGGAAAGAAATTGAGTCATTTGTTGACACGTGGATGGATCTAGAGACTGTCATACAGAGTGAAGTAAGTCAGAAAGAGAAAAACAAATATCGTATATTAACACATGTATGTGGAACCTAGAAAAATGATACAGATGAACCGGTTTGCAGGGCAGAAGTTGAGACACAGATGTAGAGAACAAACGTATGGACACCAAGGGGGGAAAGCCGTGGGGGGGTGGGGATGGTGGTGTGCTGAATTGGGCGATTGGGATTGACATGTATACACTGATGTGTATAAAATTGATGACTAATAAGAACCTGCTGTATGAGAAAATAAATAAAATATAAAAATTAAAAAAAAAACTAATACTAAACTTTCTTTGGGTTATTTGTATGGAAATATGTTAATATAAATGTTTCAGACAATACATGAAATTCCTAAAAATCTTATATATTCTGGTATAATGTTATAAGTCATAATTCTAGTTATTATTTTAAAATGTATATCTCAGAAATAACTAAATTTCCTTGTCAATTGCATTATTATGAACTTTCATCAAATCTTTAACCGTGGTCATTTTTAAGTGCTTTGTCATTTACAGACAGTTCTGGGTATACTCTGATGCTTTTGCAAAAATGTTCCTATAAAAGGGTTTCATCTTCAAGGACTTCGTGGAGAAGACTCTGACAAGTACAGGTTTCTGGTAACTGACTATACTGCTGAACTGAATGAACAAGCATTTTCAGAACTCTAATGGAAAACTGATGAATTCATAAAAGTGCTAACAAAAGATCAAGATGAAAAAAAATTAATTACATGGGACTGAGTGAACTGATGAGGATGATTATAATTTTTGTGACTTTCTGTTTGAATAAAAAAAAAAAAAACTAAAAATAGAACTACCATATGACCCAGCAATTCCACTACTGGGCATATACCCTGAGAAAACCATAATTCAAAAAAGAGTCATGTACCCCAATGTTCATTGCAGCTCTATTTACAATAGCCAGGACATGGAAGCAACCTAAATCTCCATCGACAGATGAATGGACAAAGAAGATGTGGCACATACATACAACGGAATATTACTCAGCCATAAAAAGGAATGAAATTGTGTCATTTGCAGAGACTTTGATGGACCTAGAACTATCATACAGAGTGAAGTAAGTCAGAAAGAGAAAAACAAATATTGTATATTAAATGCATATTTGTAGAATCTAGAACAATGGTATTGATGATCTTTTTGCAGAACAGAAATAGAGATTCAGACCTAGAGAACAAACATATGGCTACCAAGGGGGAAAGAGGGGGTTGGCATGAATTGGGAGATTGGGATTGACATATATACACTATTATGTATAAAATAGATAACTAATGAGAACTTGCTGTATAGCACAGGGAACTCTACTTGGTGCTCTGTGGTGACCTAAATGGGAAGGAAATCCAAAAAAAGAGGGGATATATGTATATGTATGGCTGATTCACTTTGCTGTACAGCAGAAACTGACACAGCATTGTAAAGCAACTATACTCCAATTAAAACAAAGAGTTCTGAAAAGGCATATAATGTTTCAACTGCATGTTTAAGAACCTATTATTTGCTCTAGGAAGATGTTTTTGTTCTTTGACCTAATCTAAAGGGATACCAATAATACTGGTCCTCTATTAACTCACCTAACTCCTTATCTATCAGCAAACATGCTTGATTTCTACTTCACAAAGAAAGTAGAAGCTACTAGATGTGAACACCCTCAAACACTTTTTTTTTTTTTTAATAATAATACCCACTTCATACAGTTGTTATGAACGTTAATTTTAGAGGTACTCTATAGAAAGACCTGGCTTTTTTTTTTTTTTTTAAATTCTTTATTTTATTTATTTATTTTTGGCTGTGTTGGGTCTTCGTTTCTGTGCGAGGGCTTTCACCAGTTGCGGCAAGCGGGGGCCACTCTTCATCGCAGTGCGCGGGCCTTTCACTATCGCGGCCTCTCTTGTTGTGGAGCACAGGCTCCAGACGCGCAGGCTCAGTAGTTGTGGCTCACGGGCCTAGTTGCTCCGCGGCAAGTGGGATCTTCCCAGACCAGGGCTCGAACCCGTGTCCCCTGCATTGGCAGGCAGATTCTCGACCACTGCGCCACCAGGGAAGCCCTCAAACACTCTTTATACCTATAAATATATCTTTATCTGGACTGTCGCTTTCCTCAAGCCTCAGAGAACACTGATAATTACTTTTCTGAAGGCTGATCTCCATGCGTTTGTGCTATCCTCCAGTCTCCCCCAGTACCTTAATGATGCATTAATTGTCCTGTCTCTTTTCTGTTTCTTCCTCTCTACTGTCTTCCTACTCCTCTCTACTCCCTCTCATCAGCATTTGAAAGTGACACAAATCTTTCTCATCCTTAAAAAGAAAACACAGTAACTTGAGTATATTGTTCCATGCAGCGAACAATTTGGTGTACTTACTCTTACTTGACGTCTTGTAATATTTGATGTTGCTATTAATTCGCTCTTTTTTGAAATTACCTCCTTTCTTGGTTTACATGACATACTCCTGTTTATATTTGCAAATATTTTGCTATTCCTTCTCAATCTGGTTCACGATACCTCTTTCTTTATCCCTCACTTACATTTTGGTTTTTCTCAAGAGCTAGTTTTTGGCTCCTTCTCTTCT
Source organism: Balaenoptera acutorostrata (assembly GCF_949987535.1). Classification (NCBI taxonomy): domain Eukaryota; kingdom Metazoa; phylum Chordata; class Mammalia; order Artiodactyla; family Balaenopteridae; genus Balaenoptera; species Balaenoptera acutorostrata. The sequence continues at coordinate 76,662,225 of NC_080064.1, read as the reverse complement.
CCCTCTGTGTGTTCAGCTGGTGATCTCACTCACACACATGGCTTCAGTTATTCTCTATGTGCTGATGATGACCAACTTCACATGTAGCCCAGACTTTTCAACAACAACCATAGGTACAAGAAACAATGGAAAACTATTTTCAAAGTATTAAGAGAAAAAAATTAAACCTAGTATTTAAAATTATCGCTTAAATATAAGGTGAAAAAAATAATGTCAGGACTACTAGGTCTCAGATCACCTGATACACACTGTAAAAATACTCTTGAAGGAAATTCTCCAGCAAGAAGCAAAATAAATAAAGTCAGTAAGAACTAAACGTGAGTAAATAATTTAGTAAAATTTCTTGTCTAAACAAGCAATGACCAACAACAACAAAAATCTATCAATTCATAATTTAAATGCTAGGAAATACCAACATGAGGTAGGTTGGTATTGGAGTCCAGAGAGACACAAGAGCCTGCTAAGGCATTTCTGTTGGAAGTAAAGGGGAGAGAGGACTATAAATATTGCTTTCCTATTACTGTAGGAAATAAATACATAAATAATAAATATAAAAATGGGTCTTAATTAGTTGAGATAACCACCAGAAGACTAAAACCATAATGTGTGATTTTCAAACCAGCAGAGTAAAATTCAGTTTATCTAATGGAAGTTAGTAAAAGAGGGGAAGAGAAGAAACAAAAACAATATGTAAAATAGAAAATATGAAGGAAGATGGTAGAAATAATTTCTAACAAATAAACCTATGTGAATTCATTAAACTCACTTTTGGTAAGACAGGGACTCTCAGCTTAGATTTTGAAAAGATGTAATAATATGCTATTCATAGAGATACACTTAAAATGATAATGTTATAACCATTCCAAAATTATCTATGTGTAAAAGAAAACGTAAGAAAGGTAGGATATTTGTAACAGGTAATGAAAAAGACAAAATCAGTTGATCCTGAATGATTTTATCTTACATCATTATAACTTTCCACGATAGCTCACTAGCTGAGAGATTGCAATCTTTGTCCTAACAGAACCTAACTCCTCCCAATATATTCTGCACATGACTTTTCTCAATAAAATGTGATCTTGTCCTGCTGCAGCTTTTTTACTATCATTTCCCCATTGCCTGCAGGCTAAAGTCCAAGATCTTTGGCATTTTATTCAAAACCTTCCTCTGAGGCTTAACTACTTCCTCATTACCTTCCTAATCCTCAATTTCTTGCCCTCTCCTCTTCTGGCTTTGAATATACAGAAATGTTTTCATTTTATTCTTTATGCTCCTATAATTGCATGATACCATATCACATCACATTAAATTACTTTGTCTCCCTGACTAAATTGTAAACCCCTGGAAGAGCAGGGACCATGTAGTTCCAGACTCCAGCAAGATGCCTGTCATACACTACAAGTTGTGCTCAATGAATAAATGAATCCGAGTCAACAAATATTATGTTCCAAGGGCTAGCTAGACAGTGTTAGACTCAGACCAATAGGTAAGAAACAAAAATTTAGGAATTAGGTTCTTGTATAAAGGTTACAATGAATGGTTTTTTTTTCAGCTCAAAAAAGATAATTATTTTCTGAAGTATTAATTATATTGTATGAATATTTTAAACAGCACTCTTTGGTTGCATGTGACAGAAAACCAACTCACATACGTTAGTTAAATATTTATTTATTTGTTTGTTTGTTTGAAGGATATTGGGCATATCTCACATAGCACTGCAAAGGTGAGGTAGCCCTAAGAGCACTCAGAACCAACTCTACTGCCGATTATCCAGGAACCAATACAGAATCAGTTTTGCTGACAACTTTGTATACCTAGATCAGATTCTGAAAATATCTGGGGGATGATTTCCTAAAGTCTGAGATGGTCCCAAGGTGAAAACACCCTGTTTGGCAGATGCATTAGGCTGCTATATAGGCTGTTTTGGGAGAACCAGTCTCAGCCAATCTGATATTCCTTGTTATTATTTGTATGGGTGTATGATAGCCTTGATTGTCTGGCATCAATCAGGAATAAATACTGTCATGGAACTTTCCAGATAACTGAAGCCTAACTCATTTAGTTTGAAAACTTAATTTTAACTCTTCATGCCTATCTTTCTAAAAGAGAATATATTAACTAGAATGTATTGAGGATAACTTGGGTAATGTAATGGGGCATGAGTGAATGCAGGTGGCAAGAGTCTATGAATGCCCGCCAGTGGGCACCAGCATCATATACTACAATCTTTATCCAAAGGGACAAATTTTTATTAAGGCACACAAATATTTTCACAGAAGGGAAGTGCCAGATTTAAATTTTTTTTAGTAATCAATTCCAGATAAATTAATACGGTAATGAGTTATAGGGAAAGGGAGAGAAGAAAGCTCATATGCTTGTTGTCCTCCCTGAGTGTTTTTTGGGCTTGCTTCTCTGTGACATCTTCTATTTCATATTAGAATTAGTTTAATTGTACACTTGGGATCATCATTCTGTAAATCAACTTTGAGCTCTTCTCTGGAGACCAATACAAGGTACTTGGAAATTTGCTAATCTCTGTAGAGGTGTGTGTATTGGACCCCGAAGGCACTGCTGAGATGTTGTCCATATGCTGCAGAAATGTATATTCTCCATTTTCCTCATTTCTAGGTCTTTTCTGCCTTCCCAGGAGCCATTCTTTGTTGCCATTTTTTTTCTTTTGGCTGCCCTGTGCGCCATGCGGGATCTTAGTTCCCCGACCAGGGATTGAACCCATGTCCCCTGCAGTGGAAGTGTGAAGTCTTAACCACTGGACCACCAGGGAAGTCCCTTTGTTGCCATTTTGAGTTTCTGGCATCACCTTTCTTTTTTTGTTTCTCAACATGTTTTGGCATTTGTATTATGTAGATTTTTTTCTAATATGTAAAAATCTTTTTTTCTGATTATAACTAAGTGTTTATTGTAAAAAGAAATAGGAAAACATTAAAGGTTTAAAGAAGGAAATTTTAATTACCTATTACTATATGTATGTGTGTGTGTGTGTGTGTGTGTGTGTATAACCATGCTGTGTATTCAATTTTTCAATTTTGTAAACATTTAAAAATTGTAGGTATTATAAGCATTCTACCACAAAACTGTTTTGGGGGCTTACCTGGTGTCGCAGTGGTTAAGAATCTGCCTGCCAATGCAGGGGACATGGGTTCGAGCCCTGGTCCAGGAAGATCCCACATGCTGCAGAGCAACTAAGCCCGTGTGCCACAATTACTGAGCCTGCGCTCTAGAGCCCATGAGCCACAACTACTGAAGCCTGCGTGCCTAGAGCCCATGCTCTGCAACAGAAGAAGCCACCGCAATGAGAAGCCCGCGCACCACAACGAAGACACAACACAGCCAAAAATAAATAAATAAATAAAATTTTAAAATATATATATAATTTTTTAAAAACTGTTTTGGAATGAGAATGAAGATGGAGATGATGAGATAAATAATATTGACTTAGTGGTTCTTTTGTTCCAGGCCCTCTTCTAACCACTCTTCTTATATTCATTCAGTTAATCTTCACATCAATCCTATGATGCCTTCATTTTATACTACAGGTAAAGTAGCTGTAGTACAGAGAGTAACTTGGCCAATGTTCCATAACTAGTGAGAGAATATGTATTTTTTAAGCATTTTCTTATATCAATAAATATTTCAGAAGCCCAAATGATTGAGTAAAGTTTCATCACATGAATACAACATAATTTACTATTATTGTTAGACATTGATATTATTTCCCATTTGGATATCTTTCAGAGGATGCTGCTGTGAATAACTTGGTCGGCAATTTTATTTATTTCCTTATGATACATACTGTTTGTAAAATGATGTGTTAAGCGGAGAAAATTTTTATGGCTCTTGACATTGCCAATTGCTTTCTAGAATGTCACTGCCCATTTATGAAATGGTATATGAGGGTTCATGAAATGGTATATGAGAGCATATACCTCATTACACTTTACAAATAATATACATACAAACACTATATATATATATTTTTTTATTTAGTAACAAGGATTTTATTGTTGTTGCCAGTCGACGGGGTTGCTCACAGCACTTCTCTACCCTCATTCTCAGATGAGGAAATTGAGTGAACCCTAGTGCTTACGATCTTCTGTTTGTTACTCTTCATTACCTTTGTCACTGTTTATTATTCAGGACCACTGATTCACTACCAGGTATGCATATTTGATACCTGTTTCCACATAGATCCAATTCTATCCAGTAGTAAAACAGAGCAACAAAACTAACTAGACAACTAGGTCATGCTATACTAGCAAATTTGATCCACATACTAACCAGCATTAAAACAAAACAAACAAGCAAGCTAGGCAATAAACTCTGTACTTTGGTAGCAAATTTGATTGACACTCAATTCCAGAGTTAATAGCCATGTTCAGAACAGTCCCTTCTGACAGTTTTGTGAGTCAGCAGGGTTTTCCCCTTATTTCCTGGTTCCTGGCCTTACTGTATGTGTAGATAAGGAAGGTATATAGGACATTGAATTAAATATAAAATGTTTCCTGCATATGGAACCTTGGCTACATGATGAAAAAAAATAGGTCTAAAATGGGAACCTTTAAAAATTCTTTTCTGAAAAGTAAAATGTAAGAAAAACTGGTTAATGTGGGATTTTAGTTATGTCTGATAAATGAAAATGCTATTAAAGTTCCCCATACTATTATTCTAAAAATATTTATTGATTGCCTTGTCTGGATCACTTGGCTTAGTTCCACCTGCCTGCAAGTAGGCCTCACTAATATAGCGATGGATCTATAGAGAGAGAGAGAGAGAGATGGTTCAAAGTAACAAAACTTCCTGGGTTCACCACAGCTAACATCATACTCAATGGTGAAAAGTTGAAAGCATTTCCTCTAAGACCAGGAACAAGACAAGGATGCCCACTCTTGCCACTTTTATTCAACATAGTTTTGGAAGTTGCAGCCACAGCAATCAGAGAAGAAAAAGAAATAAAAGGAATCCAAATTGGAAAAGAAAAGTAAAACTGTCACTGTTTGCAGATGACATGATGCTATATGTAGAAAATCCTAAAGACATTACCAGAAAACTACTAAAGCTCGTCAATGAATTTGGTAAAGTTTCTGGATACAAAATTAATATACAGAAATCTCTTGCATTTGTATACACTAACAATGAAAGATCAAAAAGAGAAGTTAAGGAAACAATCCCATTTACCATTGCAGAACAGTATGGAGGTTCCTTAAAAAACTGAAAATAGAGTTACCATGTGATCCTGCAATCCCACTCCTGGGCATATATCTGGAGGAAAACATAATTCAAAAAGATATATGCACCCCCAATGTTCATAGCAGCACTATTTACAATAGTCAAGACATGGAAGCCCCCTAAATGTCCATAGAGAGATGAATGGATAAAGAAGTTGTGGTATATATATGCAATGGAATATTACTCAGCCATAAAAAAGAGTAAAATAATGCCATTTGGATGGACCTAGAGATTATCACATTAAGTGAAGTAAGTCAGACAGAGAAAGGCAAATATCATATGATATCACTTATATGTGGAATCTAAAAAAATGATATAAATGAACTTATTTACAAAACAGAAATAGACTCACAGACATAGAAAACAGATTTATGGTTACCAAAAGGGATAGTGGGGATGGGGGGAAGATAAATTAGGAGTTTCAGATTAACATATACACACTAATATATAAAAAATAAACAACAAGGACCAACTATATAGCACAGGGAGCTATATTCACTATCTTGTAATAATCTATAGTGGAAAAGAATCTGAAAAAGAATAGATACATATTTTTATATATATATAAATATATATGTATTCAGTTATATATATTTCTGAATCACTTTGCTGTACACCCTCAAACTAACACAACATTGTAAATTAACTATACTTCAATAAAAAAGGTCACACAGTATTAATGTAGTAAATGTGAATATGAATAAACTTTAGATTTTCCCTATTTTGTGGACAAAAAAACACAGAAAAGAAACAACAACAACAACAAAAACCTTCCTGAGTTCAAAATTCTGACTCTATCACTAACCAGCTGTGTGACCTTACTAAATTTGTTGGCCCCTCTTTGCCTCAGCTTTCTCATTTGTAAAATGTAAATAATAATATTACCAACCTCCAAGGGGCTCTGTGAAATAAAAATAATAAAGCAGAAATTCTCAGAGCACTATCTGACACTTAGTAAGAGCTAAGTAAATGTTAGCTATTCTTATTATTAGTATTAGATAATAATAAATATTATTGTTATTATTATTATATGTATTCTAATTATTACTGCAATGAAAAGTTGCTTGCAACTTCTCTCTTAATCAGGCTGTTTTTGGAATAGCATTAGTATAATTGCAGCTATGTTTCTAGAGCCAGCCTGCCAAAGAATCAACTTGGAAATGCTTCTTGGCTATGGGAAAAAGAATACCTGAAAATCTGAGGCTTGTACTCTACTGGCCCAGTTCATGTAGCTGGGCTTCTGTTCTCCAGATTGATCTCCAGATTTTGACTAACTCTGGTTTAAATACTACTTAAGCCACTTACCAACTAAGGTTGCAGGCAAATTACTTAACTCTGAGCCTTAGTTGCCCATCTGTACTGCCTTTCGATATGACATCCTTTCCCTTTAGAGGGCCCTGCTCTTGCCCTTTGCTGGCTGTGCCTTTCCTAGGGCTAGCTTCATGGGCATGAGACCTGTGTAGTCATATATGGCCCTGCACTCAGAAAAGTTCTATGCTTGATTTAATGCTCTGCTGTAGTTGTCTTTTTTGTCTTTGAACTTATGTTTTGTAAGTAGCGTCTGATGGAACAGTGGATCATCCATCTAAGCAAAAGAGATACATGCAATATGTGTGTCCACCATTTCTTGCCACTCCATTTGTATATAGCATTCATGATGTCCATGAGCAAAAATTCAGGTGAGCTCACAAAGCGTTGGATTTCAGCAAGACTCAAAGTGAGTATAAGGTAAACACGTTATGTCTATGACTAAGTAGATGGTGCCCTGACAGCCTGAAGAAGCTGTGCTTTCAGTTTAATCCAGAACTTTTAATGCAGAAAGAAGGCAATGACATTTCAAGAAACACAAACAACCAAGAAACTGTATCATATCCTTTCTTATTCATGTTATTTCCCTTTGTTAACCAACTACTCATATTGATAAATGATGACATAGAATGAAAGGGGAAAATAGAGCAACCCGTAGTTCCTTTTCCTTTAAGTCCTTCCTTACTCACCAGTGAGCCAAAGGTAGAGAGTGTATGGCAAGCAAGATGTGGAATAAAAACACTTGAGTTAGTTTTGTGCAGTGTTTTCACTATTTTGGCAAGAATGAAATACATATGTATGTATGAGTTATAAAATACAAATTGTGTATTCCACATACATGTTAAATGCTCTTATATGTGCATTTAGAACCAGCATTGCACAATATAAAGATGAATGGTAAAAGTCACATGAATACTTTACAATTGTAATTTTTAGAATTTAGAACAACTTTAAATAATGAATAAAATTACCATGACAAGCCAAGAAAGGTTATGGGAGAAAGGAAAAACTCTATATTTTAGTAGCTTTAATAATATTATTTTTTACTGCTACTTAAACAAGGGGTTCTGCATTTTCATTTTGCACTTGGTCCTCCAAATTATGTAGCTCATCCTTTCTGTGGAGTAAGGAGTCCAAAGGGCCAAGAGATTGTGCCCATCCAATGAGTAACTCCCTTCCCCCTCCCCTTCTAGAACACACTACACATGCCTGGAATCTGAAATTCCCTGATAAATAACTGATCCTTCTTCCATGGTCTGCATGGGCCAGAACTAACTTGGGTGCCAGCGTCAGTTTTCCCCAGGGCAGATTGCATCAAAGGTGTGTGCATTTTCAGGCTTGAGAGAAGAACAAAGGGCAGATGTTGATGTGCTGCGTGGGTTGAGAGGGCCATACCCATGTACCTGAGGTCCCTCAGGGTGAGGACTGGAGTTGGGGAGGGTAGGAAGAAAAAAGGGTGCTCCATGGCCCATCTGTTCCTGAGCTGCCATGTTCCAGCATGACATTGAGAGGGGTCTAAGAATTTTAAATTTGAATCTGGCCTTTCAAGTCATAATGAAAGTGTATTTGTCAAGATAGGAGATAAACACATTTAATAGATTGTTAGCCTGATTTATATTGGCATATTTAGAGACTTGGTATGTGGATCTCCATTTATACTTTTGCCTTAGGCTTCTCAAATATTGGGGGGGGGGTATGGATGTAAATATGTAAAGCACTTAGTGCCTGACATTTAGGAAAAACCCAGTAAATGGTGGCTATTATCATTATCAGATAATATAGCAAATAATGATGTTAATAATGTAGCACCATTCTCTTCTTGGAAAGGCCCTACTCACCTGTGCCTACCCTTACACCTCTTCTTCACCACCCAGTAGGTGGGGTGATAGTGGTAGTGGTAGTATTCTGCTTTCCAACCCCTAGATACTAAGGCCTTGCTCAAAATAGACTGATTGCCTAGACCCTTAAAGTGCTGCCTCAGGTCCCACAGCCATGCCCTGTGAGTAGGATTAGCTGAGGCCCAGTGCCTACCTGAATCATGCATGAGCTTGGTATGCCCTCTGCAGTTTGAATTGCACTGTCCATTCTGCAGCTCCTCATATGCTTTTTGTCTTTTTTCCTAATGAATTTGAAATTTAGGAAACTATTTATCTCTGTGATAGTTAAAATAGGCTAAGAACCACTTAACATTTCCCTTTTTGCACTGGGTGCCAGGAACCAGGTAAAATAGACTTTTCTCAATTACTATAACTATGCATTGCTTAGGCTTTCTAATTCAATGAATTTCCTGTCCTCATTATTTAGTTCTTACCTGGATTGTCATCTTTGTTTCTGTGACATTTTATTATAAGCCTCCTTGAACACTGTTTTGTTGATTAATCTTCTCTTTCTTTGTTTTAATGAATCATTCTAACAAACACGCTTTGGAAAGCATGTTATTTGGAAATATTTTGGCATTTCTTCAAAAGTCTAAAATGTAGAATTTTTGGGGGGCAGGTGGATCCATTGAGGTCATATGTCAGGTAGTTATTTTTAGGCATAATTTTTAAAAACATAGTGCTTATATTCTCTCTCTCTCTCTCTCTCTCATTCTTTTGCTGGTATTGATATCAACAGACTATCAATGAGTGAATGAAAATAATTAGATCCCTAGAATCACCCCAGAGTGCATCTGGCAGTAGATTTTGCCCAACCTGTAATATGTAGTAGTATTTGGAGAAACAGAGATTTGATTAAGGTCATTTTATTTCTTTTCTTTTGCTTGGTTTTCCCTCTTTATTTTGTACTTACTGCCAGACATCATGAAAGTGGAAGCATCACTTCCTCTGGCAGACACTACATGTGGATTAGCTACAAAACCATGGATTCTTAAAATAGATGCTTCTCCTAAAATAGTGCCTACATACTGTGTATGTTAATTATCTACTTGCTTGTTTACATGCTGACCAGCTATAAAATTCTTGAGAGCAAAAACCGTACCTGGCTTGCTTACCCATTTTATACTTGTCATCTAACGGAGTGCTTAGGATACAATGTAGGTACTTTAAAATATATGTTGAATGGATAAATGACAGTCTCAAGCACACAGACAATATGCTTAGTGCAAAACTAGGGATTTTCAGAGAAGGTGTGATGAGAAGATAATTCAATGAGGGAGTTGAAGGGATTGTCAAGGGAGGACTTGAAGTGACACACCAAGACATCTAGGGGCTGAATAGAGAAGGAGATAATGGACTAGGTAAAAAGAGGCAATCAAATGATGAGAGGTCATCATAAAATTATAAAGCCAGTTCCATGGGGGAGTAAGTAAACAACTCAGAGGATGTGTGACTAGAATAAGATATGAGATCTTAAGATTTCATAGGTAGAGCTGTTCTAGGTCATTACTATGTCTAGATTGTGTCCTTGGAAGTATTAGGTCAAACCATATGGAATTGCCAATATTCTCCCATTTTTTATTTATGATCTAGTCCAGTAGTTTGCCAACATTTAATGGAGATGGGGTGAAGATCAAGGAATTTTGAAGCTAATATATTGATTGACTCATTCATATAGATTCTGATAGCAGGCAGAGTGATTTTAGGAGGTAAGGGGGAAAGAGTGTTGTAACTCAAGGGCCTGTCTTGGGTGAGATTGGTAGATTACAGTGAAGACAAAGGATGAAGGATGGCATAGATCAATGACGAAGGATGGAGGCTTTAAAAATGATACAATAGGAGTAATGGCCTACTTTGGAAGTTGCAAAGGGGAGCTTGGAGAATACTTCTCTCAATCAACCCCTGGTACTTGGGTATTGGGAGAAGGAGCAACCTCTTGTAGAGAAAAGGGAGTCCTCCAATAAGAGTTCAGGCTCAGTTAAGTAAAGGAGGCAGAGAAGACATTCACAGAGGAAGCAGGATAAAGCTGTGGTTCCAGATGAGAAAGTCTAGGAAGGACACAGGCCTTTATTTGAAAATCCTAAGAGACCAATGCCTAGAATATATTCATCACATTTACCCACCTACTTAATTCACCAATCAGAAACTAAAAAAAAAAAAAACTAAGGTCATTGTAGGATAATGATGGCATAAAGCAAGATTTTGGTTTATTTTTATCACATATGACAATCCAGGTCCATTTTGCAACAAGCTGCTTTATAATCCAGAACACATAAGAATGTTTTCCTCACTGTTCTCTATTTTGTCTTACCTACATGCTGACATTTACCTCTTTTCCTTGAAGTATCATCATACATTCCTATGCAGTTCCCCACTGTATCCCAAGGTGCATCCCATTAATTTCACCCAAATGGGAAATTACAGTCTCAGTGAGTGACTTCTTAGAAATTTTCCAAGCTAAACTGATGGCAACCATATTCTATGGGGCTGAATTGGGGGCCTCAGACTCATTTTTCCACATGGGGCAGGTGAATGGCCCTCTAGTCAAGCATATGTCCTAGTTTCGTTTTGTAACTTTAAGAGAAAGACTACAAGCTGATCCTCTGTCCATTTGGTTGACAAAGCACCTGGATGTGTCCTCAATAAACAATACTGAATTTTAGGACATCACTGTCTTCCTTGCCTCAGAACTCTCTGCTGTTCTATTATAACAAACATACATAAGAAAAACTAGTCTTTCTTAGACTAAAGGACATACAATCCATTCATTTCAAATTTTGTCTTTGGAGCAAACTCAGGAGCTATTTGCTAGTTTTATATTGTTTGGGCCCCTGTATAATAGTCTTTCCTGAACAATGCCAGAGTGTATTGTAACACCACAGTGAAGTGTGATTACAGTGAAAGATGTGATCAGTGCTATATTAAACTTGTTGTAATTGTTATATGGGTGTTCCTGAGGCTACTGTCCTTAACACCACAGTACCCTAATATATTGAGGATCTGTAGATGAAACTTCACATGGGTCTCAACTAGAAAAAGCCATGCTCCTCCTGACCCTATGGTTTGTTTTTCACTTTAGACTCTGTAAATCTTTGATGTGTGACCTGCCGATAGCAATTGAACAGGACATTATATTTGGCCTTGGATATGCTGAAGCTTCCTCTAGTTTTTATTATATATTTACTTCACTCCATTTCTTTATTTTCTTAGTTTTTAAACATGTTTATTGTATGTATCTCTAAGATGCCTCAAATCCTATTTTGAAATCTTTGAATCTTCCTTTAAGGAAAATCGATAAATAAAGAAATAAATTTGGAGTCTATGTAGAAACAGTCTTCTAGATATTTTGTATTCAATCAGAGAGTCACCCGCACTTTAAACTAATTGTGCTAATGGACTGAGAACTTGAAACAACTTTCACAAGAATACTTGCCGTTGGAGGCACTGGAATGTGTGATTAGTCCTTGATGGGAACTGCCGTACTGCTAAGTCTATTTGTCCTTTTTCCTTTTTCTTCTCCTTCCCCTTTCATCTGTCATGACCATAGCCTCTTCCACCTTTATTTAGTCCTTCATGTAGTCCTCAAAACCTCCCTCCTCCTGATGCTTCTCAAGCGTAGCACTGATTTATCCTCAAATGTTCTATATTGCCTATAAGGAAAAGGCCAAATCTTGCTCATCTTTTTGTACTCAGGGTCTAGCGTAAGCCTGGAATGTAGTAGTCATCTAATGAACACTTACTGAATGAACCGAATTGCATTACATAAGGTAATGCATATAAGGCATTAGTAGAGCACTTGGCACAAAGTACAAAATAAATGTTTATTTCTCAATCACTTTCCTTTACACCTGGCCTGAACCTACTTTCCTACTTCATGTCCCACCACTGTGGCTTTAGGCATCATCAACTCTTGTAATTGCATGCGTATTATGTACATTTCTATGCCTATGGAGCCCTTACCATGCTGTTATTTCTTTCTACAATGCACTCTCTTTCTTAAATGCATCATCCTTGCCCAAATCTAGTGAAAAGAAAACATAATTCTGGTGATGTTGGTCCAAATCTCCTCTATAACAAACCATGCCTTTCATATTTAAATAGTTTGACCTGGTTGGGCCTTTCTGGCATCTTTCACATAGAATTACATGTTCTTTTATAACTGGCAAAGCTCCTTAAATCAAATTAAAACATACTTCCATTTATTGATGCAAGCACCCCTACTTTCTACTACTCAAAATCATTAATAAATGAACAATAATTAAACTTTTGGATTTGAATAAGTAGTTTTTATGCATATGTATCTGGTTGTTTAGCATTTTATTTCATTAAATTGCCTCGTACAGGAAGTCAAAATACATTTTATAAGTTTTTATAATCAAAAAAAAAGATGGATGATTTGTTTATTTTGGGGAAAACTCAGCCCAAGGCTACTGATAGCTGTAATTCCCCTAGCCACTTCCACATAATTTTTAAAATGTGAATGCCAGGAATGGTACTGTTGATATTAATATCAGGACAAGGAAGAGAAGGACTAGGTGTCTCTGGAGGAGTCTCTGGGGGAATAAACAAAGATACTTGCGCAATGTTAGAGATTTCTGACTTCAGGTTGACCTTATCAACAGCCTGTACAGCAATGAAGAGATCTGTGCCATTTGTAAAAGTGATGTCTTCTGGTTTAAACACAAAGACTTCCTCTGAGTTGGCCTCCTTTGGGATGAGGTCAGTGGTGTTCACTTGAAGTGAATCATTGAACTTGTCTCTGAGATCAAGAATATTTGTGCTTATTCCAATGATGTACTTGTGAGCTTAAAAAAGAAAGAAAGAGAGAAAAAGGATGTGACTTGTAATTCTCAAGTCTTAAAGAAGTTTTAAAAAATCTGTTAGAAACAATATCACCATCCCATAAAATACTAATAAATAAATGTAAATGACGGTCCATATTTATAAGCATTAGTATCTTCTTTTACATTCTTATTTTTATATCCCGACAGAGTGATAAATATAAAACTGGATCAGGCTTGACTTAAAGCCTAGGTCAGTATTTCTGGCCATAGCACCTGACTGAGAGAGGAGGTTAATTACTGCTTATTATTTTATTATTTGTGCTTCTCAAACTTGACCGTACATACACATCATCCAGGGATCTTAAAATGCAGATTCTGTTTCAGTAGGTCTGGGGTGGGGCCTAAGGTTCCACATTTCTAACAAGCATTCATGTGATGCCCATGCTGCAGTCCACAGACCATACTTTGAGAGGAAAAATCTGGTAGAACCTGAGATTTCTTCCAAAGGACAGCTCTGCTCCATAGATACCTATGATCTTTTCCCAATTCTCTCCAGGAGTCATTACTAAAAATGAGGTTTATTAAAGCAGCAAGCAAGATTGGCAAGATTGCCAAGCAAACGGCTTGGCAAGATTTCAGAAAAAAACTGAGAATTGCCTGTTCCTGGTTGAAACATCTTACACCCCTTTGGGCCAGTTTTTCAGAATCTAAACTTCTCATGTTTAAAAATCTTAAGCTTTCATTTCAGAGGATGTTCAAGATCCCTCCACATGCATCACAACACGCCTGCCTGCCTCACGCCCTCTGCCCCTCTGCTTGGCTGCTAAACTCTTTTACAGGGCCCACACCACATTCAGCTTACCTCTTCCGTGATCATAATCATCCCCAGGAGCCGTCCAAGTCAGATTGATGAGACTGTCCCCTTGGATTTTTGCCTTCAGGTCAGTGATTTTACAAGGCGGAAAGAGATCAGGTATGGGAGCCTTTGGAACATTGGAGGCCACAAATGAACCTCCCGAGGACGTTCTGCTGAAACACACTTGCTTGCCTTGAAGATCATCCTTATTAATTTCAGGTCTTGGTGGATTCCATTTTACTTGACCTGCATTAAAAAATTCCTCAGTGCAACGTAAACAACACCATGAAATGGCTATACTTCCCTCTGTTTTTTATTGTATTACCCTCTTTCTACTCTTTCCTTCTTTCCTCCCGCACACAAAACTTACTTTAACCATTTGTTATAAAGCTCCCAAATCAGGGGAAAAAAAGCAAAGAGAGAATCACAGTTCTTTATCTCACATATATTTATTTCCTGGATATTTAGTGGAATAGCTTTCATAATTTACTTTTTGTAAATATACTTGTACTGGAATTGTTTCTTTTCCCACCTTTTTGCTATCCTACTCTTAACCTGCCACAGGGTCAGTTTAAATACTACCTCTGCCTTAAACCTTCTCAGACTTCCTCAAGCTATCTCTTCTACCTAGGTAATACTGGGGGTTTCATTGTCTTTCCTATTTATTTCTTAATCAATTATCTGGGCCTTCAAGAATTGCCTTGTTTAATAATTCTGTGCATTTTTCTCTTTCTTCTCCATGTTTGTGTTTTGTCTTTCTTATTAGATTGTAGTTTCTCACAAAATGTTTTATGTTAGGGGTTCTAAAATTGTGTGCTTTTGAAAGACTTGATTTTCTCAATGAATGCATGGAAATCTAGTTCATGTAGCAATCCCAATTTGCTTCACATTCTTGTTGAAAGGTTGTATAAAAGTCATCCTGAAATTCTAAAAATACCCTGGCCTTCTCAATCAGTGGGGTTCTCAGACTCTCTTTTCAATAAAAATATTCTGGAATACCTTAACGTGGCATTACTCTGGTTTTACTTTCTCATAAACTCTTCTTCTTCAGCCCTTAAAATCTTTTGTCTATAAAGACAGATTGATCTTTATACCCATTAATCTGGTCTTGGGCAAAGATGAAATGAATACTTTAGCAGGTTTAAGATTAATTCAATTCACCAGTAGAGACTGTCTCTCTTGGTATCAAGGCTCATCAAGGTATAGGGGGAAGAGCATAGCTTCCCAGTGCCAAGTCAGGTGCTATCACTGTTAGTAATGTGGACCAATAACCTCTCTAGCTTCTGTTTCTCCATCTGTAAAATGGGATAATTAGGAGAATGAGCTATATTAATTTAAGTGTAACACTGAGCATAATGCTAGATATAGCAACTATACCAGTCTTCTCCTGACTTCTCTCCCTAACTCAACAAAAAGGGCAAATGAGAATAAAATAAGCTGAAATATGTAAAAGAGCTTTGGAAGCAATGGTGTCTTTTAAAGCATTTTTTCCTATTATCACTTTTGCATGAGGACATACCACATGTCTCAGAATCCTCCCTTTACTGATCACACACTCAAGTAAAGAGGACAGTGTGAAGCTTCTTAGAAGAGCTTTTCTTACTACACACCAGCACTAGGACCAGACCTGTCCTGGAACAGGAAACTTGATGGAAAACAAGTCCTGGAACCTATCAGACCTGATTCCAGCTCTAGTCCAGGACAAGTGTTCATAACTAAGATTGGTGTGGGTCTGTCTGTTCCTTGGAGTGTAATTTTTCCACTTGCTTACATGTGGGCTCAGTATGCTATCTGTTAATTAGGTTCGTCTACTATTCTCCCTAGTCTGAGCAGGAGAAGAGAGGAGGAAAAGGAGACAGTGGGCTTATGGTGATACTGATGCAGATAACAAGCCCCAAATTGTTATTTTTTGATTCTGTGGAAATGCCTATATCAGTAGAAAGAGCTTTATTATGAAATGTGTTAAGATTTATTTAAAATAATAACAAACATTTATTGAATACTTCTTATTTACCAGCAATAGCTTATTAGATGTATTTTCTTGTTTATTCCTCATAACCATCCCATGAGGTAGTTACCAATATTACCTATTTTACAAGTGAGGCAAATGAAGCACAAGAGATTACCTAAAATACTTTATTTGGTAGAAGCCTGGAATTTGAACCAGGGTGGTCAAAATCTACATTCAGTTTAGTGGTTTTCGACTGGGGGCTATGTTATTACCTAGAGGACAGTGAATGATGTCTGGAGACATTTTTAATTGTCATGACTGTGGGGGCCGCTTCTGATATCTAGTGAATAGAGGCCAGAAATGCTGCTAAACATCCTACAATGCACAGGACTGCCCTTCACAACAAAGAATTATGTGGCCAAAATGTCAATAGTTACCAAGGTTGAGAAACCCCGATTTAATTTTGTACCATTCTCTCCACAGGTTTAGTGGTTTTCACTTGATTCCAAGCCTTTTACTCAAGCCAAGGGTGTTATTATAGATGACTTACCATTCTCGATCCAGCCAGGTATGTACATGGCTCCAATCTGCTGGGGTATCCCCTTCTGAGTGTCTGTATTGACACCTCCCAGAGCCCACACTTTTACACTGTATCTACCATTTGTATCGTAAGCTGTAAAATACCTTGAATAGACACCATCATCCTTAGTAGCATCGGCACCTTGACAGGGAAATGAAGGAATTAATGAATATCCTAAAGGTAACTGGGCACTTGTATATTTCCAACTCATACGTGGATTAAATTTTTTTAAAGCAAAGATAATCCAGTGTTATCTCCAAGAGAGTTTAGGATTTGACTACGTTAAGGATGAGGTATACTTCTTTTCCGTGTGTGTGTGTGTGTGTGTAATTTCATATGTGTACATCTTGTCTTCCTGAATTGTTGTCTTTTTTTTGAACTCAGAGATCAATCATGTGCCTCTGTTACATCCAGCATAGCACAAGGTAACTACTCAGTACGTATCTGTTGAACTGAATTCAATTACTATATGTTACTGGTGAGAAAAAAAAAGTTATATGATTTTTTTTTTAATTTATGGCTTTTCGCCAGGGTAGATTTAGGAGGGAAATTCATTTACAGAATTTGTTTTAATAAGGTTACTTGTTTCACAGTAGTCAAGTTCCTTCTAAAAATAAATGTAGAATTTTCTTTTTCTCTCCCTGTTTTGACTTCTTAAATATAAAAATAATAGGTAGAATTTTCCCTTTGGGTGCAGGATAATATAGAATCTACATAGATATGGGGGTCACATATAACTATACTTTAATCCTACTCTGCTGCTTTTTAAATGTGAAAGCCTATTTCTTCATCTGTAATGTAGGGATAATATCTCCAAAGTGTGTGGTGAAGATAAAAAATGAAGATCGATCTATCTATCTATCTATCTATCTATCCATCTGTCTAATCTTCACACAAACTCCTAACACAAAATATCTATTAATTTTCCTTCTTCACCTTTTGGGGGGTGTGGAATACCCACTGACAACTCCCTAGAGTCTGAGACTTCGGGGCTTTACAAAAGCTAAAGGTAGTCCCTTCCTCATGTTTTCCAACAATTTGAAATATAGGAATTGTGGGGTGGCAGAAAGCTCCCCCAACCAGAATCCCAGTGCTGGACTTCCTGCTTCTAACTGTCCTCACCACAACTTGCCCTCCTGCTGTTCCCTGGTTGCTTCTTGGAAAAGAAAGATATGTTCTTCAATTTCTTGGGTGGTTACCTGCTCCATTGTCCAGTAATTCCAAAGTAACTGTTTTTCCATTCACTGATTCTATCAGGGCTGTGACCTTGGCCCTGAGAATTGGCAAGGCTCCTTGGTGAATCTTTGCATAAACTACCATAGGGCTAGGGAATTTGCCTGTGTCTTTGTTCATTTTAGAGGTCACTGTAACTGGAGGCAAGGTACCACTTGATGCACGGGAGGTGACAGTCAAAGTCAGGGTTTGTGACCTTGCTTGTAGGCTGTATTTCCAAATGCCGACCTAGCCAAAAAAAAAAAAAAAAAAAATGGAGACATTTCCACTTAATAACTTTAAGTGACACAGACCTGACTTCAATGCCACCTATAGGAAGAGCCCATCTAATACAAGTACATTACAAGTATATCTAAGAAGATTTTTGATACTCTCTCAGCCAAGGGAAACTTTGGTATGTTTGGACTAACTACATGGTTCTATTGCCAAGAAAATCCTAGTTGGGAAAAATGAGGTCTGAAAGTTGTGTCCTTATAGCCTTGGTTTCTCAAGAGCAGGATCAAATCGATAGATTCCTGAGGTAGAGGAAATAGTTTTCATGATGCCAAAGCTCTAGCTTCTGTGTAATTTGAAGGTTCTCCTTTTAGTACCTGGAGAAAATATCACCAACTTCCTTTTTCTTGACTTGCTGTCATACTGAGTGATTTCCACTGGATGGAGATTTTTCCTTGTTCTCTCTTTCATTCAATACTGACTCTTTTTTTAGCAACCACCCTCATTTAAAAAGCTACAATTATTCTGTAAAAATTTTATATTCTTATCAAATTGTGAGAAGGAAAAAAGATGAGTCCATACCTTGGCAGTGCCTGGGATTTGGAGGTAGGCCATTTTGATGTGTGTGTCCACTAAAAAGCCATCTTGTTTCTTTCCACTGGGATCCCAGAGAAGGATTTGGGGAGTGTCAGTTGTCCAGGTGATGAGAAACAAAGTGTCTTTCCCCACAGTACTGTCCACAATCACCGTGCCATTCAACCACTGACTGTTCTGGAGGGTTAATCCCCTGCTCTCAAGCTGTTAAGAAAAACAACTCTTTACTTTCTGGAGAATACAGCTCCCATCACATAGTCTCTTCCATTCTGTCTCCAACTCTCAGTTATCCCATTAAAAAGCCTTCAGTGATGCCTGAGTCCTTGGTTTGATATTTACGACCTATTATGATCCAATTCTAAATTACTTTTCCAGACTTAGCTTCCATAATGTTGACTCCTACACCCAAACCAGACCACTTCCCCATGTGATACTCATGAATCCCTGACTCTCTGACTATCGTACTCTCTGCTTTTCCTGGAAGTCTGTACATTCATGTCCATTTGTCTAAGCCTTACCTACCCTTCAAAATTCAATTCAAAAGTCACTTTCTCCATGAAGCTTTCTCTGATGTCCATCTCACTTACTGTGGAGAATAATCTCTCCCTCCTTTGATCTCCCATAGAATCTTGTTTCAATCAATCCTTTGATGTCCTCACATTGTGTTTTGCTTTATACCTACTGGTGTACACAGCTCATCTCACTACTAGACTATAAGCCCTTAAGGAGACTAACTGGGACTTATTTTCGCCCACATATGGATTGTTTGAATTGCAAATAACTAATTCGTGGGTGAATTATTACTGCAGTCCTTGTGAAGATAAATGAAATAAATCAATGTCCAAGGCTGATTCGTTGTCTGAAGTAGAATGAAGGAGCTGTGGAGCAGGGGTTGAGGTAGGGTAGGGCTAACCAGACTTTGTCAAAATGTGATTTTTGAGGATTATCTCCTAGATAATTATTTATGGTCCTTAAATTGATATCCATTAGAAGATAAGGTGGCCTAGTCATGGAGCCAGACTTTCTAGTTTTGTATGTATATTATGATCTGGGATGTGAAGAAAGCTAGGGGCCCTTAGATATGATTTTTATGGCAGGTGGGTAAATGAGTCCTGCTCATGTCTCTATCTTTCTCCCTTTTAGGTTTCTTAAATATAAAAATAATGGGCAGAAACTGCCTGGCTGTAAACTTGCCCTTTCATCACTTTAATTACTTTTCTAAGACACATTCCTCCCACGTCCAAACCGGGTTCTTGGGTTTAATATTCTAAATCTGAACTAAGATAACCCAAATGAGTATAATTGCTGTCTTCTTTGACTGAATAAATGCTATATCAATAGACTAGAAAGGCTATTGTTTTGAAATCTGTCATTATTTGGCTTTTTAAATTTTTTTTATTGGAGTATAGTTGATTTACAATGCTGTGTTAGTTTCAGGTGTACAGCAAAGTGAATCAGTTATACATATACATATATCCACTCTTTTTTAGATTCTTTTCCCATATAGGCCATTAAAGAGTACTGAGTAGAGTTCCCTGTGCTATATATTAGGTCATTATTTGGCTTTGACACTACATTATCCCTTTACTTTTATTCACAATAAAAGTTACAACTCACACAAGTGTGATGCTGATTGTTCACTCTCTCTAGTTTAAAGATTCATGTGAATAACTTTTACAACTATTAGAGAAGAGCATTTAAAAATATATTTGTCCTTTTTTTATTGTCCCAAGACTTTTGAAAGAAAATTTGGTTTTCTTGAAATTTTATAAGCAGAAGGGCCCGTAGAAGTTTTCTGGTTCATCTCTGGCTGAGAAGCTGAAGCTCAGAGAAGTAAAGTTCTTTGCCTGTGATCACAGTTAATGGCAGACCCATGAACAGGATCCAGGTGTCTAGACTGACAACATGGGCTTTTCACAGTACAAATCACTTTCCATCCATTATATGAAAATCTTGGCAAATATCAGGGATTTGAGGTAATGGAAAAATAGACCAAGTAATCCCTGAACAGTTGTCCCAGAAAATTTATACTGAGATGATCTACTCTGAAGAAAATTCTGAGCCAATTATATTGCTATGGGTGCTTATTAACAGATGTTAAAAAAGAATTCCTGGACCCACTATATTTTATGTTGATGGTTTCTAAGAGGAAGTCACTTAGTATTGTTTCCAAACAAGAAACACTAATTGCCTTGTTTAAATGAATAGTGTTGCATTTTAGGAATAATGTCTAATATCAGGCTGAAACGTCTATTTTAATTTTAATTCATTACTAGAAGAATGTAGAACTTAAAACTTTTAACCATTAAACTCCCCATCTTGGCTATGGTTATTTATAAACATGAAAAACCAAGGAGGAAGAACTCTGACCTGGATGGAACGCTGGGAGACAGCTCCATTTCCTGATGAAAGCGCCCCAAAAGCATCCATGAGGCCATTGTTCTGAACCTGATCTGAAGCATATGTCTGTAAACCTCCTAAAATGCAATTACATTATCAGAAGTTATTTTCTAGAAAACAAGTATTTGCAACATTTTAGATATTGTTAAGATAACAAAATACATATTATATTGTGTTATTAAAGTACTAATAGATTAACATTAAATAGGTGTCCAGATTAACTCAGAATCTGATACTAACTTTTTAATCCTATTAAATAATAGCTTCAGCAACATAGTCATTTGGCCACTTCAGCTCTCTGCAAAGCAGTCAAGAATCTCCGACAGACCAAAACTAGTAACATAAATCTCGTGTTTTAAAGGTCATGCACTTTCATATGAGTCATTAAGCCTTACTGCAAGTGTATTGATTTATTCTTATTTAAGACATAATCTTAGCAAGCTTGACTTTCAAGTTTTCTTCTAAATCAGAAAGAGAAATATGTATGTTACAACAATAAGAAATAACAACTGACAGGGGACAGTTATAGAAAAGTATTATGTGTAGTAAACAGGAGATGATATACCAGGCCATGTAGTCTTGAGCTATTTAGAATAGGTGTAACTGAGATAGTTGATGTGAAAGCACTTTTAAACTGTTAATGACATCCAAAATCTAAGGAGAGTATTTTGGTCATCCTACTGGTACTTCACCCAGATCCCCTTATCTAGGCTAGCACATCTCTCCCCAGCTGCTCTAAGTGATAGATTAATGGCATATAGCTGCCTCCTATTCAAGAAAATTGCTTTACCTAATGGGGCCACCCTAGCTAAAGACATAACATGCCCCCTTACCCCTGCCCTGCCCTGACAGTCTATAACCACTGACTGATGGACACAGTGGTACAAAAGGTCAGCCTTCTCTTTCAATATTGTACCAAATCTGTGATGCAATTCCAGATCCAGAGCCCCCTGTGGCACCAGGCTTTGGCTAGCCTCTAATTTCACATCTGTGCTTAGCTTCTTCCCCTGCCTGATCTTACTCCCTACTCTCCCTTTCCCCTGAGAGCTCTCCCTCTATAAATCACATGCACTTAAATCCTTTTCTCAGGCTCTGCTTCTAGGAAACCCAGCCTAAGACAGGTAGTATTAGGAGCAAACAGTTCTGTCATTTTATCTGGCTTAGATGGCAACTCAGCATAGTAATTGATATCCATAATGCTGGCTCTAAGTTAAAAAAAATTAAAAAAATAAAAACCTACTCTGCTGAAGAAGCCAGGTTCAGATGGGATAATCTTAACCATATGTGTATGGAAGGTAGAAGCACAATATATGAATGTTTTACAAAGAAACTGTATTATATTCTATATTTTCAGAGTGACCTTCTGTTTAGTTCAGCAGGCCCTTTGCCCTTCCCCTGCTATTTCTTGTTCAAGCCCCAATTCAGATGTCACCTTCCTGTAAACTCCTTCTTCCCCAGATAAAGTCTAGGCTCCCTTCTTTGTGCTCATTGTACCCTCTATTACTAATAGAGCATTTGTATCATAGTATTATATACTGAGTGGCTTGTCGTCTGTGTCCCCTGGGTCTCTTGGCCAGCTGCCAACTGGAAGTGAGCGGTTCCTGGCTAACCGATTAGATTCTTTCCAGTCCTTATAAAGTGTCTGGGAAGAGAGTCCCAAGTTCTCCCTAGAGTGCTGTGCTGGTCCCATCTTCTCCAGACTGCCCTAATCCTAGAACCAAGGCTTTAAAATAAATGAGTGGAGTCAGTTCTAAAAGTCATTTGGGGGTAAAGGCAGCTAGTTAGTCCATAAGGTAACCCCATCTGTCCCTATCCCACCCTTCCCCTACTCCCCAGTGCACTGGAGCTCACAGTCCAGTGGAAGAGAAAATACAGTAGGACTCAGCAGGTCATCCTTCACCTGTCATTTTAGACAGCTCCTCTAGTTCCTGTGCTGCAGATGGCCCTAGGGCGACTGTATGGATGATGACTCCGCTTTGTTTCACCTTATTAAAGCATGAGCTTATAGTGTTGTCCTCCCCATCGGTCAGTAACACGATTTCAGATCCATCTGTTGGGTATTTCTTCCTAATCACCTAAGGACATAATTCAGGCATGAGTTGTCATACTCAGGGTAGCCAAAGTGTTTGGGAAAACTGCAGTTAAAGGGAATGAGAAGAGAAATTCCAGAGGGAATAAACAAAAGTGTCTAGGAATGGTCAAATATCTCTCTGTCTTGCAATGATACAAGACCATGGAACTTGACAATGGTCTTTTCTCTGGGTTAGCCTGTTGCAGAGAAGGCTCAATAAGGTGGAATGCAGTCAGTTCCAGGGATGGAAGCACTAAGCAGAAAAGAAGGTTTTTCTGGTTTCTTTCACATGATCTCTCCTTGACAGGCTTTCAGAGGTTCCCAGATGCCTTCAGAAACTACCCTCATTTAATGGGGATAATACTGAGGACTAATATATTACTATAATAATATTAGACTCGGGGCAGATTTTAGCTTGTATGATATTCACCAGTCTTACCTTAAGCTGTTTATGGCTGGCCTTGGTTCTGATTAGTCAGTCCCCAGGTCACATGAGTTATTAAAAATTTTAATATCCCCTATGATTAAAGCAAAACATTTTGTTCCTATTAATCCCCAGTTCCTAGTTGTCCTATGACACCTATGTCTCAACTATTCCTGGTAGACACAGCTTTTTACATGGTATAGAGAGCATATGCTTTATGCCAATGTTGGATAAGATTATGATAGAAGGAAAATTAGATTAAATAATAATGTTTATGAAGAGGAAGGCAAGAGTTCACTCTTCCCTTAAAAAGAGTGGAAGGGAGACCCAGAAGTAGAGGAAACAAGTAATCAAACCTAAGTAACTCCCCTCTCTGGACCAGACTCTCAGGAAGGGAAGGCTCTCTTAAGTAGGTTGAAAGGGAAGCTGAGATCAGAGGAGACTTCCACCCCACTTCTTTTGAGAGGGGGCTGCCCCACAAGGGAAGAGAGCAGAACTGTGATTGCTGCCATGTGAAGAATTCTGGAGCCCAGGAGCCTGTCAGCTGTGGCTGTAGCCTCAGTCTGACCAAGCTGCAGGGCCTGAGAGGCCAGAGAAAGGGCTCAGTTTGGATTCCCTTGCCCCACTCCCCATCACTGCTATGTGTCATGGAAAACATGCAGAAGTCTCCATGTATCCATAGGGGAAATGGATGGCAGCTGACTTGAGAGTTGGCAGGCAAGAAGACAGTTTATCTTGGCATAGAGGCTGAGGGGTGTACAGCCTCCCAAGGGCTGGATGCAGGACATGGGGGTGCTCAGGGATCTGCTCAAACAGTGAGAGCCAGAGTGTGGTGAGTCAGCTGGGGAAGACCAATGGGCCCTGATCAAGCTAAGAAAACAAGCAAAGCCCAGTGGCCACAGCTCAACCGATACCACTGCCAGACCTGACCAGGGTCCTGCCCCAGGGACTAGTGGGGAAATTGAGACAGTGCAGGATCCAAGGCCCTTTACCTCATCACCCTGAAGTCACACACAAGCTCCTCCCACGCCATACCCGGGCTCTGTTGGGCATGAGGAGCATCTAAATTCCAATTGTGTTCCTCACATACTCTCTCACACCATCGGAGTGGAAAATACAGAACCAGAAGTTCCCTCTTCACCACCAGGCCATCTGGCATTAGTCATTTCCCCTCAGGTTTTGTATAGCAGGAGTTTAGTATGACATGTCAGTTTCCCTCCCTTACTTGCTTCTTTAATCAAAGCATGGGTGAGTGGCAGAAGCAAGAGAACCCAAGTGCACAGGCATCTGGAGAAGGGTTTTGCAGCTGACTGCGTACACAATAAAAACCACTTTTAGGGAACTGACCTTCAAAGTGGAATAAAAGGGCCAGAGGGACAGACTGCATAACGGAATGGTTGAGTCCGCTGTCAACATGAAACAGTGTGAGCTGAAAACTAAATGTTCCTGCTGCTGCCTTGGAAATCAGGAACAGCCCCATTGATGTGTTACGCCCCAAGCAGACAGAGGGCAGACTTTCCCAAGACACTGCCTAGATTCTGAGACCTTAGACCAGCCAGCTTCCTTCAGCCTCTTATTCTTTATTTCATGGACCTAAATAGCCTCTAAATAAATATAGAAGATTCTATTCTATATTTGGAGCATTTAAGCATCAGGTGTAATCAAATAACTCAATTTAATTTTTTTTATTGAGAACCTCCTATAGAAAAGATATTGTGCCAGCAGCCTGGGAAGTTAAAAGATAATTCCTATCTCTGAAGAAGTTTTGTTTGAGCAAAGGACATGACAGGAAATAAGACAGAAGAGTCAAAAGTCGTAAGAGATGTTTAAAAAAAAATAGAAAAAAGTTCATAGGATTCAGAAGGAGAAACTCTGTACAGTTGAAATGATCAGGAAAGATGTCAAGAAGTAGTAGTGTCTATGACGATGTGTGAAGAATGAGTGTGATTTGAGGTACAAAGGACGAGGAGAAATTACTCTAGATGGGGAGCTGGCCCAGCAAAGGTGTGGAAGCTGGCTGGCAAGGGCAGGTGATCTAATTTGCTTAAACATAGAATATCTGGGAGAGACTCCTGAGTACTTGAGCCTGGAAAGGTAGGTAGGGGCTATATTATAAAAGAACTTAAATATTAGTTAGAGAAATTTTACTTAGTTTTGTTGAAAATGGGGAGAGATTGATGTCTAAGTAGAGGGATGACATGATTGTATGATCAGATGGGATCTTTGGATACACCCCCAATACAATTAGAGTTACAGTTCCTAAGTCCTCCTATTTCAATAAATACACTTTTTTTTTTTCCCCAAAAAGGAGGTCCTATATACCCAGAAGTTTGGAATGTTAAGCTACCTCAATATTTAACCATAACTCAGAGTTGACTTTTTTCTTCATAGAAGATAACCTCTTAGATCCCTGTGTACCTTTCTTCATAGCAGTCATTAGTGTATGATTATACACTTATTCATGTGACTATGTAGTTAATGAATCTCCCCCCAATAAGATTATAAGCTCCACGACAGCAGGTGTGGTATGTTTGGCCCTCGTGGTATTCTTAATGTGTATCACAGTGCCCGGCATGTAGAAGTAACACCACGAATGTTTCAAAGGCATGCAGAAAAGCATGAATGCACAGATGCAGAAAAACACAAAAGCATGAATGAATTAGTTAACAATAGCTTTGGGGGCCTATGTTGTTGCATCATTTGAACCATTGCTCTGCAATTGGTTGTCTAATTCAACTAGACACTAGGCATGCATGGAAACACTGGAAAGGGGAATTTCTTAGGAGACATAAATTGTAAACATTGGCAAACTATGATAGGGCAACTTGTCTCACAGTAAATGCTGATTGAATCCCAGAGCAGATGGACGTTCCTCCTGAGGCCGCTGTGGGTAAGCTTCTGGTAAGTGTGTCTCTTTCAGTGGCACTGTTTATCTGTACAAGTTCACTTTTTACATAGGCAGCACTGTCAAACGTCACCATCCCAACCCAGGACCCTTGCTCAACCGTCTGCAGAAGGAAAAGTTTGCCTGCTTGATTCAGTCGTTTAAGGCGGTCACCAATCTGAATGGAGAAGCAGAAGAAAAGCAGTCAGGTTGGGTTTAGATGGGCAGACTAAAAACAGAACAGGCTAGAGTGAATTTGGAAGTGGCTGCCTCAATGTAGAGTAAATGACAATAAGCTTACTCAAGGCAGATCCTTCTATGGAGGAAAATTTCTCCTTTATATTTAGTAGTATCTTTGGATAGGATTATTTTGTATAAATAGCCCTAAAAGATAAAGCTGGATTTGGCTTTAGTTCAATCATTAGTTCAATACTCTAGTAATACTTCTATAAACCTACATATGGTCAGTGAAACATAAAAAATGTTAATTCTATATAATCCATCAGATCTTTGCTCACAAATTGAAGGCTAATTTAATTTGGCAAATGAGACACTTGATGCTGAATTTTTGTTGAATAAAGTTGAGGTGGTGGGCAATTCTGATGGAAATGTTATTCTTGTAACTGTTCTGACCCTTGGGGTTGTGTTTATTCCCAGCCAGCTCCAAGTTGTGGTCCAGATCATATCATATACAAATGTGAGACTACCATCCAGAAGACCAAGACTCACTGAACATACCGTCATGCTTCCAGACTTATCAAGGACTAAACACACAATTCTTTGTCCGATCTGCAACAGTGAGAAGGTGGGCTTGGGTGGCTGTGTTGTCATAGGAGTGGTTTTCTTAAAGTCCTCTGAATCTTGGATCACTTCCCATGTGCTTCGGAGATTGCATTTTCTGTTTTGCTGGTTTGGGGCTTCTTTATTGTGGTTTTTTTCTGTACAGAATTCAACCACCTGAAATTGTCAATAAAATGATATAGATAACAGTAAACTACTTGTTAAAATCTTTAATAATTGGATTAAAATATTTTAAATGTAGATTTACATTTATGTGCCCTCCTCCCCAGACTGTCTTGTTACCCCATAACCTTGGCTCAATCCCACAATCACTGCAGAGCACTGCTGGGGAAAATCATAGAGATAATTCAGAGTTTCTATCTCAAAACAAGTCTTTGACCTCAGTGGACTTTTAGTGCTCCTCAGCAATCATCTATTTACCTGCTCTTGGCTTCCCTCCTACTTCTCAAATTTGCCATTTCAAGCAATCGCCACTATCTTTAAGCCACCTACATCTCAACATTTCTCTCCTGGTACCATTTTCTCTCTCCATCCTTTTACTTCCTGCTCACTTCCTTACTTCCCACTGACTTACAAACACCTTGCTTTCCAACTTTCAACACCCAACATTCCAGCTCTCTCCAAAATCCACTTGGATGTCCCATAGGATCCTTAAACTTCAGGTTTTCATAATTGAACTCATCACCTTTCCTCTGACTCTGCTCCTCCCCATCATCAAGTATTTCCTAACTTGGTGTCACCACTATCTATTTATAGTCACCTAAATAGGAAACTGAGAGTTTTCCTACCTTCTTCCCTCTGTGAAATAATAAGATCAATACATTTCTCTCTCTCTCTCTCCAGTTCATCATCTTTTCTCCTTTACCAATGGAATCTCCATCATTCAAGCCCTCATGGTCCCTCCCTCAGACTATCTGCCTTTTCCATCTTGCTCCCTCTTTAATTGGTCCACTCCACAGCTGCCAGGTACATATTCCTTCTTATTCCTGTACTTAAGATCCTTCTGTGGCTCATCATTGCTCACACACTACAATCCAGACTACTTCACATAGCTAATAGCAATCTCCATGATTTGAATTTTCACTTTACTCACCATCTTTGCTCTGGCCGTGCATTCCAAGTCTCTAATTTCCCCCACTGTAGCCTATAAGTGCTCAAACTTGCCAGACTGTTTTATATCTCTGTGTCTTTGCTCATGATTCCCACTTTGTCAAGGAGTTCTTCCGCTGTCTTCTGCATTGTGAACTCTACCTTCATGTTTCAGCCAAAAGGTTATTTTCAAAATGTTTTCTCATTTCATACCCTTCCCCTAAAGAATTTCCACTCAACCTTGTGGCCTCACAGTACCCTATAAGAAATTTCAATAAGGCTCCTTTAACATTGTAGTGCACTTATTGGGATGAAAATCCATCTATGACAGAACCCTGTCTTATTAAATTTGCTTCCTCAAAACTTAGCCCTATGTCTGGTACACAAAAAAAGCTCAATATGTTTATTGTTTTTTTAGTAACCTTTACCGACCTGTATGTCAGTGTTTCTTTAAATCTACAGAATGGCAGTAGTTGTTATGCAAGAATTATATGAGAACGTATGCAATAAGGACAATACTAACACAGCCAATAAATGATAGTGTCTTCCCCTTTCTTAAGCTTTATATCCCTAGCATTTGGGAGATTTAAAAAAGAGGCACAGTATACAAAGAAGGTATAACCTAGTTCCTCCTCTCAGTGATTTTACAGTATTATCATTCAATTAAAAATCCTAAATATCTGGGGTTCAAGTAGTTCAGAAAGTAATCATTAGCTGTAAAACACTTATTTTTCTCTTTATTTGCAATTTTCAGATTGTTTTGGTAGTGTTTCCGTATTATCATTATAGCTAATTTTTGGAAAGGAACCTGGAAAACTTTTTTGTAAACCCCAAGCAGAGGCTCCCAAACCTGACTGTGCATCAAATTTAACTGTGGTTAATTTAAAACAATCTCAGAGAGACCTTCAAGATGGCGGAGGAAAAAAAAAAGATGGCGGAGGAGTAAGACGTGGAGATCACCTTCCTCCCCACAAATACATCAGAAATACATCTACATGTGGAACAACTCCTACAGAACACCTACTGAACGCTGGCAGAAGACCTCAGACTTCCCAAAAGGCAAGAAACTCCTCACGTACCTGGGTAGGGCAAAAAACAAAAACAAAAAAAAACCCCGAGATAACAGAATAGGGACAGGACCTACACCTCTGGGAGGGAGCTGTGAAGGAGGAAAAGTTTCCACACATTAGGAAGCCCCTTCACTGGTGGATATGGGGCAGTGGCTAGGGGGAAGCTTCAGAGCCACAGAGGAGAGCACAGCAACAGGGGTGCAGAGGGCAAAGTGGAGAGATTCCCACACAGAGGATCAGTGCCGACCACCACTCACCATCCTGAGAGGCTTGTCTGCTCACCTGCCGGGGCAGGTGAGGGCTGGGAGCTGAGGCTCCAGCTTCAGCTAACCAGGAGGGAGTCCAGGAAAAACTTTGGACCTGACTAAGAGGCAAGAGACCATTGTTTCAGGGTGTGCGAGGAGAGAGAATTCGGAGCACTGCCTAAACGAGGCAGTTTAGGCAGTGACGGGTGCAAGCCACGGCTATCAGCGCGGACCCCAGAGACAGGCATAAAATGTAAAGGCTGCTGCTACAGACACCAAGAAGCCTGTGTGCAAGTACAGGTCACTATCCACACCTCCCCTCCCAGGAGGCTGTACAGCCTACCACCGCCAGGGTCCCGTGATCCAGGAACAACTTCCCCAGGAGAACACATGGCGTGCCTCAGGCTGTTGCAACATCGTGCTGGCCTCTGCCGCTGCAGGCTCACGCCGCATTCCGTACCCCTCCCTCCCCCCGGCCTGAGTGAGCCAGAGCCCCCTAATCAGCCACTACTTTAACCCTCTCCTATCTGGGCGAAGAACAGATGCCCTCTGGCAACCTACACACAGAGGCGGGGCCAAAACCAAAGCTGAACCCCAGGAGCTGTGTGAACAAAGAAGAGAAAGGGAAAATTCTCCCAGCAGCCTCAGGAGCAGCGGATTAAATCTCCACAACCAACTTGATGTACCCTGCATCTCTGGAATACCTGATTAGACAACAAATCATTCCAAAATTGAGGCAGTGGACTTTGGGAGCAACTGTACACTTGGGGTTTGCTTCTGCATCTAATTTGTTTCTGGTTTTATGTTTATCTTAGTTTAGTATTCATAGTTTATTATCATTGGTAGATTTGTTTATTGATTTGGTTGCTCTCTTCCCTTTATTTTTAAATATAGATTTTTTTTTCTTTTTCTCTTTTTCTGAGTGTGTATGTGTATGCTTCTTTGTGTGATTTTGTCTGTATAGCTTTGCTTTTACCATTTGTTCTACAGTTCTCTCTGTCTGTTTTTTGTTTGTTTGTTTTTGTAGTTTTTTTTTTTTTAAAGTTTTAATTTATTGATTGATTGATTGCTTGACTGCTATGTTGGGTCTTCGTTTCTGTGCTAGGGCCCTCTCCAGTTGCGGCAAGCGGGGGCCACTCTTCATCGCGGTGCGCGGGCCTCTCACTATCGTGGTCTCTCTTGTTGCGGAGCACAGGCTCCAGACGCGCAGGCTCAGTAGTTGTGGCTCACGGGTCTAGTTGCTCCGCGGCATGTGGGATCTTCCCAGACCAGGGCGCGAACCCGTGTCCCCTGCATTAGCAGGCAGATTCTCAACCACTGCGCCACCAGGGAAGCCCCTGTTTTTGTAGTTTTTAGCACTTGTTGTCATTGGTGGATTTGTTTTTTGGTTTGGTGGCTCTCTTCTTTCTTTCATTCTCTTTTTATAGTTTTAATTTCTTTATTTTTCATAATTTCTTTAAATTTTTTATTTTAATAACTTTATTTTATTTCTTTTTTTTTTCTCTTTCTTTCTTTCTTTTTTTCTCCCTTTTCTTCTGAGCCATGTGGCTGACAGGGGCTTGGTGCTCTGGCTGGGTGTCAGGCATGTGTCTGTGAGGTGGGAGAGCCGAGTTCAGAACATTTGTCCACCAGAGACCTCCTGGCTCCACATAACATCAAACAGCAAAAGCTCACACAGAGATCTCCATCTCAACGCTAAGACCCAGCTCCACTCAACGACCAGCAAGCTACAGTGCTGGAAACCCTATGCCAAACAACTAGCAAGACAGGAACACAACCCCACCCATTAGCAGAGAGGCTGCCTAATACCATAATAAGGTCACAGACACCCCAAAACACACCACAGGATGTGGTCCTGCCCACCAGAAAGACAAGATCCAGCCTTATCCACCAGAACACAGGCACTAGTCCCCTCCACCAGGAAGCCTACACAACCCACTGAACCAACCTTAGCCACTGGGGGCAAACACCAAAAACACCAGGAACTACGAACCTGCAGCCTGAAAAAAGGAGACCGCAAACACAGTAAGTTAAGCAAAATGAGAAGACAGAGAAACACACAGCACATGAAGGAGCAAGGTAAAAATTCACCAGACCAAACAAATGAAGAGGAAATAGGCAGTCTACCTGAAAAAGAATTCAAAGTAATGATAGTAAAGATGATCCAAAATCTTGGAAATAGAATGGAGAAAATACAAGAAACATTTAACAAGGACCTAGAAGAAATAAAGAGCAAACAAACAATGATGAACAACACAATAAATGAAATTAAACATTCTCTAGAAGGAATCAGTAGCAGAATAACTGAGGCAGGGGAACAGATAAGTGACCTGGAAGATAAAATAGAATAAAGAAAGAACAGAGCAGAAAAAAGAAAAAGGAATGAAAAGAATTGAGGACAGTCTCAGAGACCTCTGGGACAACATTAAATGCACCAACATTCGAATTATAGGGGTCCCAGAAGAAGAGGAAAAGAAAGGGACTGAGAAAATATTTGAAGAGATTATAGTTGAAAACTTCCCTAATATGGGAAAGGAAATAGTCAATCAAGTCCAGGAAATGCAGAAAGTCCCATACAGGGTAAATCCAAGGAGAAACACACCAAGACACATATTAATCAAACTACAAAAATTAAATACAAAGAAAAAATATTAAAAGTAGCAAGGGAAAAACAACAAATAAAATACAAGGGAATCCCCATAAGGTTAACAGCTGATCTTTAGCAGAAACTCTGCAAGCCAGAAGGGAGAGGCAGGACCTATTTAAAGTGATGAAAGGGAAAATCCTACAACCAAGATTACTCTACCCAGCAAGGATCTCATTCAGATTTGACAGAGAAATTATAATCTTTACAGACAAGCAAAAGCTAAGAGAATTCAGCACCACCAAACCAACATTACAGCAAATGATAAAGGAACTTCTTTAGGCAGGAAACACAAGAGAAGGGAAAGACCTACAATAACAAACCAAAGAAATTAAGAAAATGGTAATAGGAACATACATATCGATAACAACCTTAAATGTAAATGGATTAAATGCTCTAACTAAAAGACATAAACTGGCTGAATGGATACAAAAACAAATCCCGTATATATGCTGTCTACAAGAGACCCACTTCAGACCTAGGGACACATACAGACTGAAAGTGAGAGGATGGAAAAAGATATTCCATGCAAATGGAAGTCAAAAGAGAGCTGGAATAGCACTTCTCATATCAGACAAAACAGACCTTAAAATAAAGACTATCACAAGAGACAAAGGAAGACACTACATAATGATCAAGGGATCAATCCAAGAAGATATAACAATTGTAAATATTTATGCACCCAACATAGGAGCACCTCAATACATAAGGCAAATGCTAACAGCCATAAAAAGGGAAATTGACAGTAACACAATCATAGTAGGGGACTTTAACACCCCACTTTCACCAATGGACAGATCATCCAAAATAAAAATAAATAAGGAAACACAATCTTTAAATGATACATTAAACAAGGTGGACTTAATTGATATTTATAGGATATACCATCCAAAAACTACAGAATACACTTTTTTCTGTTGTGCTCATGGAATATTCTCCAGGGTAGATCATACCTTCGGTCACAAATTAAGCCTTGGCAAATTTATTAATATTGAAATCGTATCAAGTATCTTTTCCAGCCACAATGCTATGAGACTAGATATCAATTGCAGGAAAAATTCTGTAAAATATACAGACACATGGAGGCTAAACAATACACTACTAAATAACCAAGAGATCACTGAGTAAATCAAACAGGAAATCAAAAAATAGCTAGAAACAAGTGACAATGAAAACACGACAACCCAAAACCTGTGGGACACAGCAAAAGCAGTTCTAAGAGGGAAGTTTATAGCAATACACTCCTACGTCAAGAAACAAGAAACATCTCAAATAAACAACCTAACCTTACACCTCAAGCAATTAGAGAAAGAAGAACAAAAAAACCCCAAAGTTAGCAGAAGGAAAGAAATCATAAAGATCATGTCAGAAATAAATGAAAAAGAAATGAAATAAATGATAACAAAGATCAGTAAAACTATAAGCTGGTTCTTTGAGAAGATAAACAAAATTGATAAAACATTAGCCAGACTCATCGAGAAAAAAAAAGGGAGAAGACTCAAATTAATAGAATTAGAAATGAAAAAGGAGAAGTAACAACTGACACTGCAAAAATACAAATGATCATGAGAGATTACTACAAGCAACTATATGCCAATAAAATGGACAACCTGTAAGAAATGGACAAATTCTTAGAAAAGCACAACCTTCTGAGACTGAACCAGGAAGACATAGAAATATAAACAGTCCAATCACAAGCACTGAAATTGAGACTGTGATTAAAATCTTCCAACAAACAAAAGTCCAGGACCAGATGGCTTCACAGGTGAATTCTATCAAACATTTAGAGAAGAGCTAACACCTATCCTTCTCAAACTCTTCTAAACTATAGCAGAGGAAGGAACACTCCCAAACTCATTCTACGAGGCCACCATCACCCTGATACCAAAACCAGACAATGATGTCACAAAAGAAGAAAACTACAGGCCAATATCACTGATGAACATAGGTGCAAAAATCCTCAACAAAATACTAGCAAACAGAATCCAACAGCACATTAAAAGGATCATACACCATGATCAAGTGGGGTTTATCCCAGGAATGCAAGGATTCTTCAATATATGCAAATTAATCAATGTGATAAACCATATTAACAAACTGAAGGAGAAAAACCATCTGTTCATCTCAATAGATGTGGAAAAAGCTTTCGACAAAATTCAACACCCATTTATGGTAAAAACCCTCCAGAAAGTAGGCATAGAGGGAACTTACCTCAACATAATAAAGGCCATATATGACAAACCCACAGCCAACATCGTTCTCAATGGTGAAAAACTGAAACCATTTCCTCTAAGATCAGGAACAAGACAAGGGTGCCCACACTCACCACTATTGTTCAACATAGTTTTGGAAGTTTTAGCCTCAGCAATCAGAGAAGAAAAAGAAATAAAAGGAATCCAAATCAGAAAAGAAGAAGTAAAACTGTCACTGTTTGCGGATGACATGATACTATACATAGAGAATCCTAAAACTGCCACCAGAAAACTACTAGTGCTAATCAATGAATTTGGTAAAGTAGCAGGACACAAAACTAATGCACAGAAATCTCTTGCATTTCTATACACTAGTGATGAAAAATCTGAAAGAGAAATTAAAGAAACACTCCAATTTACCATTGCAACAAAAAGAATAAAATACCTAGGAATAAACCTTCCTAAGGAGACAAAAGACCTGTATGCAGAAAACTATAAGACACTGATGAAAGAAATTAAAATGATACAAACAGATGGAGAGATATACCATGTTCTTAGATTGGAAGAATCAACATTGTGAAAATGACTCTACTACCCAAAGCAATCTACAGATTCAGTGCAATCCCTATCAAATTATCAATGGCATTTTCACAGAATTAGAACAAAAAATTTTACAATTTGTATGGAAACACAAAAGACCCCGAATAGCCAAAGCAATCTTGAGAAGGAAAAACGGAGCTGGAGGAATCAGGCTCCTGGGCTTCAGACTATACTACAAAGCTACAGTAATCAAGACAGTATGGTACTGGCACAAAAACAGAAATATAGATCCATGGAACAGGATAGAAAGCCCAGAGATAAACCCACACACACATGGTCACCTTATTTTTGATAAAGGAGGCAAGAAGATACAATGGAGTAAAGACAGCCTCTTCAATAAGTGGTGCTGGGAAAACTGGACAGCTACATGTAAAAGAATGAAATTAGAATACTCCCTGACACCATACACAAAAATAAACTCAAAATGGATTAAAGACCTAAATGTACAGCCAGACACTATAAAACCCTTAGAGGAAAACATAGGCAGAGCACTCTATGACATAAATCACAGCAAGATCCTTTTTGACCCACCTCCTAGAGAAATGGAAATAAAAACAAAAATGAACAAATGGGACCTAATGAAACTTCAAAGCTTTTGCACAGCAAAGGAAACCATAAACAAGACGAAAAGACAACCCTCAGAATGGGAGAAAATATTTGCAAACGAAGCAACTGACAAGGGACTAATCTCCAAAATTTACAAGCAGCTCATGCAGCTCAAAATAAAAAATGAAACAACCCAATCCAAAAATGGGCGAAGACCTAAATAGACATTTCTCCAAAGAAGATTTCCAACAGACACATGAAAGAATGCTCAACATCACTAATTATTAGAGAAATGCAAATCAAAACTACAATGAGGTATCACCTCACACTGGTCAGAATGGCCATCATCAAAAAGTCTACAAATAATAAATGCTGGAGAGGGTGTGGAGAAAAGGGAACCCTCTTGCATTGTTGGTGGGAATGTAAATTGATACAGCTGCTATGGAGAACAGTATGGAGGTTCCTTAAAAAACTAAAAATTGAACTACCATACGACCCAGCAATCACACTGCTGGGCATATACCCTGAGAAAACCATAATTCAAAAAGAGTCATGTACCAAAATGTTCATTGCAGCTCTATTTACAATAGCCAGGACATGGAAGCAACCTAAGTGTCCATCGACAGATGAATGGATAAAGAAGATGTGGCACATATATACAATGGAATATTACTCAGCCATAAAAAGAAACGAAATTGAGTTATTTGTAGTGAGGTGGATGGACCTAGAGTCTGTAATACAGAGTGAAGTAAGTCAGAAAGAGAAAAACAAATACCATATGCTAACACATATATATGGAATCTAAAAAAAAAAAAAAGGTTCTGAAGAACCTAGGGGCAGGACAGGAATAAAGACGCAGATGTAGAGAATGGACTTGAGGACACGGGGAGGGGGATGGGTAAGCTGGGACGAAGTGAGAGAGTGGCATGGACATATATATACTACCAAATCTAAAACAGATAGCTATGCGAAGCAGCCGCATGGCACAGGGAGATCAGCTCGGTGCTTTGTGACCACCTTGATGGGTAGGATAGGGAGGGTGGGAGGGAAATGCAAGAGGGAAGAGATATGGGGATATATGTATATGTATAGCTGATTCACTTTTCACTTTGTTATAAAGCAGAAACTAACACACCACTGTAAATAATTATACTCCAATAAAGATGTTAAAAAAAAAAAAATCTGGTCCCCCTCTTGGAAGTTTCTGAATTATCCTGGAAATAGACTGCAAAGCCAGACTGAAGGATGGACCTAGTGAACCAAGGTGTATCATATTTTTAAAACTTATGCTATATTGTTATAGACAGACTCTTGCAAGTTACTTCACTCTTACACCGAAAGGAAAACATAATTTTATGAAAGAGACTGGAAGATAAGAGGCGCTCCCCACTAAAGTAAGTTAACTGATGCATTTATCTTAGTTTGTGCAAATTTGCTGATGTATATGTTTGACATTAATAAAGATAATTTGTCAAGTTTATTTTATGACCAGTTGGTCACTTAAAAAATCATTGAGAAATGCAGTCTCCAACTTACAATGGTTCAACTTATGATTTTTTGACTTTATTGTGGTGCAAAAGCAATACACATTCAATAGAAACCATACCTCGAATTTTGAAATTTGATCTTTTCCTGCGCTAGTGGTATGCGGTATGATACTCTCTGGTGATGCTGGCTATTGGCAGGGAGCCGAACATAGCTTCTAGTCAACCATAGGATCATGAGGGTAAATAACCAATATACTCACAACCATTCTGTTTTTCACTTCTGTACAGTATTTAATAAATTACATGACATATTCAACACTTTATTATACAATAGACTCTGTGTTAGATGATTTTGCCCAACTAAAAACTAATGTAAGTGTTCTGAGCATGTGTAAGGCAGGCCAGGCTAAGCTATGATGTTTCGTAGGTGACGTGTAGTAAATGCATTTTCAACTTGAGATATTTTCAACTTACAATGGGCTGGAGGAAGATCTGTATTTTAAAACTACTTAAAGCTATTAAAACTATGTACAGGGGCTTCCCTGGTGGTGCAGTGGTTGGGAGTCTGCCTGCCAATGCAGGGGACATGGGTTCGAGCCCTGGTCTGGGAGGATCCCACATGCCGCGGAGCGACTAGGCCCGTGAGCCGCAATTGCTGAGCCTGCGCGTCTGGAGCCTGTGCTCCGCAACAAGTAGAGGCCGCGATAGTGAGAGGCCCGTGCACCGCAATGAAGAGTAGCCCCCACTTGCTGCAACTAGAGAAAGCCCTCGCACAGAAACGAAGACCCAACACAGCCAAAAATTAAAAAAAAAAAAAAAAAAAAAAAAAAAAACTATGTACAAGCTCCCTAAAGGCATCAACACTGTTAAAAAGATAGAAAATTTTAGTTAACAACCAAAAGCAAATATGCAGGCCAAAAAGAGATCTCTGAAAGTTAAATTAAAGGCTACTGATCATGTTCTTATTACTAATAAAAAGAAGTGCCTCCTCCCCCTGGATAAATTTCTTGTTTAACTAATTCTTGTGCTTGTCTGCGTTTAAGGATATTTGAAGTAGTTCTAAGCCCTCAAACTAAAAGCTAGTGGGAGGGAGATGATGGAGAAGCAAAAAATGGACCTAAGGAAGGGGTCTGAGGAAGATAGGACTTTATCCCTAATTTTGTTCTCCCGGCTTGTCCCACAGAGATCAGCTGTTCTCTGATGACTTCCTAACATTTGACCTTTTCTTGCAGCATCTGGGATAAAAACCTCACTAAATTCATAAGTGTCAAGAAAAAAAGAAAAACAAAAGGAACAAGGCACTTACAGAACGAATATTTTGTGAATACATTATGGAAGCCTTCTCAGTCTGAACTTCATCAGGTATGAACTCACATCCTTTTTCGTACAGTCCTGTTACTCTGTCGGATTTGCATGTTTGGGTGACACAGCTTCCTCCTTGACACTTCTGTAGTACGTTTTTACCAGAAATAGTTGCCG
This sequence comes from Balaenoptera acutorostrata, assembly GCF_949987535.1. Lineage (NCBI taxonomy): Eukaryota > Metazoa > Chordata > Mammalia > Artiodactyla > Balaenopteridae > Balaenoptera > Balaenoptera acutorostrata. The sequence goes on along the minus strand of NC_080064.1, from coordinate 76,623,653 downwards.
AACATCTGAAAATATATTAAGGTTAGATGTTTAGGTGATATAATTTAGAAGTGTTGGACTCTGTGGTCAGGTTCTACAGATGGCTTTGTCTACGATTTCCTTTCATAATTCAAGAAATAAATACAGCCCCTTAAATAGCAAAATTATTAAATTCTCATTAGAGTAATTTCTGTTTGCCAGAAAGTATCTGTGGGGTTCCCAAAATGATATCAGAATGTGTTTCTATGCAGCAGAAGAGCTAAGGCTGGCTTACAGCTACTGTTAAGAATTAATAAGGACCAAAGTCCTAAGGCACTTCCTAATCTAGTCCCCTTGTCCCTGGAAAATCAGGAGCCCTCTTTTGTTTACCTCAAAAATTTTGCTGACATTTTTTGTTTGTTTGTTTTGATCTAACTAGTTTACGTCATACAGTTTTTGCATAGTTCTTGTGTGTTCATAGGTATATTAGATTTTTCTTTACACGCTTATGACTTTTGTCACTATTATAAATGGAGTACTTTTCACCCACATCTTATTTTATGAGTATATAAATAATATATGAACACTATAGGAAATTTGGAAAATAGCAAAAAAGTATAAGAAGAGAAGAAAAAAAGAATCATGTCCCACTGTCAGAGATAAACTACTGTTAGCATATTGAAGCATTTCCTTCTCTATGTATCAGCATAACATTCTACGTATAACTTTGCTTCTTGATCTTAAAAAACTTAGTATTTTAGTACATTTAAATTGTAATGTATTGTTATAATTCATAATATTCTTTCAAAATGTGATTTTAATAATTTCATATTTTGATACTGCAACAAGAATTTAGCCTAATTTTCTTCATTTTGTTCCCCCCAAAATTTTTCAGTGCTAAAAATAAAACTTCCATGAATAAATAAAATGTCACATAAAATTTTGACTCTGTTTCCAAGTTTGCTACATGACTGACTCCCAGAATAAATGATCAGACCCAGAAGTTTGAAAATTTTAAAGCCTGTTGATAGAGCTCATTCTATCATTTCCTTTAAAATGGATTGTTAGGGCTTCCCTGGTGGCGCAGTGGTTGAGAATCTGCCTGCCAATGCAGGGGGACACGGGTTCGAGCCCTGGTCTGGGAAGATCCCACATGCCGCGGAGCGACTAGGCCCGTGAGCCACAATTGCTGAGCCTGCGCGTCTGGAGCCTGTGCTCCGCAACAAGAGAGGCCACGATAGTGAGAGGCCCACGCACTGCGATGAAGAGTGGCCCCCGCTTGCCGCAACTAGAGAAAGCCCTCGCACAGAAACGAAGACCCAATAAGGCCATAAATAAATAAATTCTTTAAAAAATGGATTGTTAAACATGAAATTACTGGAGCAAGAAATAGAAAACATTTTTAGAGATTTGATATGTGTCACCAAATTGCTTTCCAGAAAAGTTATGCTGGTTTATTCCTCTAATAACCATCTATGGGAGCACTCATCCCACTGACAGTCACTTACTAGGTAAAAAACGATTCTCATCTTTGTCAAATTTGCACCTCTTTGATTACTAGTATGTCTGAACAGTTTTACATTTTTACTGGCCATTTTTATTTCTTCCTTTGTAAATTATTCTTCTCCTGTGGCTATTTTTCTATTAGGGTGTTATTGTTTTCCCACTGGTTTTCAAAAGTTCTTTATGTGTTATAATACTAAGTTTTTAGAAGCCTGTTTTTTTTAATTTTTGCAAATATCTTTTTCTGTTTCTTATTTTTTAATTTAGTTTATGTTTGACTTATATGCAACAAAATTTTTAGTTTATATGTAGCCAAATTTATTATTCTTTTAGTTATGTCTTTTTCCAATTCTTGAATGTATAGAAAGACCTTCACCATATAGGAGTTTGATATGTATTAATGTTCTTCTAGTTTTCATTATGGTTTTATTTTTTATATTTAATGAGTCTATCCAATTGAAAGAGAGTCTGTTAATTTTTCCCCCCACATAGTTAAAAATTGTCCTGACATCTTAAGAAATATTGTCTTTCCTTGTAGATTTATAATTCTAGCTGTATTAAATAGTAAATTATTGTGTAAGTGTCTGTCAGTTCACATTGTTTTAATTAACATAGCTTTATTGTATATTTAAAATTCAATGAGAAAAATTTCCTTTATACCTATTCTTTTTTGAAAATGTTCTCAGGTACTATCTACTGAATAAACTCTGGGACTTTAAAATGAGGTAAAAATAGAAGTACTTTTGATTAGAGTTTTATAAAACCTATATATTAATCGGGGTTGGATTTACATATTCCATGAATTGAAAATCTCTCGTTTAATCTTGATTTTCTTTTAAATCCTTTAGAAGGATTTTATGCTATGGTTTTCTTCAAATATAACTTTCACATTTCTTAGAGTTTTCTTCAAATATCTCTGGTTGCCTTATTGACTTCCCTTATCAATTTTAATTTCTATTTTTTCCCTCAGGCTTTCTAAGTGGACCACATATCATCTGCCTAGAAGCAATTTTCTCTCTCCCTTTCTAGTAGCCCCCCCTCTTTTAACCTCCCCAACATATTATTGCATTGGCTACAACTTTCTAAACAAGATTGGATAACTGCTAACAGTGCCCACTCTTATCTTATTCCTGGGAATGTCTAGTGATTCCCTATTAAATATGAGGTAGGCAGTTGGCTTTCAATTGATGTTTTCTGCATCATATTAAGGAAGCCTTCTATTGTGGGCAGTACTGTCATTTTTGTAATTGTTTCTAGGCCTTAAAAGTAATTAAAAAATTTGGTAGATAAGCAATAAATGCTATTTGTATGTTATAATACGATTTATTGTTAAGAGGACATGGTAAGGACGTGGTTTTGCAAATGTTATCTGTGGAAGGATGAACATGCTGTATATGTAGATATTTCTGGAATATCCCTAGGAAGGAATAGGTACTAACCAGCTTTTCTCTCAAGGGGATATACAGTGTCTGTCTGGAAGCTTAACCAGGAGAAGTGGCAAAGGCAGATGTCAGGGCTGAATGGCATCCGTGGGCTGAGATTTGAGAAGTCCATCCAACATATGATTGCATCAGGGGAGTGGCCCTGGGGAGTGGTGTCTGCGGTGCGGAGGGAACAAGCCAATCAGGTAGACTGTGTACGGCTCTGGGAAGCACTTAGTGTCTTTTTATACCTAAAGTGACATAAGAGTGAGGGAAAATGTCATGGTAGTGGACCAAGCTGACAGAGTTTGAATGTAATAAAGAAAGGGGAAAATGGAGAGCGGTAATGCTCCTGTGGGAGAAAGGGGAAGCCAAGGCTGAGCTCTGAGCCCAGTGCAGCTTCCCTTGGAAACTGTGCTGAATAAAGACAGTAACCAAACCAAAGCTGAGTGTGTCTCCTTAAACAGCCACCAGGGGAGTAGAACTGGAAGCAAAAGTGAAGAGGCGTGTTGTGCCAGCTCTAGTCTTTAAAAAGAGGTGGTTGTTTTTAACTGAGGCGTAAATGTGCAAGCTTATCAAATTCCTTTTCAGAATCTGTTGGAATAATCATTTAATTTTCTTTTTTTACTTGATATACTATATTAATTACTTACCTAATATCATAGCATTTTCAGACTTCTGGAAGACATCCTTCTTGGCCTTAGTGTGTTTGTTATTCCCTTAATTATGCCAGGTGTAACTTACTATCCTTTTATTTAAAACCTTTTTAGAAAGCTGTATCTACAGAATTCTTTTTCATGCCATCTGTCAGGTTTTAGTATCTGAATTATGCTAGCTCTCCAAAATAAATTGGGAAGTTCCCTTTTACGTTTGTACTAAAGCAGTTTGTTCCCTGAAACTCTTGATTGCAAGAACTCACCCATAAAATCACAGCAGCAGAGGTACTTTCTAAGTGTTCATTTTGCTTCCTATTGACACCATACAAGGTTGTATTCAAATCGGGAGAAGTTTTCTGTTTTGTTTTAATATTTGGACTGTCTTCCAGCTAAATTCCACAGTCTCTCCCAGGCCCATTCAAACTGACATAGTTCACACAGATAGTATTCTACCCTCAAGGCACTGAAGCTTTGTTTATGTCACTGATTATGATACAGGAAGATGGAGATACTGAACGTAGCACCTGTGGATTTCTTCTAGTTGTACACACACACACAAAGAGGCAAATGATTTGTAGCTGCAGAGTAGAGAATTCAACTAATTAAGACACTTGTAAAGTGAACAAAAGTAGTAGTTTTATGGGAATCTGAAAAAGACGGCACTAAGAGTGAGAGAGGGAAAATAAGACAAAAGACTGACATTTTTAAAGTAATCAATTCAAGACAAAATTGTTTGCAATTTAAAATAGTTTGTGAAAAGTTAATCAAAATATACATACATTACTGGTTTTTTTCTTCTATTGGATAAGTAGAATTTCTGGTCATTATCATACTCATTAAATACTCCCCATCGTAGATGAGCCCATTCATGGACAAATACCCTTCCTGTGAAAAAGTATTTTAAACACCTGATTACAATAAGAATGGTAAAATTACCCTCTTAAATTAAGAGTAAGTAATTCTTCTGAATGTTATTATGCTTTGCTATGTTTTTTTTTTAATTAAAGTTTCGATTTCTTTAGAAGGAACAATCTGATACGACAATTGCACATTTCTGTAAAATATGACTTTTTGGATTATCAAGTGTCAATTAGGCACCTAGTAAGTGCAAGGCAGCTATTCATATAGTGATAAAACAGTTGCCCTGTCCTCACGTAGCTCATGGTCTAGCAGATGACACACATCATTTTAGATAACTATAATCCTTAGGGGTGCAAGTGTAATGATGGAGGTCAACACAGGCTGACCTATAGGGCAGCCAGGGCGGCATCCCCAATAGGTCCTTCTCCCTAATGACTCATATGTGGACAAACCTCAAGCCCTGCCTCCTCCACATCTGCCTTTTTTTTTCTTTGACCTATTCTCATCTTTCCAGTCTCACTGCCAGTTACTTCTGAACTACTGCAACACTCACTCAACTGGCCTCCATGTCTTCAGTCTTCAATGACTCTGCTATGGTGCTCAAGGGTTAAGTCCAACTTTTCAACATGCGTACAAGGTCCCTGATGATTCAGGCCCTATTCCTCTCTGCAGCCATATTTCTTGCTCCTCTCCACCCTCTTCCAAAACTCCATAATGACAATGGATTCTTGAACTCCTTTTACTTTCTAGAGCCGCATCATGCTCTTGCTCATCTCTGGTCATTTTTACGTATTTTTCCTCGGCTTGGAATACTCTCTCCCTATCTCTGACTGAATAACTCCTACTCGTCTTTCAAAATTAGGCTTATATCCACCTAGAAGCCTTCTCTGACATCCTCAAACTAGTCCATGTACCCCTCCTTATCACTTTCATTATATTCCATTATGGCGTTTATCGTGTTATATTGTCATTGCTTCTTTTTTTTTAAATTTTATTTATTTATTTATTTATTTATGGCTGTGTTGGGTCTTCATTTCTGTTCAAGGGCTTTCTCCAGTTGCAGCAAGCGGGGGCCACTCTTCATCACGGTGCGCGGGCCTCTCATTATAGTGGCCTCTCTTGTTGCAGAGCACAGGCTCCAGACGTGCAGGCTCAGTAATTGTGGCTCACGGACCCAGTTGCTCCGCGGCATGTGGGATCTTCCCAGACCAGGGCTCGAACCCGTGTCCCCTGCATTGGCAGGCAGATTCTCAACCACTGCACCACCAGGGAAGCCCCTGTCATTGCTTCTTACTTGCCAGTCTCTCACTACAGACTCCTGTCTCCATGAGAACAGGTACCATGACTTCTTCACTGTCATGTCTTGGCACATACTGTCTAGAACTTAATAGATACTTAGTGAGTATTTGTTAAATTTGGATGAATGTTAGTGACTTATGTACAGCTCAGTTTTTCTGGAATGTAAATTCCCAGGTAGGCTGAATTTGGAAGGTTAAGTGAGGAGGTGCATGTTAAGTAACCCTAGTATCTCACATTAAGGATTTTAGATTGTTCTCACTGCTAGGGAACAACTGATGGCCTCTTAAAGGTAAGGGAAGATTGTGAAGTAGCAGGCGTGGAGTCATAGTACAGAAAGGAGAGAGTATAAAGGAATGACATTGTATATGGTGACCTTGATGGCTGGAGTGGGCCCAGGAGTGGGTTGGAGCAACTAAGTAAATCAGTTCAACACATATATATTGAGCTATACATTGGCAATTTTCTGTTCGTGTTATGGAGGTGTTGTAGAAGAACAACAAAGAGGTGTGTTTGTTGGACACTTCTTTCTGATAAGGTCTGTAAAAGTGCTCTAGGGTATTTGGGGGTGGGGCATGCAGGCACCAGCGCTATTTTGTTTGCTTGTTTGTTTTCTCTGCCTTGCCTATTTAAATGAAGAAAATCAAATTTGTTCTAATCTTTTCAAAGTGGTAAAGAAACCTAGTACAAGTTATTAGTTAACCTAATTAGTTAATACTAATCACACTTGATTATACTTGGAAAGTACATATTATATATACTCCATTGATGGTTTCTTTTAATCTTTTCTACAAAGATTGCTCTATTTGGTTCATATGGGAATGCTAAATGATATTTTGTGAAGGAAAATTTGATTTTTTCTTTAGTCACATATTTTTGAGAGCTGAACAGCAAGGATATTCTGTCTGATACTCAAAGTGAGGTCCAAGATCAGGCAGTATCAGCATCACCTGGGAGCTTGTTAAAATGCAGATTCTTGAGTCCTACCCCACACCTACTGAATCAGAATCATTTTAACAATCCGTTTATAGTATGAACGCACACTGAAGTCTGAAAACGTTATGCATCTCTCCCATCTGGTGGCCACTACCTGAATTGCAGGCAGGAGGTTTAATTTGTTCAGGTGTCTCCCCACAGAGCAATAGAAACCCAACATTACATATTAAACTATTTTAGAGTTATTATCTGATACTAATCTGAAAATTTAAAATATTATATTTACACACATATATATGCAGAATATGAAGAAAATAAATTTCTAACTGAGAAATGCACTATTTGGAATCTGTTTTACATGAAAGAAACATACTATAATAGTCTATTTTATGTTCTTACTCAGAAAGATAATGCTATTGTTTATCCATTTGCAACATAAAATTATTAAATTATGAGAAATATAGCAGAATATTTCATCTCTACCCATACCTTGTGATCCATATTGAAGCAACTTTTTTCCTGCTAGGAACCCAGGAGTCAGATAAATTTTACTACCCTTTTCTCCACAGCCTCCCATATGCTCAGTATAGGGTCCATCGTTACCTGTGGGATTAGGTTCAGCAACCAGAACATCAGCCTGAAATTTAAGAAAAAGTTTTCATCATTACAAAATTTCAGCAAATGAACTGACCTTACTTCACACCAGCATATTTTGAAACAATTTTATTTGATTCTAGAATATTTTGATGAAAAAAATCTGAGTCACAAAAGAAAACCAAATTTGAAAAAAGAACTTGATATTCTCACATTTTTGTAGGTCTCAAGTTTGGGTTTCACATATTCAGGTTTTGTGTTCCAATTTTGAGGAATCAAAATGGCAACATTTTTGAAATAGAATCTTTTTTCTGTAGCTTCAAACAGATATGGAGATGCCTCGGTCACCATATCCTGGTCAGGAGAGGGGGAACATAAACAAGAGCATTTAATGACAGAAAAAAAGATGAAATTACCAATTATTCAAATTTACATCTGTATCTCACAATTCCAAAAACTAGCTATTTATCAAGCTTGGAAGAGGAGATTATTTTGTTAATAATAATAGCTAGCCTTTTTTGAGATTTTTTACCACATGCTCTGTGTCACAGTGTAATGGTTGACAGTGAAGACTCCAGAAGCAGACACTAATCCCAGCTGCACCACTTATGGTGGAACATCAGAAATTTCCTTGAGGGAGTTCCCTGGCAGTCCAGTGGTTAGGATTCGGTGCTTTCACTGCTGGGGCCTGGGTTCAATCCCTGGTTGGGGAACTAGAATTCCACAAGCCTCGTGGCGTGGCCAAAAAAAAAGAAAGAAAAGAAATTTCCTTGAGCCCTCCTGAGCCTCAGTTTCCCCATTTATAAAATGGAAAATATTACAGTGACCAGCTCCTAAGGTTGTTGTGAGGATCAAATGAAGTCAAGAAAGCATTTGGAACCATGTTTACTTGGCACAAGTGCTTATCAAATATTAGCTCTTAGTTTCATTTTATATGATCCTTTGAGGATCAGTGAGCCTTTAAGGGAGAAACAGAACTAGAGAGTATTAGTCTCAATATCTCACACCAAGTAGTAGTGGAGAGAAACTCAAATTAAAATGAATACAACTTCAACACCTGCTGACTCCTATAATAATTTGGGGGCTAACTAAATATTATGATAGTATTTGTTTTTAGTATAGCACTAAGTGTTAGATATAAGGAAGTGGCATAAGTATATAATCTCTTTTCAAATTATGCCTAAATTTATTTCTCTAAAACAAAAGAGCTGTAGTGTTAAATTATAAATGCCTCTGCAGATTCCCTGAGATGCATCATGACAAGATAGTATTGATAGAAAGGGTATTACAAGATATTTATTATAGAAAGGGAAATTGGGTCTATTAGGGCTGAAAATCATTGAGAAACACAAAAGTGAGTGTAGACAGAGGGAAGAAGAGGACTGAAGACTGAGCTCCAGGAGCCCCAGTATTCAGAAGTGGGAAGAGGAAGAGCCAGCAAAGGAGACTCAGAAGGAGCAGCTGGTGCACGGGAAGGAAATCCGAAGGCAGAGGGTGCGAGTGTTTCAGGAAGGAGAGAGTGATCATCCGAGTTGAATGCTGCTGAGCAATCAAGGAAGATGAGGACTCAGAACTGAGCAATGAATTTGGCAACCTGAGTAAACCATTTTGTGGAATGGAGACAACAGCTCCATATGAGTGAATTCAAGAGGGCGGGAGGTGAGGAAGCAGAGGCAGTGAAAACAGACAGCGGGTCAAGAAGTTTTTCTACAAATTAAAAGGGAATTGAGAAATGAAGCAGTAGATGAAGGAAGACTACAGGGCAAGGGAGTTTGTTTTTTTAATGGGAACTATTATATGTATATGGTAATGGAAAAAAAAAAAAAACCTGATAATACAAGAGAAAAAAGGGATCATTGCTGGAGGAAAGTCCTTGCTGGAATAGACCAGAGTGACTAGGCTCCGATGTCTAGGAGGTTGGCCTCAGGAGCAGAAACAGTTCATCACTGTATGGGGAAATAGTACTTGGGTACTGATGCAGGGGTGAATCCTGCTCTGTTGCTTGCTAATGGGTTAAACTTGCGGAGTTTATTTTGTCTCTCTGAGCTTCAGTTTCCAACCTTTCACATGGTGATAATAATGGTTGCCTTGCTAGTTTTATAAAAGCTCTCCAAATGATTTGCATCTCCTTCCCAAAAAAAGCCAGATTTTAAACAATTGCTAGGAGAATTTAACATTGTATAATTTTTTAAAATAAAAATACTGAGCCAATATCACCAGAAAGTTGAAAAGTAGGTATAAAACTTCCTATGTTAGAGTATTATATTACAATTTGACTTGTGAAATGTAAATTTTCGGTGTCTCCTAGGAAGACGACTAAGCAGCATGAAATGTCTTCTGTGTCTTAACAGAAACATTAATAATGAATCTTTGCTTTGGCATCTGTTCCATATTTTGAGAAAGTGACCTCATATCCAAAAAGACACTTAAGCTTTTGAGGTTTGAAGAATGTTGAGGATGAAGTTTATAGAATGGGCTGGTAATTCCTTAAGGATAGGGATAGTATATTGTTCACCACTGGATTCCTGGTACCTGACATAATGTAAATGCTCTGTAAATATTTCTTGGATTGAGGAACAAATGAATGAATGAAGAGGTTATAATGAGGGGCAAACTGTCCAGGAGCGCTAAGACCGAAGATGCCTGGGTTCCCATACATTGAGGAGGCCCCAAACGACTCCTGTTGTTTATCTTTCTTGTGTGGTGTGTGTGTGAGAGAGAGCGAGAGAGCGCTTCTCCCTGATTCTCACTCCCTCATCTTATGACCTGTGCTCCCACTGCTCATGCAATATTGATGAGAGTGTAGTCTCCATGGATGGAACTGCCGCAGCGCCACCCGCCGGTATTGTAGGTGGAGAGACGCTCGGACTGCCCTGCTGAAGCAAGTACAGTATTTAAGAGCTGACTTAGAGGCTTCTGCTCACACAAGGACACCCGGGGGAGAGTCTCCCCAGAAAGCAGAGACTGAGGGATGACCAGGAAAGTGGCAAAACCCACAGTGAAGTCCCTCGACTGCAGGTCTGGAACATCAAATAGGGACTCGCTTTTATTAGCTACTCAGTTAGGGACTCTGAGCACACTATTGCCCTTAAAAGTGCTCCTGTGACAAGGAAACGTGGAAACCAACCTCTCTCATACCCAACTCACTTAGGGCTCATACCAAAAAACCGATTTAATAATTGTAGGGAGAAGTATATTTCTCAGGAGGAACCCCCCCAAAGAGAGTGAGGTGAAAGTCCTTTTGCTTTTGCTCTAAAGCACCATAGAAATACAAATTGCCATTGTCCTTAGAGACGCTAATGTGGTCCTTCCCACATGTCCCTGAGCACCACTGACTGTCCAGCTGGAGACAGAAACATACTGGTCACATTTTCCTCCAACACTTTCCTGGTCTCTCTCTTGCTCCAAGTGGCTATTTTTTCTGATGCCATTCCTAAGTTTAGAAGCAATCAAAGACTCACTCAAGTTTTCTGATTGTTAAGAAATTTCAGAAGGCATGAATTTCCCTTTCACTGATTGCAGTAATATCTGATGGTCTTCTGGTTTAAGCAGGTGAACTTCCTCTCTCCCTCAACTGCTGTACTTCTCCAGCCCCAAACTCCTCTTGGTGGTAGAGACGGTTCTCTCCCCAAACTCCATCTTTCTGGGTTTACTTCTGTTTAGAGCAAGGAACCTTTCGAGGAGACCCTTGGGGGCCCTTGCACTATTAACTTCTGAGCTCACACTCAGGAACTTTGCCCAGAAACAAGTCTCAGTCCCTTTGGCTTGGTAAGGAATGATGAGCCCTTTCTATCTAAGTTTTTGAGGTAATTTTAGACTTAACAGATAACATGCAAAAAATGTACAGAGTTCCCATATACCTTTCACCTAGCTTCCCTTTTATGCATGCATTGTTAATCCTCACAAAGCCCTGTGAGGAAGATACTTATTATTATCCCCATTTTATAAACCAGTACTTCTGTTCATTATGCAGTACCACCTCTGGGTGTGCTACAGCCGCTTTCCAGGGTGGTCTTTTATAAGACATTTCCCTCTTATTCTTTGCTGTTTGCTGTTGTACAAAACCTCTCTAATCCCTCTATCTTACAACAGTTAGATGCCTCTGCCTGGATGGGAAGAGTCCTCTTCCCTAGTTTTTCCTTCCCCTACAGAGAAAGCAACAAGTGAAATGAGGCTGCTCAGCAGCCCCGAGAGGACACTTTGCACCGGGGCTGGGAAAATGCAGGGTTTCCTCACACTGTAAGGGTCAGGCTTGTTCTTAAGTCAGAGATTTGCATCTTGGACTCCTATATTATAATTGCAGAGAAGCAGGTTACAATTAGGAGGATGAAAGGAGACTCTGATATGAGCCAGTGGTAAAATCAGGCAAAGGAATTACCCTCTGCGCATCTCACAATATCTGCCAAGTGTAGTTGGCTCTGCCTTGGTTGCAGAACTAAATAATTTTCAATGAAATCATTTATTAAGTGCCAACAATATATCAAGCTCTGAATTATGTGCATTGCATTTATTATCTCATCTCTCAGAAGAATCATAATGGTTGTGTTATTATTTCCATCTTATAGCTGAAGAAATGAAGACACAGGTATAAAAAAAAACTTGCCAGTGTCACGCAGCTGGAATTAGAGAACTCACGTTTCCTCTATCACAATATTATGCTTAATTTTTCCAAAAAGCATGGATAATTACCATTTAGGACTTACCTTTATTTGTTGAATGAGTGTTTCATCTTCTGGCACATTAGGGTCAACTGCAATGACAATGCCTTCATAGCCATTATTGTTCAGCTGAATGAGTGAATCACTCAGGGCCCCTTCCAGAAGGTGAAGGACCAAGATGAAAACCGAATTCTTAAATGACCCCATTGCTGTACATCTCCCTTTGAGTTCTCTCTTTGGAAAATGTTAGTTATGGAGGCATCTTTCCTTACCCCTATATATATGGATACATAAACGCACATTTTTCCAAGTTATCAGAGGTGGTTTATCACAGGATTTTAACCCCTTGACCCCAAATTGTTTCACTATTGGATTTGCCACCACTATGACGAATGATAGCTATAGCTATCATTATGATAACTACAATTTCATCTCAAATTTTGTGTACTTTTAAATATTTTGTTTTGGAAGGAATATTAGCCTTGCCTTCACCTTTGCCATTTCCTGGGAACAAGGGCGGGGAGTCACATCTGGTTCCCAGGAAGGACTCACAGCTGATAAGCAGCTTTGCCATTGAAAGATGTTTACTTCTTACAAATGTTTGTCCAGCCAGGGACACCGACCCACCCAACCCCACCCTCTAACCCCTGCCTGCCCAGTGGAGGCCTGACTGTTCTGAGTATTCCGTACGCATTCATTAAGTATAAACTGTGTATCCAGTTATCCCTCATGGTGGTATTTATTTTTATTGTCTTCGATCTTTATGTAACCTCAGCACCTCTCGTTACTCCCTTAGACAATCTACTTGCACCAAAACATTAGCAAGCCACATTAGATATTATTGAATATTCTATAATGAAAAGATAAAATTTATATCTCACTGTGCAAGGGAAACTCCCTCAAGTTTCCTCATCAAACCTCTATTTCACTATTCCATAGCTTCTACTGCCCAGTTAAATTCAAATTAGCATTCAATTATTTTACTGAAATTAAATGTCTCTCAGAATACGAATTGTGGACTGCCAGCTACTGCATAGATTCTTTTAAGTTTGCCAAATCTCACATGAAAACTCAAATTGGTCTACCAATTCAAACTGGTCCTATATTCAAATTACTTGAAATATCCCTTCATCCCATAACTTCATTTGATCTTCACACAGTGGTAAGCATCAATTTCATCTTCTCTGTCTTTGACACTCACTCATAAAAATTAAATTGGTACTTGTTGCTAATAATTAGTACTTATTGCTTAAGTATGTAGTCTTTAATCAATCAAAAGTGAAGCGTTGGAATAGAGTGGAAGTACTCAATGATAAAGTAGTTGTCCAGATAATCTAAATATACTTTTATATAAAAATAATTTAGTCAATTCTTATTGAATAAATGTATGCATTTATTATACATATGTCATAAAAAATTTTACATTTTAAAATATCTCATACCCCCCCCACCACTATATGTGTCTCTCCTGGGTTCCCTGGAAAAGAGAGCCTAAGACAAGCTTATGTGAAAATGATTTGCAAGCTTAATCCCAGAACAGTGAGAGTGAGAAAAAGGGGAAATGATTCAGGGAAGCCTGGGAAGCAATGAAAGGCGCTTACTAAACTGGCTCTGGAATAGTAAACAGACCCAGCAGGCCACCCTGCAGGTGCACCTGCCCTGCTTTCTGGGATGTCTCCTAATGGGCTATAGGAGGAAGGAAAAGTGTTTGGCTCCTTCTCATCTCCTACAGGTGATCTCCTGCAGGTGATCACCTTTCTGGCTGTGTCACCCAGCCCATTCAGCAGCTGCTTGGAAAGAAAATCCTATGCCCTGTGGTGTATAAAGAGCCAAAGATGCCAGGTGGTGCCTGTTGACCTCTGGCAGTATAACCACTTGGGCCTACAAGGAGTAGGTAGTGACTGAGGAGGAGCAAGTGCCCATTGGGTCAGGTGGACAGGTGGGGCCAAACAACCCTAAGGAGCTTCAATAAGATGAGTCCGGTACAATTTACTTCTTGAACTGCTCAGATCCACTCACCTCCTTTCATCCTATCTAGCTCCAATATTATAAGTTAAGGCTGGAATTGGGGGCAGGGGCACAAGCTGTCTTACTTTTTCCCTGAGAGAGGGTACAAGCCCTCTCATAGAATCATTCACAGAATCTCCTTTGAAGTGCTGGCCAATTGCAATCTCCTAAAATACCCAAAGCGACAGAGTTATTGAAATAAATCACAATGCTGCTATAGCTGGTCTCAAGGCCATTATAGATATGTATTATCTCCTTCCTTCATCACCAATTTCCCTCATTTTTAGCCAGCATTTTGACTGATCTGTGTTGTTTTTTTTGTTTTTTGTTTTTTTTTTTGCCTGTTGGTATAACCCAACCTTTCCTTACTGAGGGGTCTGAGCCTTTAGTTGCCTTGCCCTTGCCGGGCTGTGGCTGGTGCAGGTGCCTATGACAGGGGTCACCGGTAGGACAGATCCAGTTGAGGTGCCTCCTCATATTTTGCATGGTCTTCCCTGCTGGCTGGGCCTTGGCTGCTCCCTCAATGGAGAGTCCTTGCTGCTGCCTCGGTTGCCTCATCTCCTAACACCACTGGCGCTTTGCTTCCCCGGGGAGAGGGCGGAGTTTAGCACGGCCTCCACTGGACAGGGTGTGGTGGCATCCCCACTCTCTCTGGTGCCCAAGTTCAGCCTAAACAGATTCACAGAGGCTTTGGCTCACATAAAGCATCACCCCACGGCACCTGGGATCTGACTTTGTCAGAGGCAGTGCAGATGGGCCAAATGACACAAACCAGAGGTGCAGGGAGTTAACACCCTGAGAGACAAACTTTCACCAAAGTTTGTATTTCCAACATCCCAGAAGTCTTTGTTGTGTTCCCTTCTAGTCAAAAACCTCCAAATGGTAATTGCGATACTGACCTCCATCGCCACGCTGATTAATTTTACCTGTTTGTGTACTTTATATAAACAGAAATATAAGTATGCCCTCTTGTGTTTGGCTACTTTCACATAACATTTTCTGCATGAAATTCAGCCATGTTGTTGTGTGTAGCAGTAATATGTTCTTTTTCCATTGTATTTCTTTGTAAAAATATACCACAATTTACTTACTGCTTTTGATGAACATTTGGATTATTTCCTGTTTGGGGCTATTTTAAATAACACTGCCATAGACGTAAGCATTGACTTCAGTTGGGTACATACCAAGAGTGGAATTGCTGGGTCACAGGGTATATGTATGTCTAGCCATAGTCGATCGGCCAAATACTTTTCAAAATTGTTGTATTGACCCACATTTCTACCAGTACAGGGTACTGCTGCTCTTTATAATTTTATCCACTCTGGGTGGGGTATAATCATATAGTACTGTGATTTTAATCTGCATTTTCCCTGATGACCAATTTTGTTATACATCTTTTCATATAATTACTGGTCATTTGGATATCCTCTGTTATGAAGTGCCTGTCCAAGTCTTTTTGTCCAATTTTTAATCAGGTTAGTATTTTCCTTGTTGATCTAAAGGAATTCTTTATATGTTCTGGGTATTGAGTTCTTTATTGGATGTATGTATTGCAAATATCTTTTCCCAGTAGGTGGCTTGCCTTAATGGGTCTCTTGGATGAACAGAGGTTCTTAATTTTAATGGAATTCAATTTAATTTTTTATTTTATGGGTAATGTTTTTGGGGTCATATTTAAGACAGCTTTCCCAAGTTCGTGAAGATGTTGTACAATATTCTATTCTAGAGTTTTATTGTCTTATCTTTCACAATTAGGTTTGTGATCTATCTCAAATTATTTTTGTGTGTATATTGTGAGGTAAAATTCAAGATTTTTGTTTTGTTTTCCTCTCTGGAAAGCAATACATGCAGATCATTTATTGAAAGGACCATCATTTCCCCCCACTGAATTGCAGTTGTGCTTTTGTTGTGAATGGGGTGACTGCAAGTGTGCAGGCCTATTTCTGGACTCTATTCTGTTCTATTGGTCTCTATGACCAGGCTTACCTCAGTACCATATTGTCTTAGTTACTGCTGGTTTGTAAGTCTTGATATCTGGTAATGTAAGCACTCCAGATTTGTTTTTCTTCAAGATTATTTTGGCTATTTTTGGTCCTTTGCATTTAAATATAAAATTTAGGATCAGCTTGGAAATTCTACCAGAAAAAAGCTCCTGGATTTGACCGGATCGCATTAAATTTATACGCTCATTGTAATACATTAGTTAAATGACACACCCATCAGTGCCATGACAGTTCTGAGGCCAACCATAAAAGGCCAAAAAGTGGGCGGTGGCCCAGTTCCTAGAAATCTCCATCCCTTCTCCAAAATAGTTGGAATAATCCTCCACTCATTAGCCTATGAAATTACCCAGCCCATAAAAACTAACCACCTCATATTTCGGGGCCTCTCGCCTTCTGAGATGGCCCATACTCTGTTGGTAGAGTGTATTTATTTCTCCCAAGGTCATTCTTGCCTTTTTGAGATGGACTGCATTCTATGGAATGTGTATCTCTCTAAGTAAGTCCATTTCTTACCTAAAAAAAAAAAAAAAAAAAAATTTATATATCAGTTTGGAAAGAATCAACCTCTTTATAATATTGAGTCTTTCAATCCATGGACCTGGCATATCTCTTCATTTTAAGTTTATTTACTTGATCTCAACCATGTTTTATAGTTTTAAGGGTAAAAGTCTTTTGCACCTTTCATTAAATTTATTTCCGTGGTTTTTAAAAGTTTGGGGGGGTGCTATTATAAATGGTATTTTTATAAAATTTCATTTTCTGATTGTTTATTGCTGGTATGTAGAAATATATTAGATTTTTATGTACTGACCTTTCATCCATGGAGCTTGCTAAATTCATTTATTTCAGGTAGTTTGTAGATTCTTTTGGATTTTGTGTTTATAATTATGTGATCTGTGAATAATAACATGTTTACTTCTTCCTTTCCAATCTTATATCTTTTATTTTGTTTCCTTCTCTTATTACACTAGCTAGGGCCCCCCAGTACAACGTTGAATACAGGTGGAAAGAATGGGTATCTTTTTTCTTGTTCCCAATCCCAAGTGAAAAAGTATCCTATATTTGGCCATTAAGTATGATATTATCTAGAGATATTTTGTAGATATCTTTATCAGACTAAGAAAGTCTCCTTGTATTCCTAGTTTGCTAAGAGTTTTCTTTTTAAAAATCGTAAATAGGTTTTGAATTTTATCAAGTGCTTTTTATGCATCTATTGAGATTACCATGTGATTTTTTTCTTTATTCTGTTAATATGGGGAATTACATTGATTGAGTTTTCAATGTTAAATCCCCCTTACATTCCTAGAATAAATTCTTGAATTTATTTATTTATGGGCTATATAAAAATAAGTGTGTTGCTTAATTTCCAGACACCTGGGGAGTCTCTAGTTAATTTATTATAGATTTCTAGTTTAATTCCACTAGAGTCAGAAATTGGTTGAGTCTTATTTTTTGCCTCAGCTTATGGTCTATTTTGGTAAAACGTTCCATGTGCTTTCAAGAAAAATATTTATTCTGTAGTTGTTGGGTTACAGTGTTTTATATATGTTAGGCCAAGTTAGTTAATCATGTTATTCAAATTGTCTCTTTTCTTACCAATTTCTTGGCTCCTTGTTCTTTTAGTTGCTGAGAGAGGTGTGTTAAAATCTCCAATTATAATTGTGAATTTGTCTATTTCTTTTTCTTTTATTTAGTTCTATTACTTCTGCTTTATATATTTTAAAGCTATGTTCTTGGTGCCGGCAAATTTAGGATTGTTATATAATTATCATCACAAAATGTCTTTTCTATCTCTAATAATACCTCTTGCATCAAATCTACTTTCATTGATATTAGCTATGGTATACTGGTATTTTGAATATTGAAAAATTAAAAAAAAAACAAATATAACACAGCACAATGCCTGGCACATGGAATTTATTCAATAAAGTATCTTATCTTTACACTTCTTCTTCACTCCCACTTACCCAAACCTTAGCCTTGAAGGGAAAAATTGGAGAGGAGCCAACAAGATGGAGAAAGCCAGGGCTTTGCATTAGATGGCATCAAATAAGAATGACCAAGGTATATTTGTAGGATATTGATGTTTAAGAGGTAGTTTTAAGCTCTCTGCCATGTAATACTTCAATATGACTCCTGTTTCCACTCCCTAGTTCATTACCTCCTTTAGTAATGGTAATAAGGCCATAAGGAAACAGGTAGTCATACATTTTTGATGACAGAAAAATTGGTACAAATGTTTTGGAAGGAACTATGCATCAAAATTTAAGTGTGTGTATCTTTCAACATAGCAATTCCATCCTAGGAATTTACCCTGCAGATAGATTCACACAGGTGCACTAGATTACATATACAAAGAACAACTCACACAGGTGCATAAGAGTATATGTACAAGGGTAATATAATTTGTCCCTCAAAACATACTTTATAATAGCAAGAAGTAGAACTACCCAAATGTCCATTAATAAAGGAATAAATAAGCTTATTTATTTAACATCTATTTTGTTTATCACTTCTTACTTAAACATCTGTAGTTTTAATAATACCATGTATTACTTTTGTAATTGAAATAAATTTATACATAAAACTAAAATATTGGGCTAAAGACTATCATTTGGAAATCCTAACATGTCAGCATTGGAGTGGTAGTTCTGTCTTTTCTACTCTTAATTTCTAATCTAGTTTTTCTTTACTCTTCCATTTCACACTCTTCTTTTTCTTTTATCTTCTTCATGCTCTTGCTTCTTCTTTCCTATACTGGTGTGATGTAAGGTTATACCAATTTTTTAAATGTTCCTTTTGGATGTTTACTAATTTATATTGCTTCTGTTTCACAAGCCAGGGATATCTTTCTATCGAAAGCAATTGCCCACTGTACTGAATAGCTTCCTCTTTCTTGTGCCCTCGAGACAAGCGTTCTCAGAAACCAGCTTTTCGATAAGACTTAGCAGCAGGTAGCTTAGAGGGAGTGGGAAATAAAATTGGCCACCATCTGGGTCACTCTCCACCCATCCAGGGTATCATCTTGCTGATAAGAGCTGTATAGTCTAAGCGCAAGAGGGATTTATGGAAGGATGCATTTCTTTTGACCTTTGGGGACAAGCTCTAATTACCTCCATGCATGTGAGCTTCTGTTTCTGTGCCTCTGAGTACTTGTCTCTCTATCATCATGTACTCTATAATTGTATCCCTAACTTTCATATCTTATTTTGTCTCTCTCTTTGTGCCTGAGCTGTGCTTTTTCTACTTCCTATGGTACATGCAAACTAAATCAGATTCTCATTTCTTCAGAGCCCACTATTTATCTCACTTCCCCTCTGCTTCTATTCCCTGTTTCCCTGTATTTTACATTCACAGATCATAACACAGATCTTAACACATAATGCAGCATCCACCCAACTTTATATCCATTCCCCTTCTTTATTTTTCATCAGTTAGATTTTCTACCAGCCTTATGAATTCAATCCTCTAACATAGACCGTCTTCACTTTATTTAAACTATTTTTTTCTATTCTTTTTGTCTTCTCTACTTCATTTAAATCTGGTTCAGTTTTGTTCCCCCTTTCCCCTTCACTAAGGCCACTTTTTCTTGTATTCAGGTGTCAAATGTCCTTATGAATGATGCCTTTCTCTTCCTCCCTATAAGGCAAGGTTTCTCAATCTTGGCACTGTTGACATTTTTGGCTAATTCTTTGTTGTGGGGGCCGTCTGGTGCCAGGTAGGATGTTTAGCAGCATCCCTGGCCTCTACCCACTAGATCATACCCCAAGCTATGATAATCAAAGTAGTCAGCGGACATTGCCAAATGTCCCCTGGGAGAGTAAAATTACTCCTGGTCTAGAACCATTGCTTGCTAAAAGGGAAAGATACAATAAATTCATTCATAGTGTTTCTTTTGGTGTAACATGTAAATGCAATAAAATGAACAGATCAAGTGCAAATAGGTAAATGAATTTTGACAAAGGTATACATACCCAGTCAACCACTATTCCAGTCAATCCCTATAGCATTTTCTTTGCTCCAGAAAGCTTTCCAGTGAATGTTCACACGTTTGCTCTGAGACAACCACTATTATGATTTCTATATCCAGAGATTAATATTGTTCTTGAACTTTTAATAAATGGAATCATACAGTCTGTGCTCTTTTGAGTCTGACTTCTTTAGCTCTATATAATGCTTTTGAGATTCAGGTATGCTGTTGCATGTATCAGTTGTTCATTTCTTTTTGTTGCTGAGTGGTGCGCCATTGTGGATCCATACAAATAGCAAAATTTGTTTTATCCATTCTTTTAATAGAAACTTTTTTATTTACAATTTGGGGCTATTATGAATAAAGTGGCTATAAAAATTCTTGAGCAAGCCTTTTGGTGGACATATCTTTTCATCTCTCTTGAAGTGGAATTGCTGGGTCGAGGTTTAGATATATGCATAACTTTTAAGAAACTGCCAGGCAGTATTCCAAAGTTGTGGCACACACACCAATATAACAAAATTACAGTTGCTTCACATCCTTGTCAACATTTCTTAGTACCAATATTTATAATTTAGTTGTTCTAGTGGGAATGAAGATGTATTTCATTTATAGGTATCATTTTCAATTTGTTGATAACTGATGGTGTTGATTGCTTTTTTATAAATTGAAGTATAGTTGATTTACAATATTAGTTTCAGGTGTTGATTGCCTTTGTATGTGCTTATTGGCTATTTATATATTCTCTTTCGTCAAGTGTCTAAGTCCTTTGCCCATTTTTATTGGGTTCTTTGTCTTTTTATTACTGATTCATAACATTTTTATATGTTCTGAATATAACTTCTTTGTTAGATATATTTGTTGTGAATATTTTCTTCCACTGTAGCTAAACTTTTTATTATTAATAGTGCCCTTTGATTAGCACAGATATTTAGTTTTGATGCAGTCCAATGTATTATTTTCTCTTATGCTTAGTGTTTTCTCTGTTCTAAGAAATCTTTCTACACTATAGTTGTAAATATATTTTCTTATATTTTTTCTAGAAGTTTATATCTTAACTCATATTTATATCTATGATCCATCATGAATTTATATTTTTACAAGGTAGAAGTAAAATTGCTTTCCCAAACATATGTCTAGTTGTTCCAACATCATTTATTAAAAAAAAAAACTCTTCTTTACCCATTGACTTGCCTCTACCCATTGATTTGCACATGCCTATATGGAAAATCTATTGACCATATGTGTGTCAGTCTATTTCTGGACTCTGCATACTGGGATGTGTTTTATGCCTAGCATAAACATGAGCACTTAAAATTGATATGTATTCTGCACTAGTTGCTTGTAGTATTTTTAAATGTCAAGGTCAAATTGTTTGATAATGTTGTTCACATATTCTCCATTCTTACTGAATTTTTCTGTCTAGTTACTCTACAATTGACAGTGGGAGATTTAGATCTCCAAGCTTGCTTGTGGATTTGTCTCTTTCTCCCTTATTCTGGCAGTTTTTGTTTCTGGTATTTTGAAGCTCTATTAATAGGTACATGC
The DNA here is from genome assembly GCF_949987535.1 of Balaenoptera acutorostrata. Lineage (NCBI taxonomy): Eukaryota > Metazoa > Chordata > Mammalia > Artiodactyla > Balaenopteridae > Balaenoptera > Balaenoptera acutorostrata. The sequence continues at coordinate 76,602,242 of NC_080064.1, read as the reverse complement.
ACATTTAGGATTGCTATATCTTCTTTTTTTTTTTTTTAAACTTTTGGGTTTATTTATTTTATTTATTTATTTATTTATTTTTTGGATGTGTTGGGTCTTCGTTTCTGTGCGAGGGCTTTCTCTAGTTGTGGCAAGCGGGGGCCACTCCTCATCGCGGTGCGCGGGCCTCTTCACTATCGCAGCCTCTCTTGTTGCAGAGCACAGGCTCCAGACGCGCAGGCTCAGTAATTGTGGCTCATGGGCCCAGTTGCTCCGCGGCATGTGGGATCCTCCCAGACCAGGGCTCGAACCCGTGTCCCCTGCATTGGCAGGCAGATTCTCAACCACTGCGCCACCAGGGAAGCCCCTGCTATATCTTCTTGATGAAATTTTTTATTATGTTGAAATGATTCCTCTTTTTCTCTCCTTTTTCGAGGTCTATTCTGTCCTATAATAATATACTAACACCAGCTTTTTTATGCTTGGTATTTGCATGATATACCACTTTCCTTTTTCCCACTTTCAATTTCTATGTGTTTATATTTAAAGTTCATCTGTTGTAAATTCCATATAGTTGGGTCTTGCTTTATTATCAAGTCTGAAAATCTCTTTTTAGTTGAAGACTTTAGTCCATTTATATTTAATATAATTATTAATTTAGCTGCTTTAAGTCTACCATCTTGCTATATGCTTTTTGTATTCCCCTCTGTTCTTTGTTCCTTGCTCTTTCCTTATCTTCTGTTGTATTAATTGGGTAGTCTTAATGTTCCATTTTATCACATTTATTAGCCTTTTAGATATACCCTTCTCTATTACTAATAGGTGCCAAAAGGGGTTATAATATGCATCCTTAATTTATGTCTACCTTGAATTAATATCATATGTATGATGTAAGAACTTTTAAACAGGATAATTCCATTTGTCACCTTTCTTTCCATTCTGCTCTTATTGTCATATATCTGTTATTTATACCATAATACATTGTTTTTATTTTTACTTTAAATAATTTATCATCTTTTAAAGGCATTAAGTAAAGAAAACCAATAATGTATTATATTTACCTACATATTTATCATTTCCAGTGATCTTCCTTTCATGCTGTAGATCTGTATTTACACCAGACATCATTTTCCTTCAGCTTAAAGACATTTCTTTTGTACTTCTTGCTGGTGAAAATTGTTTCAGCTTTTATTTATCTGCCTACATTTTAAAAGATATCTTTGCTCAATATAGAGTTCTGTGTTGGTTTCTTTTAGCACTCTAAGATGTCATTTTATTGTTTTCTGGCCTCAATTGTTTCTGATGAGTAGTTAGTCATCTTTCCTATGGTATACCTAGGTGTTATTTTCTTTGTATAGATCCTATTTTAGGTTCACTGAGCATTTTAGACCTGTGGGTTGGTAGTTTAAATCAAATTTGGAAAAATTTCATCCAATATTTCTTTGAATATTTTTATGCCTTATCGTCCCTCCCTCTACTTCTGGGAATCATTTACATGTAATGTCATACAGGTCATTTGGGCTTTTTCTTTTCTTTTAATGAAATGCTTCAGTTTAGATGCTTTCTATTTTCATATTGTCAAGTCATATGATCCTTTCTTCTGTAGTACCAGTCTGTTGTTATTAATCCATTACAAATTTTTTTACATACATTGTATTTTTTAATTTTTAGGATTCTCACTTGCTTCTTTTTAAAGACTTTCACATCTTTCCTGAACTTCTTCCTCTATTCATCACTTATATTTATCTTTTCCTGTAATTTCTTTATCTTATTTATAATGTTATTGTAAACTAATTATCTGCTAATTCCAAATATGGATCATTTTTGGATCATCTTCTATTGACAGATTTTTATTCTTATTAATGATGGGACACATTTCCTGCTTGTCAGCATGTCTATTAATGTTTTATTATATAGTGTATGATATGTTGTAGAGGCTTTGTATTATGTTATCTTTCTCTGAGTTATGTTCTAGCAATAGTTTAATTATTGGTGAATATAATCTTGATTCTCTAGAGACTTGGTTTTAGACTTTTTCAGAGCAGATCTTTTTCAGTTTTGCCCTTGGTTCTAAGGCATAACACTTAGTCTGTGGGTATGATACTTACCCCTAATCTAGAGTTTCAATGGAAACACAAACACCCCCTCTAACTTGGGTGAGGTTGTATTTTGGTGCAACCAATTTTAATCTTTGATTTAGAAAATGAAATCACAATACCAATAGATATGTAACAAAATGTTCACAGGAGAATTATTCATTATATCCCAAATTGGCTGTTACTCAAAAGCCTCTCAATAGTAGAAAGGATGAATATATTGGTATAACCAAGCAATGGAATATTATACAGCAATAAAAAAATAAGATCTACTGGTATACAAAATGTGGATGAATATCATTAATGTAATGTTGAATGAAAGGAGCCAGGCACAAAACAATACATACCAAATGATTGAATTTATCTGAAGTTCAAAACAGGCAAAAACTAAGCCATGGTGCTAGAAAGTCATTCTGTGGTAAACATTGGGGAGGAGGTAGTTGCAGAAAGAGGTTAAGATATAAGTTTCTGAGATTCTGGCAATATTCTATTTCTTGATTTTGGTGTAATTACCAGAGAATGTTCACTTGTGATAATTTATTGATCTGTACACTTACAGTTTGTGCACGTCTGTATATATGTTATACGTCAATAAAAAATTTTAAAACCAAAAAAAATAAAACTTGGGTGAGGTTGAACCTTAAATTTTCTCTCCTCAAGACTGGGCAGTTGCTGAACTCTGTTCAGCTCTTTTAGCTGCTAAGCTCTTATTTTCCATTAAATTCCTTTGCAGTTTAGGACTCATCCAAGGATTGAGAGGATGCAGATTTGGGAACTTCCCTCTTGTAGTTGCTTCCTTCCTCGGATTTCCTCCCTCAATTTTCCACTGCTTTAGCAACCCAGAACTCTTACGTCTGGCTTTTCAACCCAGTAAGACTGCTGCTTTCTGCTTGAGTTCTTTCCAGATGCTCTGAGCAAACTGGGAATGCCTTCTGGGGGAAAAGCTGGTTAAATGTGGATCTCACCTAGATTGCTTTCCTTTTTTCAAGGGTCATAACTCCTCCAGGTTCTACCTGCTTTTCTTGGTGTCCAGTGCCTTCAAAGAGCTGTGTTTTATATTTTTTCCAGAGTTATTACTGTTATCAGCAAGAAGATTAGTTTGATATGAGCAACTCTGCCATTAGTGCAATTGGATTGATCACATTGTTTTAAATAAATGATATAGTTAGGGACCAACTGTTCCAAAATAATTACATTATAGCAGAAGGCAAAGCCTAAAGCAAATAAAATAATTTTTGGTAAACTTTCTAGTACTAACCTGCAGGTGCAAACATACTTTTGGAGCAGTCAGCATTGCACACATAAACAGCAATCTGCTCAGTGAATTCATCTCCTAAAAATCTTCTCTCTCTCACTGAGATTTAACTTTTTTTACTATCCATAAAAAGAATAGGGTAAAAATGGAAGGGATATTGTCCTCAATTTTCAGAACAAATTTCTATGTACTGATAACAACAACCATCCTGGCATATGAAGATAATAATAATACTTGCCTGTGTCACCTTCAATCCCTAGGCTTCTCTTTCCTTTCCCAGATAACTGAGCATCTGTCTCATATTTTTTCCTCCTCTTGCAATCTTGGATCAAATCTTCAGTGATGTCACTATTCATGTGGTATTCCACTAGTGACCAATGCTTCACAGTTCCTCGTTCTCTTTGACCCAACTCTTGTCTATTTCTATTCCTTATCATTTGTTCAGGATCAATGTCACCTCCTTTCCAGTGGCTCTGTTCTATTGACGATTTCTGGGGTCTCGAAATCAGTTATCTTCCCACATTTACCACATGTTTCTTGTTGTCTAATGCTTCAATCACTCACAATCACTGAAGCTTGTTTACCCTTTTCACTTGATGAGAACACCCTTTCAACTCTGCTATAATATATTTTAGTTTATCACTTTAACATCCTTAATCTCAGTCTTGCCTCTTCCAGTTTACTGATTTCTGGACTTAAAGCCATTTGTTCATTTCTATACTGACAAAATTGGAGGAAAAGAAAAAAAAAAGCCCTGTTCCTTCAGCCTAGACCTGTTCTCCTGCTTATTAACCTTGAAGATTTAAATATTTGTAGGCATAATCCCTGGCATCTTTCCACACCTTCTTAAATAGACAGGAGTGAAGGAGCATTATGACAACCTGACTCTACTCCTATATACTCTGTCTTTAGCCAGCACAACGCTTTAGATTACTCCATTAATCCTCCATTTTCCTGTTTATAAAATGAGGAAAACTTAAAGACTTAAGACTTAAAACCCACCACACCCCATCTCAGTATTTTACCAGCCCATTGAAGCTACAGAGAAGCAGGTCCCATGCTACCAGGCTCAGTGGCAATAGAGGGAGGAGGGACTGACTGCCAAGTGGGGACTTGAAGTTCCTATCTGTGAAGATTTAGGCACTGCCAGACTCAGCATGTGACAGGCCAGACCTGGGATGTAGTATGAACAGCAAGGAGGCAGCCTAGGTAGAGGTATTTGCTGGTCATTTTACTCCCCAGCACTGCTCTGAGTCTCTTCCTCAAGGTTTCATGCTCTCTTTTCATTCTTGTTCCAACTCCCCACAATTCCCTCCCCACCCCCCAAAACTTAATCTAATTGTCATTCTTAGTTGGTCCTAGTTATAAAGCAATTCTATTCCACTTTGTTATTTGTATTTATCCAATAAAGTTTTAAGTTCTGTAATATGCAAAGCATGTGATTTTATTGCTCAGTAATCTTTAAAAAATAAGAGCAAAATTAAATAAAGGATAATTTTTATTTCCTTGTGACGTGTGCTAGCCTCTCTCTAGTCACCCTCCACCCCTGTAGGTTAATACCTGTAGGTAAATCACCCTTTGTGGGAAAAGGATTCCTGGAGTCTTATTTAAACAAAAAAAAAACAGAATCAGTTAATAATTTCCAAAGGTCAGTCTCTCCCTGTGACCTCTTCCTTGTTTGAAATTGAATAAAATTATATAACCTATGTATTGATATGTGTTAAAATAAGCTCAGAACTATGTCTTTCATTCTTTACCTAAAGTCTTATGAGAACTATAACCATTTTCCTTGAATACCACCCAAGGCAAATAACTTGGAAAGCTGCTTTGATGAGAGTAGAAAGTTATAAACAATAAATTCAATAGGTCTCTGTTATAAAACCAGTGTCAGGGTTCAAGGATAATACCTACATTTTAAGGTTAACTCTTATAGTGAACCAACATCTCTTTGAGCATTATCAGTGGGATCTATCTGTAGTATAGTTAACCAAATGGAAAGAGGTAAAGAACTTTACAATAGGCACTTCATATGTAAAATACAGCTTGATCTTTAGTCATTAACAAGCAACCTGTTCTGAACAGATAAAGGGGAATTAAAAATTAATCATAGCAACTACACAATTGCTTCACATAGATAGTTATACTATATCATTCAGGCCTAACATCCTTTTCTCTACTTGGGCTATTTTTCGTCTTCAATAAGACAAGCTTTTATTGACTCTGATTCAATTTTGCCATTGCCTTTGCCTTTAAACACATTACCTTAGAGAATAACTTTTATTTTTTTGTCCATAGCCAAAGCTTAAATGTTTTCTAATTCCCTTCCGCCTCCATTAGTGGTATAAAAGATTTTTTGTCTATTTACCATGTAAAAATCTGATCTATACTACACAAAAACTCAAATCATTTTTAATAATCATGTTAATTTGACTTTATTGGCTTGTTTTTGTAAAGTGCAAAAGCCATAGGTCTTATATTTAAGAAGGAAAGTACTCTGCACATTTGTTCATAATAATTTTGTTTCATTCTCTTTCTTGTCTGCTCTCTTTTTCCTGTTTAAAACACAGTGTGTTACAACTATGGTGAGGCAAATGATTCCTGTAAAACCCATTGCTGTCAAAGCTCCTTTCAATATAAGATAATCTCTGGCAAATACAGGAGTAGAATTTGGGGGAATCAACAGAGATGCCTGAGCAACATTAGATACAGCAGACTTTAAGGAGTTCCTATCTACTGCTCGTATTGCCACATAAATTCTGTGCCTTTTTTGTGTCTCTCCATCAGGTTGATGTTCAGGTCCGTTTGTGAAAAGCTCTGATGACAATGTAAATATCTCCTTGGTACCAGCTTGCTGAGGATTTAACTTTGATGTATTCACTAAAATGGCATTGTTAAAGTCATCTTGAATATTCTGTAGACTTTTACTCACTCTTATTTCATAACTGTTGGCTGAAATTAAAAAATACAAATGGGAAGTTAAGTGATTTTGAGTAAGCTTTCTAGTTTATTAGAAATGGCTTAATGACAATAGCAACAAAAAAGTCAAAATACCTATGAATAAACAAAGCAAGAAATATGAATGTGAACAAAACTTTAAGACACTACATAAGAACTCATACTAAAACCTGAATAAGAGGAAAGTTTTATTATGTTTTTGAATAGCAAGATTCAACACAATAAAGATGTTATTTTTCCCTAAGTTATTTTGTAAATTTTACATGATTTATTAAAAGTACCTCTGGTTTCTATTTTAACAAGCTTATTGTAAAGTTTAAACAGAAAATAAATAATCAAGATTAGCCATATAAGGTTAAAAAATAACAAATTTTTAGTGGAAGGACTGACTTTATCAGATGTAAAAACACTGTAATGCTTCAATAACTGAAAAACTGCAGTACTGGTGCATGAATAGATTCATGTATAAAAGTAGACCAAAACACATTTAGGAATTTAGTATATGATAGAGGTAGAACCCAAATTAATAGGAGAAAGTACAAATTTCTTGATAATGGTGTTATGACAATTAGGTAAAAAGCTGGAAAAAAATAGGATCCATACTGCAAACCTTTATTCTTCAGGATAAACTCCAAAGTAAATAAAAAGTTTGATGTAAAAAAAACTATTAAGTAGTAGGAAACAATGAATGAATTTCTTTATAAACTTGAAGTGGAAAAGGACCCTCTAATTAAGACTCAAAATTCACAAGCCATAAACATAAAAATCCATAAATTTATATACATAAAATGAAAATTTTCTACATGGGAAAAATCTCCTAAGCAAAATATAAACATATATGTTAAGTGACAAAAATATTTGTAGCTTAAGTCAAAGATAAAGTTTAGTTCTGGTAATGGTTGAGTGGCTTCTATTGGACTAATTCACCAGCAGGTAACAAGTATAAGCTCTGAAGAAAGAAAGGGGAATAAAAACAAACAGGAACCAGTGGAGTTACAACTCATAAAAGAAGAGAACCAGGCTGGGACTGATTCATGTTTATACAGTTTTTCCTCCGAGGGCACTTTCCACTTCAGTACAGATAGCTGGAACTCATACAGAAAGCCACTATCTTCTTGGTTTTAAAAATCAGAGGACTGAGTGTGGGATTGCTGAGTGGCTGAAAATTGAGGGAGCCAGAGAGGGATGAGCCCCAACTCTGTGTATTAACTTCTCTCAGATCATTGGAAGACCTCTGAATTGTACATGTGTGGGTGAAAAATCAAGGGCTCAAGGGAAAAACAACAGCTAGACAGCTGAAAAATGGAGCAGAGTTTTATGCTAGTGCCCACCACAGGGGAGATATAGAGTTTGGAGTGTGAGTCTTGCCACATCAGAGGAGCTTGGTAAATATCTTGAGATGTCCATTAAAACACTAGAAAAGCTGTGCCTTAGGAAAAAAGATTGTGTCCCAGAATTAAGGGGTATGCCCTAGGATTAAGAGCAAAACTGAAATAGACAAACCTTAGACAAAAGTAAAACAAAGCCTCCTCAAATTCCACGTGATCCAAGGTATCTACTAGAAAATTTCAAAACTCTTCAGGGGAATATAACAAAGTCCAGATTCTATAATTTACTACCACATGTCCAATATACAATAAAAAGTTACTAGACATGCAAAGACACAGAAAATGTGATATATAGTCAAGAAAAATATCAGCAAATAAAAACAGTCACAAATGACTGAGATTTGAAATTAATAGGCAAGGACCTTAAAATAACCGTGATGAGTACGTTAGTGGTCTACACACAAGACAAGCTGGATATAGTGAATGAAGAGATGGAAAGTTTGAGGAGAGATATGGAAACGTTAAAAAGGAAGCAAACGGAAATCCTAGAATTGAAAAAAAAATGCAATGAAAAAATTCATTTCAGAGGATTAATAGCAGATTGGACACAATGGAAGAAAGAATTTGTAACCTTGAAGACAGGTCCATTAAAATCATCCAAACGGGAACTTCCTTGGTGGCTCAGTGGTTAAGAATCTACCTGCCAATTCTGGGGACACGGGTTCGAGCCCTTGTCTGGGAATTTCCCATATGCCGCAGAGCAAATGGGCCCATGTGCCACAACTACTGAGCCTGCGCTCTAGAGCCCATGAGCCACAACTACTGAAGCCCACATGCCACAACTACTGAAGCCCGTGTACCTGGAGCCTGTGCTCCATAACAAGAGAGGTGACCACAATGAGAAGCCCACGCACCACAATGAAGAGTAGCCCCTGCTCGCTGCAACTAGAGAGAGCCTGCGCGCAGCAGCAAAGACCCAATGCAGCCAAAAATAAATTAATTAATAAATTAATTTTTTAAAAATTAAAAAAAATCATCCAAACTGAAGGGCTAAAAAAAAGGTAGAAAAATTGAACAGAATCTCAATGACCCTTAAGATCCACTGATATATCCACTTAGTGTGTGTGTATGATGATATGATATGATATGATATACTATACTATACTGTACTATAATATTATATAATATAAATATTACCCAGGAAGAAAAGAAGAATAAAACTAGAGCAGACATTTTTTGAAGATGTATCAGCTGAAAATATTATAAATTTGATTAAAAGAACACTCCACAGACTCAAAGAGTTCAGTGAACCCCAACAGAATAAGTATCAGAAAAGCACACTGAGTCACATCATGGTCAATCTGGTAAACACCAAAGATAAAGAAAAATAATTTAAAGCAGCCAGAAAGGAAAAAAGACACTTTATACTCAGAAAAACAACAGTAAGAATGATAGCTAACTTATCAGAAAAAAATTGGGGCCAGAGGACAATGAAATGATATATTTAAAGTGCTGAAAGAAACACTTGTTGCCCTAGAATTCTACATCTAGTGAAACTGTGTTTTAAAAATTAAGGGACATGTTTCAGAAAAATTAATATTGAGAGAATTTGTTACTCAAAGACCTCAACTACAAAGGAAATGATGCTAGATAAAAATTCTGATCTCCAGGAAGAAAAGAAGAGGACTAGATATGGTGACTATACTATACAGGTAACTAAAAAGGATAATTTTTTTCCTCTTTAAAATTTCTTTAAAAGACAATTGATTGTTTAAAACAAAAGCCATAACAATGCAATGTGTGGCTTATAACAAATGTAGAAGTAAAATATGTGACAGCAAGACCACAAAGGATGGCAGAAGGGTAAATGGAATCATACTTTTGAAAGATTCTCACATTATATGTGAAGTGGTATAACATTAATTCAAGGCAGATTGTGATGAATTAAGAAAAATGCATGTTACAAAACTGCAAAATTTGGAGTAGATGAGGGCAGAATTTTGTTTTGATTTTCCTTATACTGATTTTAACCTTTAAAATTATGGCAAAATACGTATAACATACAATTTACCATCTTTACCATTTTTTAAAGTGTATAGTTCAGCAGTGTTAAGTACATTCATATTGCTGTGCTGCTGTGAGCTTTCAAACTGTATTAATGTATTATCAACTCAAAAACAAAATTATTGGTAACAAATAACTGCTAGATTCAAAAAGAAAGCCACCTGTAGTACTAACCCACTCTAATAATATCATAATTCTTATCTAAAATGGTTAAAATAGATTCAACAATGAATGGAGCAGCTCCAAAGGAGGATTTTGTTCTCAGGAATAAAAACCACGAGACATTCTGAGTTTTAATTAAAAAATGAAAATATTCTAGTGACTATGTTTTGAGCATTTTCCAAATCTATAATAAGTTTTAATAATGAGACTATTTCTATTCCTGAGTAGTAATTAGAGTAAAGCACCCTTAAAGAAGATTGTCAAAACAAAATAACCTTCATATTCAAATTTATCAATCAGCCAATTTCCTCTGAGTGAACCCACTTGAGTTGCTTTCTGCTGTGCTTCAAATACGATGGGACAGATATGGATGAGAAGCTAGGCTGACCATCTGCTCTACACTCACAATGGAACATGTTCATTGTTCCTGTGTCCCTTGTTCTCTATGGAGGAAGCCCTCCCCACGGGGCTCTCCCAGAGTTGTCTCCTGGATAATGAAACAATATTCCATAAGCCTTAGCATTTACAAAGATTTTCTACATACATAGCTCTCCCTCTGTGAAGTTGACCATCCCGTTTTAAAATAAAAGAGACTGGGACTCAGGAGGTTAAATGTTATGTCCATGGTCAAGTTAGGAAGCTGTAGTGTGGGAAATGAACTCCTTTCTTCTAACTCCAAATGTCATGTACTTTCTACTGCAAACAACTATTAAAAATGATGCAGGACAACTGTGTAACTACAAAGACTCCAAACTAATTCAGCTCATACATTCATGAAGGGTTTCCTTCCATTTACAATAGTTGTGGTCTTCCCCTTCTCCCTGTGAAAAAGAAAATGGGCTGGTTCTGCATCTTTGACCTCTTAGCTATATCTCTAGTTTTGACCTCTACCTCTATACTCCCAGTATATTTCAGCCATGGGCAAGACACTTAACCTCTCAGGGCCATTCCCTTACACTTAAAACAACGGAGTCAGACTAGTGTATCTTTAAGACCCCTTCAGGCTCCAAAATGTTATAAATGCTGATATTTACTGAGCACTTAGTATGGACCAGACACTGTTTTAATCCCTCTCCGTGCCTTTTCTCATTCAATTCTCTCAACAACCCTCTGAGATGGGTACTCTTACTATCTGCTTTTGCAGATTAGAAACCAGAAGTTTAGAGAAATTAAGTAACTTGCCTAAGTTACACAGATAAAATGTGGTCTGTCTGATTCCAGAGCTCAATACCCTAACACTATGCTCTACAGCCTTCTACTAGGCTACACTGTCTCCTATTTCCTATTTCCCCATAATTGCTACTTTTCCAGTTACTAAGGTTTACACTTTCCTTAGCATCTTTACCAACAAATTTCTAGTACGGAAAGCCCTGGGCTTGGATTGAGCACATGCAGAGGAAATCAAAGACTTGACCCCATCTTTACCAGTGGGAACAGTTCCCACTTCCTCTCTTCATTTGAAATCCAAACCATCCCCTAAGGATTATTATAGATTTCTCCTACACTGAGCCTTCTTCCATCCAAGAAGCATAACTGAGGGTTAGGGGTGGGGAAAGTGGGAAAAAATTGCTGTCATTGAACAGCTTTTTCAGAAGCAGCAAATTTTCAACAATTTGTAAAGATAATATGTTCAATGACAGTTGTATAACATGATGAAAAGATATCAGAGGAAACACTGTGAAAGTCAGGCTGTTAGACACGTAGGGAAGCTACTCAGTGCAAGGAAGGAGGCCCAAGATTGGTGCTTTTTGTGGTCTGTCACTACTCCAAAGGCTCTGCCCAGGCCCCTGGCATTAGAAACTGGCTTTTGCTCTGCTTCCACCCACTCTACAACATTTTAATATCTGTAGCTCCCAAAGTCTGAATTATACAAATGGCACTGTGTAATACATAAAATAGTTTTTTGACCATTTTATGCCTTTTCTCTCTTAGCCTAGGATTATAAGTTCTTGGAGTGTGATACCATCTTAAATTACTTTTATATAATGTTTAGCACTGTGCTGGGCACATAATAGTTCCTTAGTAAATAATATATTTTCACTTTAATTTCTGGAGAAAACACATAGGAAATTATAGCAGAAATACAGGTCATGCCTGGTACTCAGTTTTAACAGTTATTTTACCCACACTCTTAATGAAAACCTAAGGAAATAACCCATTTCCATAATGCCTTGTCTAAATACATTCCCAAACATAATAATGATCTGGTAATATTTAGCTTATTCCATGTACTTTGTCATCTTTTACAGTATATTGTGTATGGTGAAGAGTTGCTACTGGATATACATTGATATGCTTGTGCATATATGAGATGTTCATTTATTGCTAATAAGGTTTTTAAGAATAGTTAAATTTTTCATAATTGTAAAGCCAGAGACATACCCTTATTGTTTCTAACTCTGGCCATAGAGGAGAGTATAACACCTTCCTAGACAACAATTTGTAAAAAAAAGAGGTGATGAAAGCACATGTTTATGAGTTAAACAGACACCTACTTGCTAGTTGGTATACTTATAGCTAATTGGTCAATTTTGCCATTGCTGGGTCATCAAGTCAATTATGACTGAGTGATGTCAGCAACTTAATACACATCCAGCCATTCCCCACCTCCCAATCTTTTGTCACTTGAGGTTTCACCTTATAAAAAGCTTGATCTGCTTCAGTCATCCTGCTCATCAAGGCCGTTTATGTGAAGGTATGAAATCCTCTCTTCCCTTCTAAAACCCTTTGTAATACCAATTCTAAACTAAAGTCCCATTTGGTTGTATTTCTTCTTTTCAAGCCATTCATAACCACTGATACTGCACATTCACTTTCTTTCTACTCTTCATTCACTGGTGTAGTTGAAACCACCAAAGCTCTTGAAAAAAACATTTCCCAGTAGTAAGGAGAGTCTGAGCTTGTGTTTGTCTCTTTTAACACGCAACTGTGCTTCTGAGGCAGTGAGGAAAGAGGAAAAATACTGGGTGGCAGGCACCGTGCTTACTTTTACATAAAGATAGGAATGAGTATTGGTGGCTCCTTACTTCAAATAAGAAGCTAGAGAACTCTCTAGCAATGCAAACCAGGAGCCCAGAAAACTTACTGGGCCCACTTTCTCTTCCATTTTTTATTTTATATGTCATCTCAGTTCATCTTTACAATACTTTATGAAATAGATAGTTTTAGTCCTATTTTCCACATATGCAACTGAGGGTAATAGAGTGTAAGCAACCTGCCAAAGATTAAACAGCTGGACTTATAGCCAGAGTGGGAACTACTTTTTTTCTAAAGTTACGTTACAGCTGTTTCCGTTATACAAGTGATATGCCCATCCCACAGTTTCAATCATTTCACATCTCCAAACTTTAAATTAGCAAAATCCTTAATGTAGAATGTAAAATGTTTCACTTCCTTCCTATCTGGCAAGAAGGGATAGATTGTGATAACAGAATTTCAAGACAAAACTACAATATTGACTGTTTCTCAGCAGTGCATAATTATTTGTAATTAAGATGTCTTCTGGAGAGAGTAGTAAACAGGATTATAAGCCAAGAAAAGATGATCCAAGTTGAAAGTAAGACTGGGAAAGGCCCAAGGTGGTCACTGTTATTGACCAATATTGATAAATTAGCTCTCAATAGAGAAGGTTGGTTCCTACAGAAATCTCAATCAGACGCATCAGGAAATAAACCATTTAATGTGTAATCAATGATAATCATGTTCTGGTAATGGCAAAGATGTTGGAAAGGTTATTCTTTTAGAAAACTTTTTCTGTTGAGTTGCTGTGGGGATCAAGAGATGAGGTAGGTGGAAGCCGGAAGGCTGGCATAAAAGCATTAGAAAAAGGAAAGTAGCGAAGGAACTCATCAATGTCCAAGCAAGGGTTAGAAAGCTTCAAATCAGGGAACTGCTCCCAGCCTCCCTAACAAAAATGATGACCAGAAGTAGGAGAAGACAATGCACCAAGTATTTCATGACTTATGGGAATTATTCCCTTAAACTTGACTTGTAAGCCCTTGAATAAACACCATCTAATCTTCAGAAAACTAATCAATCACCTTCAGTATTTGAAAGTCCATGCTCTGTAAAGCAGAACCCATTTCTTCTGACTAGACCACTGTTACATGTGGTATTTATGTTTCCAACAAACGTTTCTGTATTAGTGTCAGTCAGTTTACCAGGGCCTCGTCAATCCTGGGGGAACTGATATATTCTCTTCCTAGACTCCAGGATACATGGCCTTATCAGCAACTCAAAGCTTTCCATGCAATCCTCTACAGCTTTGTCATCTGTAAGCCCCCAAAGCTACTTTTTACCCAACTAACCCCTGATATAGTTATTGGAAATGCCACCTTGTAGAAAAATAGGTAATGAAAGCAAGAAACCTACCCTGGCCCTGATCAAAGTCTTCTCCGGGTGCTGTCCAAGATAAAGTCACCTCTTCTTCTACTTTTACAGCTTCCAGGTCAATAATTTTGCATGGCGGAAACACATCAGGATGTGGGTCAGCTGGAATGCCCAGCACAAAAAAAGAACCCCCTGAGCTTACTCGACTAAAGCCCCACTTTTGCTCTTCCTCTCTCCTGCCCACCGATTTTCTTGGGGCATTCATCTGAATATTACCTGTGACACCAAAGAAAAGAATAGCCAAAACAACAAATTACCGTCTCCTGAATAGCTTGTTTTTGCAGATTATTGAGAGACATTTTAAGACTTTTTTTCCTTTGCTACATCTTTAGAATAACAATTTGTTTATTCAACAATTCATCCATCCATTCATTCATTCAATAAATATTTTTAGGGCATATGCTATGCCAGCAATCACAGACAAAACAGTATTGCTCATGGAATTTACAGTCATATTTATAAACATATATTTATAAATTGTAATAAATGTAAGAAGGAAAAAAGGAAGGGTACTATGAAAGTAAATAACACAGGAATATAATTTAGAGTGGTATCAAGGAAGTAACATTTAACAGTTTCCTAAAGGATGAATAGAAGTCAGCCAGATAAAGAGTGGAGGTTAAGAATATCCCTGGCAGAGGGAACAGGTTGTGTAAAAACTTCTGAAGTGTGGAGAAGAGCTTTGCAAATTAGAAAAATTTAATTAAAGCAAGGAGGAGAATAGTTTGAGATGAGACAGGAGAGAGAAGTTCAAGTAGGACCTCGTGGGCCATTGTAGTGGTTTTAGAGTTTAATCTTAAACGTGCTGTGGGGAAGCAGGGCAGTGATATGATCACATTTGCTCTCTGACAGGTCACTCTGGCTGCTCTCAGTGGAGAATGGATTCTAGCACAGGAAGCAATGAGGCCACTGCAACAGTCCAGATAGGAGAAGATGGTAGCTTGGGTTGGGTGATAGCAGTGGAGAGGAGGCTAGTAGGCATTTCGAGATGCATTTTGGAGAGAAAATCAGCAAAAGCTGGTGATGGATTTGAATATGGAATGATGAAGAAGGGAAAGTTGGTGAACAAAAAGAATAGCTCGCAGGTTCCTAAAATGAGCAAATGGGAAGAGAAACAGGCTATGGGGAGGAGACTAACTATTTAAGTTACAAGGTTTGTGATTCCTGTAAAACATCTAATTGACGATGTCAAGGAGCCAGTTAGATATGGATTTTAAGCTCAAAGAAGAGGTTTTAGCTAGATTTAATAATTTTGAACCTATGAATTAGGAAGTTATAGGCAAATAGATGTTATTAAAGCCGTATAGGTTAATGAGATTACCTAATAAGAATTTCAGCTATAAAAATAAGAAGTATTTACTAAGTGCTTGCTATGTGTCAGGCACTTTTAAAAGTACCTTATATTATCAACTATTTAATTTTTCAGCAATGCTATGAGGAGAGTACAATTATTGCTCCCATTTTTACAGATGATGAAACTGAAGCACACAGAGGCTAAGTAACTTGCCCAAAGTCACACAGCTAGTGAATGGAGGAACTAGGTTTCAAACCCAGGTAACGTGGCTCCAGATAGAAGAGTGAGAAGAGAAGGTTAAGACTAAGCTTTGATAATTGCCAACACTTAGAGGCTTGGTAGAAAAAGAGAAGCTGGAAAAAGAGCCTGAGAATAAAAATTCCAGAGAATAAGAGGTAAGCAGGAGAGTGTGGTATCATAGAAACCCGGAAATGGCAAAGGAGAAATCAATCAGCTGTCTCAGGTACTGCTGAGGTCAGGTAAAGTGAGGACTGAAATGTGTCCTTTGGCTATAAGAGCAGGTAGTCATTTGTGACTAAGGCCAGAGCAATTCCAGTGGAGTGATGTGGGTAGAGGTCTGATTGCAGTGAGCAGAGTAGTAAACTGGAGGTGAGAAGGTACAGTCGGCAGATTTAGATTTAATTTCAAGGAACTGGATGACAGGGAGTAGACAGGTGGACAGTAGCTTGAGGGGGAACCACCAAAAATTTTTTTCATATGGGAAGTAATAAATCATGCTTGAATGCTCTTCAGAGGACATGCAAGGGAGAGCTCTCAAGGACCCTTGATGAGCAGGCTGGGTGGAATCCGGAGCAGATCCAACAGAGGCACTAGGGAGGAGAGGAAGGAAGTAGATGCTCCTGTGCCCGGAGATTTGGTGGTGTGAAAACAGAGCAGCTCACATTTTTCAATGCAGTGTACTCTCAAGGTCATCACATGAAAATGAGCTGATAAATGAATGTTATGTGAGGTAGGCATGCCTAGGGAAATCTAAATTTTTCTTTCTGTGCTATCAAGGGCCTATATGAAGTACACAGATAAAAGCAGAGTTGAATATGACTTTTCTATTCTCAGTGTACAATAGATGTTGATATTTGCATCCTTTAAATTCATGGCTTTAAAAAAGATACTAGACCAGTCAGTAGCCTGCAAGCTCCTTGATAGGAATCAAGTCTTATTCTACCTGGTATCCCAAGTTCTTAGGACTAAGCCTGTCACCTAGGAGGCCTTCAAAAATGTTTGATGTATAAATGAAAGAGGGAATATCTACTTAGAAATGAAGTATTCTTTCTAGAATGAAATGAATATCTACTAGAAATGAAGAAATCTAGTACATCTAGATACAAAATCATATCTTTGTAGTAAAACTGTGTTACCTTGCAAATTGATTTACATTGGTTTTGAAATAATCCAAATTATTTTAAATATAGGTGAGAGTAAATTGTGTTCTAGGCAACACTAAAAATATCAGGAGATGCAAATCCACTGTAGCATCTTAATTGTTTTCTACTGAAAAATACATATAGTACAAAAATATAGAATCATGTTATGGTATGGTCCAAATGATTAGTTATAGTTGCTAAAATACATGAAAAGTATTCGTAAAGATTCTGCAGTTTTGCAAATAAGAATGATTCAAACATTTTTTGAGATTATATTTAAAGACTACAGCATATTTCTGTTTGTTATACTTTAACCACTGCTTCCCATCAGGAACTATTATAATAATGGTATTTAAAAAATATGTGTATCTTCTATGTATTTGGCACTTTTATCTTGAAGGAAGACAGAACATCTTCAGGAAGCCCTCAGTTTCCTGTAATATCCACACTCATATTTTTTCAGGAACCCATTTCCTGTGTGGATTGTTTGGGCTATTTGCTTCCTTCTTTAAACTGCTAACAACTTTTTGCCTCTTCCTCTTTCCTCTGTAGAGGAAGTACAGGAGCTGGAACTAAGAAAACTCAATAAATCTCTTTGCCTGGTAGTAATTCTGATGAAACAGTCACAAGAAAGAAGTCAAAATAATGACTAAAACGAAGGTAGGAGAAATCTGTGGGAATTACTTACTGCCTTCCTGTTATCTACTATCATGAATCACTGAGGATTAAAGAGATAATCAACAAATTATGCATTGACTTATATAAAAGAGTTTTGACATTCACCTCTCTAATACATACACACACACACTCATCAGAAATATACACATTAAATGATGTTATTCAAATAACAGTGCTAATGATTCTTACCATTTGTTATGTAACCTGGTACGTACATAGCATGACTTCCTGGAATAGAGTGGGCTAAGGTGCTTATGCTGGGACAATGATGGACACGCACTTTCAAGCTATATCTACCATTTATCGCAAAGGAGAAAAAATACCTCGAGTAAATTCCATCATTTTTTATAACATCAGCACCTGTTAATATAAAAAAAACTCAATGTCAATACTTATCACAGTTGATTATTAATATTTAATTAAATCATTAAAAATAAGATTTATTCCCCTTGTTCTTCTAATTTTAGCATATGCTGTCATACTCATAGCTACTTTTGATATTATCAGGTGACTAAAATTCCAATGGCTCCATAATTTCTCCTTGTGATTCCTTAACCTCTGAAAAATTATTTTCTAAAGGTGAATGAGTTGTACCTGCTTCAGTGCTAATAAAGCATTTAATAATCACCTTTAGCGCTCTCCTTCCTATCACTGAAAATAATACTAGGTTTTCATAGAAACCAAGCACATTCTTAAGCCTATTTATAGTCACACACACCTTTGAGATAAAAGCTACTCTGCTCCCAGTGAATAAATACGTATGTACATATACATACTTTCATGCAGTTTCAAGGGGTTTATGAACACCCTGAAGCCCTGATGAAAAAAAAAAACTTTGGTAGTTGATATAATAGTGTGAAATTAATTTCCTCATTAGAGGATACATGGATTGTTCTAGATTCGAAGGTGCTCACTGACTTGAAGTTTGACAGGCTTTGGTTCTGTCCACTTCAGCAGGATGTGCCTTGCTTCAGGAGGCATTCTAAAAGCTTGTCCAGTGCTAGACTTCTTTCCTTTTGCATTGGTCCTCAGAGAGTCATTCAGTTCCAAACCAAGCCCATGACTGAATGGCAGCAAGGCCTAGATTCCAGGGCAGCCATGGGAGGTGCAGCTTAGCCCAAGTGCAGATCGCATTCACTGTTCAAGTGCAGGTGGCCACACGGGGCAAGCAGCTTGTCCTATTCTAGGGTCAATTCACTTCTCACACCTCACACCCAGCCCTGTTCTCTAGCATTGCATCATCACTAAAGTGCTCTAGAATCCTCACTAGAGAGGCAGGTCTGCTCCTTAACATGAGAAAAATAGGAGTATATTTTATTAAAATAAAAAACGCTAAGCACCTTATGATCACAGTAGTTTTAGAAACCTTTTTTATCTACTGGAAAGAAATCAGACCTTGATATTTAGTGGTTTAATGATTAATAAGGTCTATCTTTGTTGAGCAATGATAAAGGAAAATCTCTTCCTGCCACAGTTACCACTGCCACCTCTTTTAATCGTTGAGTCAGAAAGAAATGGGAAAGAACACTGGCTTGGGTGTCAGGGGACTTGTTTTAAGGTCTGGATCTGCCACTTAGTAGCTGTGAAACGATCCCTCTGAGCCTCAGTTTTCTCATCTATAAAATGGGGATAACATTTCACAGGGTGGTTGTGATGATTATTTGAGAGTGTGCATGAGAAAGTATATTTAAAATTATAAAACATTTTACAAGTGTAAATTTTATTATTGTTCATTAATTTTATTAGCAGATAAATACTATTTCCATTATAAACATAAGTATTACACAACTATGTGCATGTGTGTTAAGTACGGGGGAAACATCTAAATTTACACTTTGATGTTTAAACAACCTTTTCATTGTTTCTTTCATCAGGGTATAAATTTTGTCATCAAACAAACGGAATGGTTCCAGGGAATAAATATAAAAGCCTATTGAGGTGCTCTTTCCTAAGACAGCAGGATCTGTTCCCAGGCCAGCCCACAGGCTGGGGCTAGGGAGGCACATTCTGCAAAGTGTATTTTTGGACTATATACAAAAAGTGAAAGGTGTGGCCAGGGATAAGCAATCAGAGTCTGAGAAGTTTGTTTGGATCCATTCCAGTAGGCAAAATAAGAGCACTTCTCTAGTATCCTCTGAGGTGGACTTGAACTAAAATCCTTTAAATGAACTTTTGTTTCATAAATGTCATACAAGATTGCCATGGCAAGAGACTAATGGGTTGCCAAACATAAGACTCTTTTTTTTTTAACTTTTAATTGGTTTATTATTATAATTGCTTATACTTAATTGGTATATACATTTATTTCTTTAATCTATTTATTATTCTCTACAAACAACGCATTGCCTCATAGCCTACACGTAGGGCAGACCCCATTAAAGCACCGCAGAACAAAATTCTGCCTGAAGTTATGGGCTCAGGAGAATCACAGCAAAATAACCTACAGAGATTTTTCACATAAATTGTCTTGTTTTAAACAAACATAAGACTCTTAAAAATTTTTTATCTTTGAAACAACAAAGGGAAGGAATATGATTTTACTGGTAGATCAAACATTGGGGCTGCCAACATAAACGTTGAGGTCTATTGTCATTCTGAGAATTTAGTTTAGGAAAAGAACAGAACAGAAAAGATAAAACAATAAAGGAGTTTGTTTTTAAAAGTTAAAACAAGTCAGAAAGAGTCCAAGTGCCGCTCTTTGCGCAGATTGCTGCTGTGGTGTCTGTGACGTATGATGAGGAAGTTCTGAACTCTCTCTGTGCAGAATGAGCACTTTGAAGTAGGGTTTTGTTTTGCTTTACTTTGTTTTCCCAGTGGTGGGGAAATCTCTATCCTGATTCCACTAAGCTTGCTGGCCTGGTCTTCTTGTGACCAAATAACACATGTAAAAGGCCATGGCTCTGCTCTCTAATCAACCCAGCTACTTGGCTAAAGAACAGTCTATGGTCATCTCAGTTTCCAATTTTCTCTTTAACAGCCAGGCAAAAGAAGAAGAAATGGATTAACTGTCATTGCATCTCCCTTTTTGGGTTTTCATTTGCTATTTAATTGTCCAATATGATTATTCCAGTGAATAGGAAAGCTGGTGAATCCTAAAGGAAGATGGGCATGCCTGTTCCCAAGTGGCCTTACTGAGTGTGGTCAGTGTCGCTGGACAAGTGGAAGCCAAGACCTAGGGGTTGGGCGACTTCCTCCCTCCATTCTACTCACACACAGCCACTCTGAGGAGCCTCAAGGAGATTCTCTTTTCCCAAGTTCACATTTGCTTTCCCTGTGCAGATGGAGACCTGTAGCTACTTAGTATGTCAGTGAGTCCATGAGAATTTGAGAATCTCATAAGATTGGGTGAGAAAAATAATTGAATTGGAAGAATTTTAAAGATAAACTTAATATTGATATTGCAGCATCAGAACAGCTCTTGAGAACATGAAAAATTACATGATATTCCTTGTTACCTGCTCCATCATCAAAAAGTTTCAGCGTAACAGGATCTGCAGTCTCTGACTCAATTGTAGCAGTTACAGTGGCATTGAGAATGGGATAAAACCCCTTTCTCACAATTGCATAAATTGTCACAGGATGGGGAAAATGGGTGCTGTCTCTTTCCACAAAGGCTTCCACAGTGGCAGGGAGCACGGCTGAGCGGGAGGCGCCAGAGGTCACTGTCACTTTCAAGGCTTGAGGAGAATGATGGGTATTGTTCAGTGTGTAAGTCCATAGCCCGGGCTGCAAAACAAAGACTTCGTTTGTCAAGTGTGAAGAAAAAAATCAACCCTCATTTTAAAGTGTAAACTTAACCTGTAGGGTTTTTTGTTCTTGTTTTGTTGATATTGCATTTTCTAAAATACTACAAAAGAATGTCAGGAAGAGTAATGTTGGTTAAGAGATAACTAAATTCAGTATTTACATGGCTTTCACTGTACAACCCACTTTCATTGTTAGGTAACTCTTTAGGGAATTAGACCCTGAATTTATTTTTGGGGAAGGACACATCTTGATTCACATTTTTAGAGGATAACGATGTGTCCAGCTTCAAAGTACTTGGCAAATATTCATCTGAGCCCCTTCACCCTACAGGAGGTTCAACGTTTTTATTCCTTTTATATAATGGAGAAAATTACAGCAAATTAAGTGGACAATTATGATTTATGTGGATAACCTGGAATAAAAGGCAACAGTATCCTTCCTTCCCTCCACTTCCTTCAATACTCCCATGCCCAGAAATCTCAAGCAAAAAAACCCACATACACTATTAGGCACCAAGAAAAGCAACACTATTTTTAATAGATCAGGATTGCACAATGTCTATGTTGAGTAATTTCTAGAAGTATTGCTGAATGCCATTCTCCTTATCTGTCTGGGCTGCCTGGGGAAGCCTGCAAAAGAATGTCTGAAAGAAAAAAGCTTAAACTACAATGTAGCAGAAATGTGTTCTTTTGATAAAATTGTACATAAGTGTTCCTTTTCTCCTAATTCCTGCTGCTGCTCCTTCTTAGATCCTGGAAGTAGCAGGAGGAACACAGTCAAGCAGGATGAAGAAGAGAGAAATCAGTGGGTTAAGGTTTGACTCTGGAAAGTTAAGATGCCACACCCTATCCAGTCTTCTTCTTGGGATTCATGTGCTTTACCATTTTCCAGTGAAGTCACAATTCAAGCATCAAGATTATCTATCTGGGTTTTTTCTGTTTTGTTTTGTTTTGTTTTGATTTTTTGTAATCATAACATGAGTAACAGACACGTGGTGGAAACCTCCACATGAAAACTTCTCTGTGGGTGTAAGAAGTGCTTCAATACAGGGCACCTAATCCAGACAAAGAGGTCAGGCAAAAGCAGCAAGAAGTAGGTAAAGTGTTCCTGGGCCTTGTGCACAGGTGTGAAAAGAACATTTGGAGAAAAGTTAAGTAGGGGCAGAGCACAGGGTGTTTGGGAGAAGGGTTAGGAGATAAGTTTGGGGTTGGGGAGTGGGAGGTACAAACTAGGGGGTAAGATAGGCTTAAGGATGTATTGTACAACATGGGGAATGTAGCCAATCTTTTGTAAAAACTATAAATGGAAAGTAACCTTTAAAAATTATATAAAAATAAAGCTTTTCTAAATTAAAAAATAATTTTTAAAAAGAGCTAAGTTTGGGCAGAAGCCAGAACGTGAAGGGCTTAGTATATGTTAATAACCACATGGATTTTATCCTGAGACCATCAAAGAGTTTTGAGTAGGAGACAGGTTTGATCAGATTTGTGCTTCAGAAGGATCACTCTGATAAAGGTGTTTGAAGAGAAGGATGCTAGGTCAGAGGAAGGAAGGCCAAGCAGAGTCTATCAACAGTGATCCGGGGCGGGGGGAGGGCCAACAGACCTGAAGAGGGATTGCATTCAGGCAATAAAGCACAGCCTTCCTATGTGCTGTTTCTTCTGTCCAGAATGTTATTCACACCTCTGGCCCCTTAGGCCTCCACATTTCCATTTTGATGTCTTCACTTCCAGGAAGCATTCTCCTTCCCCCACTGCCTGCACATGCCTCCTGTGTGCTCTGAGTGCCCTGTTCTTATTCTTATTATGGCACTTTATTGTAAAGCACCTAGAACAAGACCCTGCACATAGTAGGTGCTCAAAAACATATGTATTGCATGTATTTATAAGTTCTAAGTAGAGGGTTTTTTCTAAGTATTCTATACAGATTTTGTAAAGAAGGAAGTAAGCAAAAAGAAATTATTTGTACTACATAAATACTAATTTCCACTGTTGAAGTGAGAAGCCTTTGGTGTCCATTATTTAAAGTTTTGAACATACCTTAGTAGTTCCTCTTAAATTTTGAACATTCAAAAAATCCCTCATAAATTTAAAGTAAAATTTTGATATATCAGAATAGGATTTCCTTTACACAATGCTTTTAATTCTGTGATCCATTTGAAAGTCACGTAGTTGACTAAACGTTGTCATTACGAACAAGCTTACAATACCTACCTTAGCAGTTCCTGGAATCCAGAGGCGAGCAGTCCGAAAAGCTAGATTGGTGGTAAAATCATCTGTGTTGTACTTTCTTCCATTAGGATCAAATAATACAATCTCAGGGGGACCACTGGTCTGCCACGTGACTAGAAAAGTAGTGTCATTGCCCACACTGTGATCCACAGTCACAGTGTTTTTCAGTTGATGGTGAGGTTTAACATATTCACCTATACTTTCAAGCTGTTCGAGAGAATATACATGTGAAAGTTTCTAGCATATGCATAATCATTCCATTTTTCCTTTATTTTTATGACAAATAAAAATGAATTGGCAAAAATAAAAAACTATTTAACTTGGACATATCCTATATTTACATAAATTATTTTTCATGTAAAAATACTTTGCTTAAGCAGTGTTATATGTACAGTAGATACAAAATATTTTGTTATAGCTAGTACATGTGTCACTTCATTAATCTTTATCAAGAGATTTTAGCTGTTCTCATACTTCTCTCTTATCCAAATCAACATTAGCCTCAGAGCAGCAATTAAAACAAGCTTTTTTTTTTGACTTTTTTTGTGAATGTGCTCTAATTAATTTGTGTATAATCTGTCCAGATACCTTTATGTATTTTAGTAAGAAATCAGACCTTGGGTTTCAGCGGGGTTTGGTACATTTAAAAAAATCATTTAGTCATGATTTAAACTGTGTGCACTTAAATAAGCTGTGTGTGCACTTGTGTGTGTGTGTGTGTAACATGCACAAAGTACATACAGATGTCGGACACTGTGCTAAATGCTTTACATGTATTATCTAACCCAATCCTTATGAAAACCCTCTGAGATAAGTGCTATTGTTACCCACATTTCCCAGATGAAATGACAGGCTTAGGGAAGTAAGCTGTCCAAGGTCACATAGCAAGGAGGTGAAACAGGCATAGAGCCCAGGCTGGCTGACACCAGAACCCCTGCGTTTAATCGCTGTGTATTCACAAAGAATACCAGTCTATAAATAACTTAGAAAAATTATATTTATTAAATAAAGACATTAGCAACACTGTAAAATTGCTCAGACTTGTAAAGAATGTAAAATTCTGTTGGTGGATGACAGCAAAGACATTGCGGATTATTTGTTCAACTCAATTGAACAAGTGTCCGTGGACTGCTGATTACTGTGCCACGTTCCATGCTGGGCTCTGAACTATTGAAGGGGATTAGATGTAGTTTCTGCCCACAGTCTAGAGGCGCTAATGACATGCAAATAACTGGGGAGAGGTGGCCAAGTCTGGGAACCAATTTGAGTCATATGAATAATGTTTTGCTAAATTTGTTTTAATTTTTTAAACATTTCTTTTTATTTCATATTATTAAAGAGAAAATCAAGGGTAGAAAGATTATTCAGAAGAGCCAATTGTAGTCTAATCTAAAATATACATTATCATTTAAAATTCACCTTTTTCCACTTCTAATGACAGAATTGTGGTTATTGCCTTTACTCTGTACATATAATCTTCATGTTAAATATTTTCTAAGAATAATTTACTGATATCATTGCTCCTATCAAGCCATTAACTTGGCAGGTTCACTTACCATCTGTGAGGAAACAGCAGGTGAAATTTTATTCAAAACATTATTCAGTTATATTCAAAATATCTTTAAAGTACTTGGAAAGAAAAAAAAAATTGGCCCTTTGAAAAAAATGGCTTCATTAAAGGAAGATTTTGTGAGCAAAATCAAATAAATTGTGGTAGTTGGAGAGATCTTTAGGAAATTCTAGCATTGAACAAAATAGTTGATACTTTTTATATGAGGGAGAAACTTCAAGGAAGTTTTTAAAGAAGCAAAGTAAAATGGATTCTGATTGATGGCAAGTTTGAACTAAAACTAAAGCCACTGATTCTTATTTTAATTCTGGGCCTTACCTCTACCCCACGCCCCACCCCCAACTCCATTTTGAGCCACAAGGAAGGAGCAAACTCTGCTATAGACCTTGAAAAGCTGAAGTAGCAATTACAGAAAATGACTCCGAGGGCTGAGAAGGAGACATCAGGTAAAGATGAAGCCTGGTTCTGGTGATGTCAAGAAGCTCATTAAAAGCCTTCTTTTAATGTAACAAGGACTGTTACATATTCAAAGAAGGTTAATGAGACAGCACAATTCATCTATTTTCCTTGCTCCCTCTCCCCTCTCCCCTATCTGTAAATATAATATTGAGGAAATTCTGACC
This sequence comes from Balaenoptera acutorostrata, assembly GCF_949987535.1. Classification (NCBI taxonomy): domain Eukaryota; kingdom Metazoa; phylum Chordata; class Mammalia; order Artiodactyla; family Balaenopteridae; genus Balaenoptera; species Balaenoptera acutorostrata. The sequence continues at coordinate 76,576,489 of NC_080064.1, read as the reverse complement.
TGAATATGTTGTTGAAAAATGTCTCCGGTTCCAGAGGAAATTCTACTGAAAGCATCAAGCATGCTATTGGAGTTGGATTTATCTGGAACAAAGAACTGTAAACCTCCTGAAATACACAATTGGGATGTTAGCTATTAAAATGTATAAAGTAAAACAAAAGATAAAATGATAGGCCTTTTCTAACAAACTTCCTTTGCTTAAGAGGGTGAGTTTGGGGAAAGCAGGAGCTGTGCTTGACTTGCTTTGCTCGGCAACCTATACGACCACATGGTGAGCACACATCCCAAGGCAGATGGTTTTGTTTGTTCTATTCACGGCTGTAATTGTAGGGTCTAGAGCTCTACCCAGTATGCGATAAAAACTCAATAAATATTTATTGAAAATAAATATTTATTGAAATCAATAAATATTTAATTAAGGTAATTCCTAGACAATCTAGGTTAATTGCTACCCATTTATATTGCTATATATTTACATTTACATTCTGAAAACATTATTTTCAAACATAATTCAGTAAAACCTAGCTTTCAGTTTTCAAGTTAGCATATGCATTTTTTATTCAATGTGAGGAATATAAGATAAAATTATTCTGTGCCTCATTTAGAACAAAAAAAGATATGTGTGTAATATTGTATGTCTCCTTATCATAGAAGTTAGTGCATTTAAACATACTTTTAGCTCCATGATTATACATGCTCAGGCTGGTTTAACAAAGAAGTAATAATATTTTCATTAGATGTATATAACTGGCACTTTCTAAGGAAAGTATAAAAAAGTCAGCAAATTTTTGACAGAATTTAGCAATGATTTTTGTGTGTGTTTTTTCTTAAGAAAACTGTTTATAGTTTTTTCAATTAAGCCATGTATTCTGTTGACATAATCTGAGTTTCATGGTAGTTCTTTGAATATTCAAGTTGAAAGGAAATGCTCTAAAAAATGTTGCTAGAAATTTACCTACCTGTAAGATGTGATAATTCCTCCAGGTTTTTGACCGCAGGTGAACCCAGGGCAATGGTATGAATAGTTGAACCACTGCTGAGCACAGTGAGGAAGCAGTTGGTGATGTGCTCGTCATCTCCACTGGTCACTAGTATCATCACAGAGCCGAAGGCTTTCCCATTCAGTTTTTCAACCATCTGAACACAGGGTATCATTCATTTGGAAGGAAATGTGATTCAGATTGCCTTATTGAGCAGGAGAATTCACTCTCATTCCAAATTCCCTACCAGGGGGGGCATATTCCTCTTCCAGGTCCTTTGTAACTTCCCACACTCTCCATGCCCATCTCCACTCAGTCCTCACCTCACCCCATCACAGCACTTGTCACCCTACATGCCATTGCCTGCTTACTCATGGATAGGGCTTCTTCCTGTTCAAATCACTGTGAGATACCCCTAGTTTAGAATAGTGTCTATCATAGAGGATGTGGGAGAACGTTATTAGGTGAGATCCTTGCTTCTGAGATCCAATAAGTGGCCAATAAAAGGACCTAGAACAGTGGTTCTCAACCTTGGCTATATATTGGAATTGGATGAGAACTTTAAAATTTTTTAATAATGACCAGCTCACACCCAAGATGAATTAAATCAGAATCTCTGGGGGTGAGATCCAGGCATTGGAATTTTTGAATCCCCAGCTGATTTCAATGGGCAGCCAATGTTGAGAAACTCTTGGCTGTAGGCAGTAACAATTGCAATTGTGTTCTGCCTGCTACCAGATGTTTAACACATGGCTGTATCCTCAATGTCGAATCCAAACTTATGCTAATTTAGGTGAACTCCGTTATTCTTGAAACATACCTCTGACCTTAACTGATATTCATATGCTTGAGGTCTAGTATGACTATAGGCAGGAGGCCAGACATGCTGATTTTGATTGGAAAACCCAAGGGTAACAACGGCCACAGATGGAACAGTCCCAGATGGATAGGGACAGTGTTTGTTAGAAATTTTTCTGATGATGCTGAAGTCCCCCAGCCTTGATCATTGTATTCATTTATTTACTCATTCCTTCAACAAATTTTTCTTAAGCAACTATTACATGCCCTTTACTCAGTGGTGAGAAAGTCATGGTCCCTGACCTTAAAGATAATCCATCATTACTTTCCTATACTTGAGACTCATGACCATATTGTAACAGATTGCCCCAAATCAGAAGCAACCTCAGATACAAAGTGAGGGAAAGGAAAGTGATGGGAAAGGAAAGTGATGGTGAGGCTTGGGGTGCTCTACTGTACCTCAAATCCCTTCTTCAGCCCTGAGCAGACGCTGGTTTCTGCTTCAGCTGACACAGTGGCAGGCAGATACGAAACCAGCAGCTTTCGGTCGTCGTCATTGTTAATTTGGTGTAGCTGGGCTCTGATCGTCCCTTTGCTATTAAAACTAGCAATGCCCACAAAGGTATGAATTTCAACAATCTGCATCAAGTAAAATTCTGCTGCTTGTTGCAGTTGAAGGAGTCTGTCAGCCTATGTTGCAGGAAGGAAAAAGAAAAGGTAACAACATTTGGTTGGTAGACAAAAGTATAACTAAGTAACTCAATTAGCAAATATCTCTGCTAATTCTTTAGAGATGTCAGACTGTGATTTTTTGAGTTGTAAAGATTGACACTATGCTAGAATATTGTTTGATTAATTGCAGACTCAAAAATGAATGCTTTTCAGGGTGGGGGTGTGGTTTGGAACTCTGCCCCAAAGAAGCTGTTCATGATTTACCATTCTGTAAGAACACATACATCCACCATTTCTCTCCTACTCGATTCAAAGATCTGTAGAACCAATAGAGACTTGGTTTGTAATTGCTTCTTTTAAAATTCATCCTGGGTAAGAGGAAACATTGCAAAGATCTTATGGTAGAGAGGAACAGCAGTCAGGCATCTATCCTGGCACTACTCTCTGTTATCATGTTTATCTTAGGCTGGGCATTCCATCTGTAAAGTGAGGGTAATAATAATCTTTCTTACTTGCTAAAATAGAATTACCGTGAGGATCAACTGAGATATGTATATGACAATAGTTACACCTTGAATAAGTATAAAGTAATGTTAGTGACCACGTTTGGGCAGGTGATACTAGTGATGAATTCATTAGGGTCACTTGTTTTGAAGGCTGTGGGAGCAGCAAGCTGAGCTTCAATGACCACCTGTTCAGTGATGATTGTGGTCTCTATCTCCAACCCAGACATCTCCCTTAACATCTGGACCTGCATTTCACACTGCTTAGGAAACACCACCAATTTAACCTCTCACAGGTATCTCAAACTCTATACACTTTGAATTCATTGCCTCCCTTCCCAAATATTGTTTCTCTTACAATATTGAGAGGTAAATTGGTAGAGTGGATAAAACAAGGACTTTGAATCCTGCCTTCAACTTTTACTAGTAATGAGACCATAGAGAAATTTCTTATCTCTTTTAGCTTCAGTTTTCTCATCTGCAAACTGGGTACATAGTAAGTACTTAGTAAATACTAAGTATTGCTAACATCATGGTCATGACCTCTACTCCTAACTAGTGAAGCCAGAAACCTGGAACTCTCTTTTATTACTCCTGTGTTACCAGCCTCCGTATCCTTGAACAGGTCATATCAATACGTCTTAAATTTCTCTCAAATTCATACCACCATTCATTTCATCATTCATTTTCATCTTATCTGTCATTTTTCTAGCCCAAGCAAGTGTTAGTTATATCCATACCAACTGATGTACTTCCCCTGAAAAAATTCTACTAATTTTGCCTCTCAGCCACCTGCATACACTATTCTCTTCACTGGAATGCCTCCCCTCACCTCACCCAACTGGCAAATATCTATTTATGCTTCAAGACTCAACTCCAAGTTCATCCTCTCAGTGAAGTCTTCCTCAATCACTCTCCTATAACCCAGATGCTGCCAATGCCTCCACAGCAATTCACACCTCTGTGGAGCCTTGTCACATTGTATTGTGTTTATTCACATGTGTGTGTTGTCTCCCTCATCAGATTGTGAGCATTTCAAAGCAGACTCTATTCTGTCATCTCTGTATCCCCCAAGCCAGCACAGTATAGGCACCTGATAAATGGATGGATGGTCGTGATGGTTCAGTGACACTATTGGTAGGAAAAGGGAGAGAAGTTTTCTTTGCCATGAGCTTGCTACTTTAGGTTTATTTCTCTTCTACTTCTCTCAGGTCTTCTTTCAAGTACAACTATCTTTCCCTTTCACTCCATCTGTTCTTGCTCAACAGAGGCAGGTAGTCAATATAAATTACTCTGAGATCATATTTGAAGATATGACTAGATACCCTAGTCAACTGCAGGTAGGCAAGATTACAAAATTATCTAGATGCTGAATGTATTAGTGGTATTCCTCATATTTTAGAGACAAGCCAAAAAAGGCAAATTGTCCAGGACTACTGATCCAGAGAATACAAGAGGATAAACTCTCCCTTAGGACAAGTACTATAATAAAATAACAGTTGCCACTTATAAACCAAAAACTTCATATTCAGTATCTCATTTTCCCTTTCAACAACACTGTGAAGTAGTTAGTGGTCCCCTGGTAAAAGTTTAAAAACTGGCTTTCTGGTAAAGAGAGAGAGAGGGAGAACCCTGGATTTGTTGCAATTTCTATGGGGTAAATATTCTCATTGTGGCTGATTTAAGCTGTCAACCTGACATCGCTGAGTGCAAAGTTGGAAAGAGATATGTAGGAGCAGACTCATAGAGATGATAGACCAGAAATAACCTCAGGAGCCTAGATCTGGGATCAGCAGACATTTTCTATAAAGGATCCGATAGTAAATATTTTAGGCTTGGTGGGACATATATTTTGTCTTTTGCAACTACTCAACTCTGTTATTTTAGTACCGAAGCAGCCATAGATAATATGTAAACAAATGAGCATTGCTCTCTCCCAATAAAATTTTACTTATGGATGCTAAAATTTGAATTTCATATAATTTTCATGTGTCCTGAAATTTTAGTATTCTCTTGATTTTTTTCTAAACCCATTCTTAATTTGCAGGCTATGCAAAAGCAGGTAGTTACTGACTCTGGGCATAGATAATAGTAAGAATAGTAGAAAAATAATTAGGAAGTAATGAGTTTTGAGCATTTATTATGCTTATTTCAATATATTTTATTTAATTATAACTCTACATAGTTTATTTTTTAATAATGACTATATTTACAACTGGCTTGCAAATTTCCTGAAAATTTAAAAATTGACTCCTGTGAGCCAGTATGAACTGGCTCTGTCACAACAATGAAATAGGTATTGTTATCTCTGCTTTACAGATGAGAAAACTGAGCTTAAGAGAGGTTGTTTGCTCTTGATTACACAGACAGTAAATGAAGGAGCCAGGACTTAAAGCACATCTGCCTGATTCCAGAGACTAAACCTCTAATTACTGTCTAAGAATTCTGGAGCTTAGGAGAATGGGTTTCTGGAAGGCTGCCAGATTGCCAGATGAGTGAGATGTTTCTCTGTACACAATGACATAGAAAATACACACATAATGGATATGCACACTCACTGAAAACTCAGTCTATTGCCTGGGCCATGGTTGTTTACCAGTGAGTGGAATGTGGTCAGAAAGGAGCCTTCCGCTACATGTCAGAGTTTTGGGAAGGGTTTTGGTTGGAAAAGGTTGCAATTAGTAGCAATAATGAGGGCTGGGAATTACCTGTGGATTTCATTTATCTGCATTATCTCAATTTCTGGGCCACATTCTAAATTTGTTTCTCTCATCCCCAAGAAGAGATGATGCCCATGACTATTCCAAACGTTTGGCCTCACCCTTCCCTTCCCTTACCCTCTGAAAAGAAAAAGAATTAAAAACTGATAGAAAAAAGTGATGAATGGTTTACAACTATTTTGGTTCAAATGTTACCTTTGCCATCTTGCTGGACACATCCAGCACCAAACAGACCACTTTGTCCCCAGCCTGTACAAGAGAGAACGTGGGAGGAGGCGGAAGCTCAGTGCCTTTCATGGGAAAACTGTTATTAAAGTCGTCAGAGTCTGTGATTACATCCCACGTACTTCTGAGGCTGCACATTTGGTTCTGCAGGTTTGGAGCCTCTTGGGTGTGGGTACTTGCATTACAGAATTCAACCACCTCGAAAAAGAATAAAATAAAAATACTCAGAAAATAATCAGAAAATAAAAGTACTCCTCTCATACTAGACATACTTCTCATTCTCAAACAACTAAAGGTAAGAGGAAAGGTGAGCTGAAACATGAGAAATCAGAAGTGCTACAGCTATGTCCTTCTTTACTTCAAAAATGCCATTGAATTTACAGATAAACCTTGGCACCCTTTGCTTGAAACTCTGGCACCCATGTGGTAACTGAGGTCAACCTCTATTAAAGTTTATTTGCGCTTAGGTAAGAGAGAGTAGACCGTGTATAAATATCTTAGGCTTTAAAAAAATAAAACAAGAACCAAGATGGCGGAGTAGAAGGACGTGCTCTCACTCCCTCTTGCGAGAGCACCAGAATCACAACTGGCTGCTGGACAATCATTGACAGGAAGACCCTGGACTTCACCAAGGAGGACACCCCACGTCCAAGGACAGAGGAGAAGCCACAGTGAGACGGTAGGAGGGGCGCAATCAGAGTAAAATCAAATCCCATAACTGCTGGGTGGGTGACTCACAGACTGGCGAACACTTATACCACAGAAGTCCACCCACTGGAGTGAAGGTTCTGAGCCCCACCTCAGGCTTCCCAACCTGGGGGTCCGGCAAAGGGAGGAGGAATTCCTAGAGAATCAGACTTTGAAGTCTAGTGGGAATTGATTGCAGGACTGTGACAGGACTGGGGGAAACAGAGACCCCACTCTTGGAGGGCACACACAAAGTAATGTGTGCATCGGGACCCAGGGGAAGGAGCAGTGACCCTGGGGGAGACTGAACCAGACGTACCTGCTGGTGTTGGGGGGTCTCCTGCAGAGGCGAGTGGTGGCTCTGTTTCACCGTGGGGATAAGGACACTGGCAGCAGAGGTCCTAGGAAGTTCTCCTTGGCGTGAGCCCTCCCAGAGTCTGCCATTAACCCCACCAAAGAGCACGGGTAGGCTCCAGTGTTGGGTTGCCTCAGGCAAAACAACCAACAGGGAGGGAACCCAGCCCCACCCATCAACAGTCAAGTGGATTAAGGTTTTACTGGGCTCTGATCGCCACAGCAACAGGGAGGGAACCCAGCCCCACCCATCAACAGTCAAGTGGATTAAGGTTTTACTGAGCTCTGACCGCCACAGCAACAGTCAGCTCTACCCACCACCAGAGCCTCCCATCAAGCCTCTTAGATAGCCTCAACCACCAGAGGGCAGACAACAGAAGCAAGAAAAACTACAATCCTGCAGCCTGTGGACCAAAAACCACAGTTACAGAAAGACAGAGAAGATGAAAAGGCAGAGGGCTGTGTACCAGATGAAGGAACAAGAAAAAACCCCAGAAAAACAACTAAATGAAGTGGAGATAGGCAACCTTCCAGACAAAGAATTCAGAATAATGATAATGAAGATGATCCAGGACCTCGGAATAAGAATGGAGGCAAAGATTGAGAAGATGCAAGAAATGATTAACAAAGACCTAGAAGAATTAAAGAACAAACAAACAGAGATGACCAATACAATAACTGAAATGAAAACTACACTAGAAGGAATCAATAGCAGAATAACTGAGGCAGAAGAACGGATAAGTGACCTGGAAGACAGAATGGTGGAATTCACTGCTGCGGAAGAGACTAAAGAAAAAAGAATGAAAAGAAATGAAGACAGCCTAAGAGACCTCTGGGACAACATTAAACGCAACAACATTCGCATTATAGGGGTCCCAGAAGGAGAAGAGAGAGAGAAAGGACCAGAGAAAATATTTGAAGAGATTATAATCGAAAACTTCCCTAACATGGGAAAGGAAATAGCCACCCAAGTCCAGGAAGCGCAAAGAGTCCCATACAGAATAAACCCAAGGAGAAACACGCCGAGACACATAGTAATCAAAGTGGCAAAAATTAAAGACAAAGAAAAATTATTGAAAGCAGCAAGGGAAAAACGACAAATAACATACAAGGGAACCCCCATAAGGTTAACAGCTGATTTCTCAGCAGAAACTCTGCAAGCCAGAAGGGAGTGGCATGAAATACTTAAAGTGATGAAAGGGAAGAACCTACAACCAAGATTACTCTACCCAGCAAGGATCTCATTTAGATTTGATGGAGAAATCAAAAGCTTTACAGACAAGCAAAAGCTAAGAGAATTCAGCACCACCAAACCAGCTCTACAACAAATGCTAAAGGAACTTCTCTAAGTGGGAAACACAAGAGAAGAAAAGGACCTACAAAAACAAACCCAAAACAATTAAGAAAATGGTCATAGGAACATACATATCGATAATTACCTTAAACGTGAATGGATTAAATGCCCCAACCAAAAGACATAGACTGGCTGAATGGATACAAAAACAAGACCCATATATATGCTGTCTACAAGAGACCCACTTCAGACCTAGGGACACATACAGACTGAAAGTGAGGGGATGGAAAAAGATATTCCATGCAAATGGAAATCAAAAGAAAGCTGGAGTAGCTATACTCATATCAGATAAAATAGACTTTAAAATAAAGAATGTTACAAGAGACAAGGAAGGACACTACATAATGATCCAGGGATCAATCCAAGAAGAAGATATAACAATTATAAATATATATGCACCCAACATAGGAGCACCTCAATACATAAGGCAACTGCTAACAGCTATAAAAGAGGAAATCGACAGTAACACAATAATAGTGGGGGACTTTAACACCTCACTTACACCAATGGACAGATCATCCAAAATGAAAATAAATAAGGAAACAGAAGCTTTAAATGACACAATAGACCAGATAGATTTAATTGATATATATAGGACATTCCATCCAAAAACAGCAGATTACACGTTCTTCTCAAGTGCGCACGGAACATTCTCCAGGATAGATCACATCTTGGGTCACAAATCAAGCCTCAGTAAATTTAAGAAAATTGAAATCATATCAAGCATCTTTTCTGACCACAACGCTATGAGATTAGAAATGAATTACAGGGAAAAAAACGTAAAAAAGACAAACACATGGAGGCTAAACAATACGTTACTAAATAACCAAGAGATCACTGAAGAAATCAAACAGGAAATAAAAAAATACCTAGAGACAAATGACAATGAAAACACGACGATACAAAACCTATGGGATGCAGCAAAAGCAGTTCTAAGAGAGAAGTTTATAGCTATACAAGCCTACCTAAAGAAACAAGAAAAATCTCAAGTAAACAATCTAACTTTACACCTAAAGAAACTAGAGAAAGAAGAACAAACAAAACCCAAAGTTAGCAGAAGGAAAGAAATCATAAAGATCAGAGCAGAAATAAATGAAATAGAAACAAAGAAAACAATAGCAAAGATCAATAAAACTAAAAGTTGGTTCTTTGAGAAGATAAACAAAATTGATAAGCCATTAGCCAGACTCATCAAGAAAAAGAGGGAGAGGACTCAAATCAATAAAATCAGAAATGAAAAAGGAGAAGTTACAACAGACACCGCAGAAATACAAAACATCCTAAGAGACTACTACAAGCAACTTTATGCCAATAAAATGGACAACCTGGAAGAAATGGACAAATTCTTAGAAAGGTATAACCTTCCAAGACTGAACCAGGAAGAAACAGAAAATATCAACAGACCAATCACAAGTAATGAAATTGAAACTGTGATTAAAAATCTTCCAACAAACAAAAGTCCAGGACCAGATGGCTTCACAGGTGAATTCTATCAAACATTTAGAGAAGAGCTAACACCCATCCTTCTCAAACTCTTCCAAAAAATTGCAGAGGAAGGAACTCTCCCAAACTCATTCTATGAGGCCACCATCACCCTGATACCAAAACCAGACAAAGACACTACAAAAAAAGAAAATTACAGACCAATATCACTGATGAATATAGATGCAAAAATCCTCAACAAAATACTAGCAAACAGAATCCAACAACACATTAAAAGGATCATACACCACGATCAAGTGGGATTTATCCCAGGGATGCAAGGATTCTTCAATATATGCAAATCAATCAATGTGATACACCATATTAACAAATTGAAGAAGAAAAACCATATGATCATCTCAATAGATGCAGAAAAAGCTTTTGACAAAATTCAACACCCATTTCTGATAAAAACTCTCCAGAAAGTGGGCATAGAGGGAACCTACCTCAACATAATAAAGGCCATATATGACAAACCCACAGCAAACATCATTCTCAATGGTGAAAAACTGAAAGCATTTCCTCTAAGATCAGGAACGAGACAAGGATGTCCACTCTCACCACTATTATTCAACATAGTTCTGGAAGTCCTAGCCACGGCAATCAGAGAAGAAAAAGAAATTAAAGGAATACAAATTGGAAAAGAAGAAGTAAAACTGTCACTGTTTGCGGATGACATGATACTATACATAGAGAATCCTAAAACTGCCACCAGAAAACTGCTAGAGCTAATTAATGAATATGGTAAAGTTGCAGGTTACAAAATTAATGCACAGAAATCTCTTGCATTCCTATACACTAATGATGAAAAATCTGAAAGAGAAATTATGGAAACACTCCCATTTACCATTGCAACAAAAAGAATAAAATACCTAGGAATAAACCTACCTAGGGAGACAAAAGACCTGTATGCAGAAAACTATAAGACACTGATGAAAGAAATTAAAGATGATACCAACAGATGGAGAGATATACCATGTTCTTGGATTGGAAGAATCAACATTGTGAAAATGAGTATACTACCCAAAGCAATCTACAGATTCAATGCAATCCCTATCAAATTACCAAGGGCATTTTTTACGGAGCTAGAACAAATCATCTTAAAATTTGTATGGAGACACAAAAGACCCCGAATAGCCAAAGCAGTCTTGAGGCAAAAAAATGGAGCTGGAGGAATCAGACTCCCTGACTTCAGACTATACTACAAAGCTACAGTAATCAAGACAATATGGTACTGGCACAAAAACAGAAACATAGGTCAATGGAACAAGATAGAAAGCCCAGAGATTAACCCACGCACCTATGGTCAACTAATCTATGACAAAGGAGGCAAAGATATACAATGGAGAAAAGACAGTCTCTTCAATAAGTGGTGCTGGGAAAACTGGACAGCCACATGTAAAAGAATGAAATTAGAATACTCCCTAACACCATACACAAAAATAAACTCAAAATGGATTAGAGACCTAAATATAAGACTGGACACTATAAAACTCTTAGAGGAAAACATAGGAAGAACACTCTTTGACATAAATCACAGCAAGATCTTTTTTGATCCACCTCCTAGAGTAATGGAAATAAAAACAAAAATAAACAAGTGGGACCTAATGAAACTTCAAAGCTTTTGCACAGCAAAGGAAACCATAAACAAGACGAAAAGACAACCCTCAGAATGGGAGAAAATATTTGCAAATGAATCAACGGACAAAGGATTAATCTCCAAAATATATAAACAGCTCATTCAGCTCAATATCAAAGAAACAAACACCCCAATCCAAAAATGGGCAGAAGACCTAAATAGACATTTCTCCAAAGAAGACATACAGACGGCCACGAAGCACATGAAAAGATGCTCAACATCACTAATTATTAGAGAAATGCAAATCAAAACTACAATGAGGTATCACCTCACTCCTGTTAGAATGGGCATCATCAGAAAATCTACAAACAACAAATGCTGGAGAGGGTGTGGAGAAAAGGGAACCCTCTTGCACTGTTGGTGGGAATGTAAATTGATACAGCCACTATGGAGAACAATATGGAGGTTCCTTAAAAAACTAAAAATAGAATTACCATATGACCCAGCAATCCCACTACTGGGCATATACCCAGAGAAAACCGTAATTCAAAAAGACACGTGCACCCGAATGTTCATTGCAGCACTATTTACAATAGCCAGGTCATGGAAGCAACCTAAATGCCCATCAACAGACGAATGGATAAAGAAGTTGTGGTACATATATACGATGGAATATTATTCAGCCATAAAAAGGAACGAAATTGAGTCATTTGTTGAGAAGTGGATGGATCTAGAGACTGTCATACAGAGTGAAGTAAGTCAGAAAGAGAAAAACAAATATCGTATGTTAATGCATGTATGTGGAACGTAGAAAAACGGTACAGATGAGCCAGTTTGCAGGGCAGAAGTTGAGACACAGATGTAGAGAATGGACATATGGACACCAAGGGGGGAAAACTGCGATGAGGTGGGGATGGTGATGTGCTGAATTGGGCGATTGGGATTGACATGTATACACGGATGTGTATAAAACTGATGCCTAATAAGAACCTGCAGTATAAAAAAACAAACAAAACAACTAATACTAAACTTTCATTGGGTTATTTGTATGGAAATATGTTAATATAAATGTTTCAGACATTACATGAAATTTCTAAAAATCTTATATTTGTATTTGTATGGAAATATGTATGGAAATATGTTAATATAAATGTTTCAGACAGTACATGAAATTTCTAAAAATCTTATATTTGTATTTGTATGGAAATATGTATGGAAATATGTTAATATAAATGTTTCAGACATTACATGAAATTTCTAAAAATCTTATATTTGTATTTGTATGGAAATATGTATGGAAATATGTTAATATAAATGTTTCAGACATTACATGAAATTTCTAAAAATCTTATATTTGTATTTGTATGGAAATATGTATGGAAATATGTTAATATAAATGTTTCAGACATTACATGAAATTTCTAAAAATCTTATATTTGTATTTGTATGGAAATATGTATGGAAATATGTTAATATAAATGTTTCAGACATTACAGGAAACGTCTAAAAATCTTATATGTTCTGGTATAATGTTATAAGTAATAATCCTAGTTATTACTTTAAAATGTATATCTCAGAAATAACTAATTTTCTTGTCAACTGCATTATTATGAACTTTCATCAAATCTTTAACCATGGTCATTTTTAAGTCTTTTGTCATTTACAGACAGTTCTGGGTGTACTCTGATGATTTTGCAAATATGTTCCTATAAAAGAGTTTCATCTTCAAGAAATTCATGGAAAAGACTCTGACAAGTACAGGTTTCTGGTAACTGACTGTACTGCTGAACTGAATGAATAAGCATTTTCAGAACTCTAATGAAAAACTGATGAACTCATAAAAGTGCTAACAAAAGATCAAGATGAAAAAAAAGAAATTAATTACATGGGACTGAGTGAACTGATGAGGATGAGTATAATTTTTGTGACTTTCTGTCTGAATTAAAAAAAAAAAAATCCCACAAGGACTCAGAGGAAAAGAATATACAAATCAATTTTCACTGCAAAGTAAAGGAGCTGTTACAGTGGAGGATTACTGGACTGAATGTCAATGTTATGACATAGTATAAGTGTGTTTCATGTTTGGTAATTGCAATCATTGTTGCTTTTGTTGTGGTCATCCATGTACAATGCTTGGTGTCAGTCTATCTATCTCTTGTAAAAATAAAATACAGTGTGTGTGTGTGGAAAAAAAATAAATAAAAAAATAAAACAAACTCTCACCTTCCTTAGCGTGATAATGTGTTAAAGAAAACACCCCAGGAGATGTTATCTTGATCAGTCTGCTCCTTGGAATCATATTTAATAACTACTGCACCTTTATCTATTGATTAACCTATAATAAACCTATATTGAGCTAGTTCAAATATTGACCTCTGTAAGACTAGGATAAGGAGAAAAACAACTTAAATCTACTTCCTCATCTTTCTCCCCATTTGGAGATATAGCCATAATTCATACAATAATACTAAACCTAGGCAACACCTCTTTTAAAGGCATGATTTGCATTGCAAAGTAATGTGTTATCTACTTCCCAGTGGCTATATTCCTACGAACAGTAGATGCTTCCTGCTAACAGAGCTATGGAAGCTTAGAGGTAAAAGAAATCTTACAGATTCTCTAGCCCCAACTCTAATTTCTTAGAAAAGGAAGCTGAAGCTTCAAAAAGTTAATAATTGCATAAGAACATGAGTTTCTTAGTAGGATGGGGTGACATGATAGAACCTGTTTTGTTGTTGTTTGTATGTTTGTTTTTAACTCTTTTCTTTATATTTCATGACTATGTTTAGGAGATGGTAAAAGTTTGCTGACTGGATATTAATGAGTAGGTGTTTCAAATGACCACAAAGATTGTACCTAGCCACAAACAATGTGGATGAAATAACATGGAATTAGCTTGGCTTCAGATATTAAAGCTGTAAATTAAATTAAAACCATAATGAATTGGACAAGAAATATGAAAAAGCACCTTGAAGTTACAGAATGACTCTTAGCCTTGACTAAAACCAGACTGAAGAAAAAAAATTATCTAAAAAAAGAATGTGTCAATCCAAGGAACATTGGGTTAGTCATAGAAACAGAAAACTTCACAGAGACACTGCCCACAGTGTTCCCAGCTCAATGGAGAGGACGTGACCCACAGATGTGATGAAGTTGGAAAAATGTATCAGGTTATGAAGGCTGATGTGACTAAATCTCTGCATCTCCTAACTCCCTCCTTTCTGATTCCACACTCTCAAAATAGGCCTCTGGGTAGAATTTGGCTGTTCCGTGCTGCTTCTGTCAGAGAGAAAATGAACTGGCTAGAGAATGCGAGTGTCAGATCTCCATGACAATTATTTAAAATTTTAAATAATTTTAAAAATGTGTTCTGGATTCCTACACAAGTCTCTTGTCAGTTAGCGTGGAATACTGACAAGACTGAGTTTCTGAGCCTGCAAAGCTAAGGGTTAGTTGACTTCCCTTGGTAACACCTGACTTTTCTTTTTAAGTTCTAGAATATGCAAAACAAGGGAAAGAGAATTAGGGAATTCCATTAAAATAAGAGTGGTTTGCTACCTTAAATGAAGCAATATAATCATACGTTACCTCCCTGTCATTAACCCTGTACACTTTCCTGTGAAAGGATATAGGAGCACTACCATACAAGCAATTTATTTTGAAGACTCCAGGTTTCCCCTTGTTAAATCACCTTCCCTGGAGAGCAAATAATCGCTTTTCTAAAGGAAACAATTTCTACTGATCAGCTTTGACTGTCGAGGGGGGGGCGCTGAGTTTTTTTTTTTAATCTGTAAAGTAAAAACTAGATGAACTCTAAGGTTCCCCAAGCTCTAAAACGTAGTGAATCTTTTTTCTTTTCTTTTTTTTTTTTTTTTTTTTTGACTGCATCGGGTCTTAGTTGTGGCCCGCGGGATCTTTCACTGCGGTGCACAGGCTTCTCTTTCTCTAGTTGTGGCATGCAGGTTTTCTCTCTCTAGTTGTGGTGTGCGAGCTCCAGAGCACATGGGCTCTGTAGTTTGCAGCACACGGGCTCTCTAGTTGAGGCACATGGGCTCAGTAGTTGTGGCACGCAGCCTTCTCACTGCGGTGGCTTCTCTTGTTGCGGAGCACGGACTCTAGGAGTGTGGGCTTCAGTAGTTGTGGCGCACAGGCTTAGTTGCCCCTTGGCATGTGGGATCTTAGTTCCCCTACCAGGGATTGAACCCTCCTCTCCTGCGTTGGAAGGTGGATTCTTTACCACTGGACCACCAGGGAAGTCCCAAATGTAGTGAATCTTTTTTTTTTTTTTTTTTTTTTTTTATTTTTTTATTTTTTATTTTTTTAAAGGATTTTCTTATTTATTTATTTATTTATTTATTTATTTTTGGCTGTGTTGGGTCTTCGGTTCTTGCGAGGGCTTTCTCCAGTTGCGGCAAGCGGGGGCCACTCTTCATCGCGGTGCGGGGACCGCTCTTCATCGCGGTGCGCGGGCCTTTCTCTATCGCGGCCCCTCCCGTCGCGGGGCACAGGCTCCAGACGCGCAGGCTCAGCAATTGTGGCTCACGGGCCCAGCTGCTCCGTGGCATGTGGGATCTTCCCAGACCAGGGCTCGAACCCGTGTCCCCTGCATTAGCAGGCAGACTCCCAACCACCGCGCCACCAGGGAAGCCCTGTAGTGAATCTTAATTGTCTTTTTGTTTAAATACTTAAAACATATCAGTCTATCTTGGGAAAAGATGGAATCTTGTAAGAGTTTGTTATTCTAAGGTCATACTTACAGAAGATAAACTTTGCATGAACATTATCGATGCAGTTGCATTTTGGGTGCTATTGTATATAAACATGCATCCTTCTTTGAAAATCTTGCTAATAACACAGTTTTCTTGGGGGCAAGGGCCTCCTTCACACAAGAAAATGCCTGTGATGTCAGATGAACACCTAAAATAGGAAGAGACATTGGGTCTGTTTTAGAAATACTTATGTTTCTTTCTTATTGACTCATAAAATAATTTGTTTCCAGGATCGTAGATTGCTAGATACACAGAAGACATTTTAAAAACTATTAAGAAAGGTCATTAATTTACAAATGCACTCCACTTGATTTTAAAGCATTTGATTTTGATGAGAGGCTCTGTATTGCCAAGGGCTTTACCAGCTAAACAGGGTCAAAGCAAAAGTCACCAAGAAATCAACATGAACTTTTGGAGGCCCGAGGAAGGGCATGAGTGGTGGTATCCTGAATCAGGGCTCCTTTGAGTTCATTGCCATTGGACATCAGAGGAAGAAGAGAATGAACATCTAATGATAATATGTAAAAGGATTCCTTCCTATATAAGCAGTCTCAAATGCTGTCAATGGGATAAAAAACCATCTAAATTTCGGGAGAAGAATCAGTCAATATCTACCAAAATTACAGCTAAAATTACCCTATGACCTGGTAATTCTTGGAAGCTATTCAATAGATATACAGATCTGCCTGCATATAATGGAAGTAACTTATTTATAGCATTATGACTTGTAGTAATAACAAAATATGGTGAACAACTCATTTGTTCAACAATAAGGGACTGGTTGAAAAATTATGGTATATCCATACAATGGAACACTATGCAATTAAAAGAAAAAAGAGTGAGGAAAAATATATATTCATATTTATTTGAATTTTCCTGAAGAAACACAGAAAAAATAAATGAGAAACTAATAAAAATGGTGATCTAGAGGGGATGAAAGGGAACAGGGTGAAGAGAGTGGTAGGAGTATGCTATATAAGAGTATAACTTTTTATATTGTTTTGGCATTTGACCACCTAAATATTTACCAATTTTTTTAAAAATCCAATAAAATTTTAAAACTGACAATTGTCAGTTAAGTTTTGCTGCCATTATAAACTCTATTTTAGAGTAAAAAAAATAAACAGTGAATTTTAAACATGGAAAAAATCCACTAACCTTGTTACTTCAATTTGATTTTGCCCATTTATGTAGAAAGGTTTCTCATTGTTATATTCATCAAACACACCCCAACGGAGATGAGCCCATTCATGAACAAACACTCTGCCTGTGGAAGAGAGAGTTTTTGTTTTAAGTTCCTAAAATTTCAGCAACAGACCTTGCTAATCAGTGAATACGTAACATCACCTGACTATATATACTCATTCCGAAGGGTTGACGTGCAATTCTTCCTTCCACTTTCCTCTTCCCCATTCCGTTCCCATCTCCTTCTGCTTTACCCCCATCGTCGTAAAAGAGGCAGTGTGAAAATATGTTTAGTCCTGGAAGTGCAAACCAGTGATTTACCTGTTGCATATCTGTTTGAAATTAGTGAGGAGTCTCACATTCTCTCACTTCCCTAAGGAAGCTGCCTAAGGGTTTCTATTCAGTTTTATACATGCCTATAAGTTCAGGATTCTGGGAAAGGAAAAGAAGCATATGGACTGAATGTTCAATTCAATGGACTGGATGTGTACGTCCCCCCAAAATTCATATGTTGAAATCCTGACCCACAATGTGAAGGTGTTAGGAGGTGAGGCCTTGGGGAGTGATTATTAGATCATGAGGGTGGAGCCTTCATAAATGGCATGAGTGCCCTTATAAAAAGACCCCAGAGAGTTTCCTTCTTTCTGTCATGTGAGGACACAGTGAGAAGATGGCTGTCTATGAACCCGGAAGTGGGCCTTCACAGACACCGATTCGGCTGCTGCCTCGATTTTGGACTTCCAGTCCCCAGAACTGTGAGAAAGTTCTGTTGTGCATAAGCCTCCCAGTCTACGATATTTTGTTATAGTAACCCAAAGGGACTAAGACACCAAACCAGCAAATAAAGCTTTCCTATTCTTCAGTTTGTGTTATCCAGGCATGCCTGCCACTTTTTTTTCCTGTAGATAATTCTCCTGTCTAGAGCAATGATTGAAACCCTGGGGCCAGGGAGGGAAGAAGGAGCAAAAAGGTTCATAGAACCTTCTCACCAGCTTGGGTGGTCCTTTCTCTTTCATTTTATTACTGATTCTCCATGTTTATCTTCAACTCTTAGCTCATGAAAATCCTCACTGTCAGCATCAAATCCTTTATAAGTTTATCTCTACCTCTCTAAATCTTGTATTTTCTTCAATGTTCAGCTAAAAACTGACTTCTCCCCAATAGAAATTTTCCAGATTAACTCCCCTCCCCAAGTACACTTTTCTTCCTGAATTCTTTTAAGATCTGGGAACCCAGGAAATGTTTGCTGAGTTGACTCAGGCTGTGGCATATTATGCAAGTTTTGGACCTTGGAACATAGGAAGGGAGGGGAACAGTCTAAGCTGAAAGTGCTAAGGAAAAGTTTCTGCCTACTGATGGAATTTAGACGTGCTGGTGAAGTCATATATTTGTGCAGAGATTATCAGCACCTCAGAGTTACCAGGAAAAAAAGCCATTTCTATAAAGTTTTATAAAGTGTTTTATAGAGTGTGTGGCTTCACTTCCTGCTAGTTATTCAGAGGATAATAAAATCTATTTAGATTTAAATGGGGGTAAAAGTGAAAACATCATTTGAAAGGCACTGCTATACGTTAAAATCAAAAACAAAAAATTAAGAATTGGATAGTTAGCCCTTGACCTACTCATTTTTTCTCACCACAGTTTCTTTCTCAGGTCTCATCCACTAAATGCCAATGTCCAAACCTATGACGCTGGCTTCACTGTCAAACTCTAGTCATCCTTCTCCGGCCACAGGCTGGGTCTTTCCACCAGCATAGTCCACTTTCCTCACAGTCACTTGCCTAAATCCAGACTTGTGGATTTCCCCTTTAAACTGGTCCCTTCTATTTCTGCCAAAAACCTGGTGTGTTCCTTAATGCTGCCCACACACACACTCCTTGCCTTTCACTCTGAAGCAGTTCTGACCTCTGTTTCATACTTTTTCCCTTCTGGAATATCTCTCATTACTTTGAGTTGTTAGGATTAAATAAGATAACATTTGAAAAGCAAATAGCACAGCACTTGGCACATAGAAAATTCTCTTGTTCTTGTTACTCTCTTTCTTGTCCTTCCCATCTCACTGCCTTCAATCTTACTCAAGTCTCATGGCCTCATACCTGGACTTCTAGTTATTCTCCTGATATCCAGTTTCTCCCTCATTGATCTGAGGGAGTCAGATTATCCACACAGCCAGATTCAGCTTCTGAAAACCCTGCTTGGATGGTTTCACTCCTATGATTATAAACCTTAAGTTGTGACTTGCTCATTTGGGCATTTGAGGCTCTCCATCACCTACCCCGTGTGCATTTCAGCATTTTCTCCCGCTACTCACTGCCCACAGTCTTTCTGCGCCATCAGCGGGGTCTACTGTTCCCATCTCTCAAATATGCCCTGGATTCTTCTGCTGCCACGGTTTTATTCATACTCTTCCCACTCTTCTCTCCCTTCTTTCCATTTATCAAAATTATATTCAACCTTAAGATCCTCTTCTTTGTGAGGCCTTTTCTGACCACCTTTAGCTCAAAATGCTCTCCCTCTTCACTGAATTCTTATAGCATGCCCTGTCTGGGCCACTAATCTGGTGCTTAACCCTTTCTGGCTCACTTTGTCCCTCATCTTTTCATGGGCACGTGGCCTATCTCCTCATCCCAATGGTAAGTCCTTGGCAAGTTTCAGGTTCTCTGAGTCCCTTTTAGCATTAAGCACAGAATACTGTAAATAGTGCTGTCCATTGTCTATTTCTTGATTGGTCAAACTTACCTCGTGATCCATAGCCAGCTGTTAAGTCATCATTTAGTAGAAAGTCAGGTGTGAAATGAATGTATTTTCCCTCTTCTCCACACCCTCTGTATTGCAAGGTGTATGGATCATCTCCATGTGCCCCATACCAGTCAGTCACTATGACATTTGCCTAAATTAAAAGAAATGCCTTGTAATACTCTACATCTCGACTGTAATGTCGGTGACATAAATATCTACATTTGTTAAAACACTTTGAAGTGTACATTTAAGATATGTGTCCATTTTTCTGTATGGATTGTATCCCAATTTAAAAACAGATTAAAAAAATAAATGCCTTTAGATGGAGTTTAAAATGCATTCACAACTAAATATCAACAAAACTATCTGTCACTTTCAAAAGTGTATATATTTTAAAAGCTTATCAAATTTCCATGGAGCTTTATTACTTTCATTTGACCTTCCCATTTTCCAGATTAAAATTTTCTCAAAAGTCAACACTGTAAAATTCTGACATTATGAATCACGATAAAATGTAATTTAAAAGTTTGAAGAAATTTTAAGAGCATTTACACATCATTCAGAGCTGTACTGTAAGATGTTACAGCCTTTTGTGACAATATTGTGCAAGACAATAGGATATGTTTCTTTTAAGCCTTGTCCTTTTATTCCCATAACCAATCAGATCAGCAAAACAGTTATTCTATTGAAGTTATATTTCATACTGTACCCTGACCATTTCAATTACTATTTATAAAACACAATATTTTAAGTCAGAAGCTAAAGTAAATATCTATTCAAATAACCATCTAGAGAACACAGTTTTATATACAACATTGTTCCTTTTATTTTGAGGAAGAAAGATAATATGTTGTCTCAAGACTTGCCCTTAGAAGTTAAGTATGTTGTTAATTTTTTTTTTAAAGTTGATTATGGAACAATAGATCTAATATGATCTTATAAATATATATATAACGATCACTATATGTACTACGTGTGTACTGGTGTGTGGGTGGGTGGGTGGGTGGGTGTACACACCGCTGAGGAATAGTGGAAGGTAATATTTTCTTTTTATTGTCCATATTTCTACATTGTCTTTTTGCAACAAGCATGAATTATTTTTATAATAATTAGAATTTTTTTTTAGAAAGATAAGAATTCAAGCCAAGGGCTTTGCAAGGCAACACCTGTGAAAAGGGCTACAGACATCATGCCCTTGAATAGTCTTCACTTGGACAAAACCTCATTTCTATGTCTGAAAAGTTGTCCTGAAACAAAAAGGAAAGAGTACACTGCATGGGATAGAATACTCAGGCTGTTTGGGGTTATACACTACCTTACGGACCATAGTAATACAGCTCTTATGTACTTTTTTCCTACCCCTCCCCCCCTCCCCTGCGTCCCACCTACATTAGACTGTAGATTCACAAGGAGGGGAACTATCTTGCTTTTCCTTGTGTCCTCTGCCATGCCTAGCATTGTTCTTGTATGTAATGATCATTTGCTAAGTGTTTGCTTGATTGACATTATGAGGTTAAAAGAATTGGTATCTAGCAGATATATGAACAGCCTTCAGTGACTCCCTTAATCTTTCTGTTCAGTCATTTTTTGCTTTAGTTATTTATTTCTCTCTTCTCCATTAGGATGAGGAGTAGCACCTGGTTTTGGTGTTGGTTATCTCCAAGACTTTTTGTCCCACTAAAGGCCAGATTGATTAATGACAACTATGTAAGGTAGCTAGAGACAGTATAGCTTAGAGCAAAGAGCATAGGTTTTGGAATCAAACAGGCATGAATTCAAATTGCTCGTTAACTTACCAGCTGTTTGACTTGGGATAAAATCCTTACCATATTTGAGCCTCGGTTTCCTAATTTGCGATAACAGCAACTAATTTTAGGTGTCTGAGAATTAAGCAATATATACAGAATGCCTAGCATTTAGTTGAAGTTTAATAAACAATAGCTGTGTTCCCAATTTATCCTTTCGTCTATCGCTCCTATCTCCATGCCCAAGCATCAAATGCTTTCACCTGGTCATAAATCAGATAGTTTTAAGGACCCCTTTAACTTCTTCAGGACACTGGGGTGCCTTCGAGATTGCTATATCATTCAATAACTTCAAAGGAGATCTAAGAATTAAAACAATCTTAGGAAAATTCATACCAAGTGACACAAATAAGGAAAAGGGGAAACTACCACAGTCCCAGCCCTTCTACTTGAGCTGTAATTACAGATCTTGAACCCACTCCATTGCTGAAGCCCTGAGCTATATTCTCAGTGCCTCTGCTCCTGCCCTTTCTGGTAGCTGCTAGGACTCTTGCTCACAGTCATTTCAAACAGTCATTTGCCAAATTTATTTAACATTTATTTATAGCATGCATACCAGTATGTGCCAGACATTATCATGGATGAGTAATTATAATCTACAGCTTATGAGAGTCCTTTGAAGGTTCTTTTTTGGTTGGAAAAAAAAGGTAGCCATGCCTCTCTTCCCTGCTTTCTGCCTTGCTTCTTATCAACATGCTCCTCAAACACAGTGTCCTGGACTGGGGCTAATGTGAAATTCTGCTAATGTGCACTCTTGCAGGACAAGAAAGTCATATTTTTATATGCATGGGTGGCTTAGGTTTCTGTCTGTACATGTATGTTTACTGTCTCTGACAGGGTAGGAAATGAGGATAGTCATAACTGAAATTATTCCCTTTACAGCTCATACTCAGTCGAATAAAACTAGTTCTTGGTCCTTAACCAAAAATTTCAGAAAGGACTCTGTAAGTTACATAGTAAAGAGATCTTCTGAGAGGCCGCTTGGGCAATGGCATTTTGCTTATTTTTTACTCCATAATTTTCATTCATTTATTACATTTCCATATATTTTGCGCATAACAATCTTTTCAATAATATTGTTTGTGTATTAATATTAATTTGTTTTTGTCTAAGTTCTCACTTTTAAAGTTTGAACACATTATATTTTTTTCTTGAGTTAAACTCATTTAATGAAATCTTGAATTACCTTTTCATAAGATTCTTGTTTTACTTTGCTGTAATTATTAGCTTTCCATGTGGCAGGTATTAAAATCTTTATGTTTCTGAAAAACACTCTTCTCTTAGTAGCATTGAATAGGTAATAAGAAGCTTCAGTTATCATTTCCTGTAACCAAGTAAAAGAAAAGCTTATTTTATCACTTGTAAATTCTTAATATTTTGGTTTTCTGGTTATACTTGAATAAGCAGTAATAAAAATAATGAAGATATTTTGAAGGAGCCCATTTCTTTTAGAGACAGTATTAGATTTTTGGGAAAACCTAGGAGCAAAATAAATAAACTTCAAACGGTTATCTGGAAGAGATTTTAGGACACTAATTGTGCGTCTGGGTTTGCCTATATAATTTTCCAGATTTTGTGAAAGACTTTTAAGCTTTTACCGAACAAATCCTTTTCACATCACACCTTTCCAAGACCACACCTTATGACAATACTGATTTCACTAAAGCAATACCAAAGGGAGACTCAAGTAATGGAGCTATGGGCCTGCCTTACCATATCAAGGTGAAAATAGTCAACTGCTTTACAGAACATTCAGGTGAAAAGAAAGAATGTTGCTCTTTGGCACTCCATTCAAACTCTCTTTCCGTCTGAGAATTCCCATCCTCACGATGGAATCCAATAACATAATTTTAATAGGCACAATCATGCTTATTCATCAGTCAAACATCTGGTCTCTGTTGCCACAATGGATTATTTTTTAAGTTGCTACCCCAAAAACAGCCATGTAGTTAAACACAAAAGCTAAAATTAGTAGTAACCAACAACAACAAATAAAAGAGGGCTACATCAACAGTCTGTGAGCTGAGACCACACAGAATTAGGTGAACGAACTGGCTTGGCTGTTAATTATAATTTTTGTTGCTATTTTGGAGAAACATCGCTTTCCTTACTGCTCAAATACAAACCAGGCAACTCCTTAAAGAAGGCTACAGGTCTGTTCGAATAGGATAATGGTTTTGACTTCATACTTGCCACTTACCTTAATGTTTGGGATGAGGTTCTGATCCTCGGATACCTGAGGATTGATTGCAACAAGTAATCCATTATACCCATTTTCTTGAAGCTGCACTCTGGCTCCCACGAATAGGAGCTCCGGACCTAGGACCACCAGGAGAGTCACAAACTTCAGGCTGCAAACAGGACCTGCACTGTCCCCGTGGGTCATGTTGCAGAAAACCCTCTGGTTTACTCACACTGGTCCTACTGGGCACATTGTGCCAAGTTGTCAATGGCGGAGCAGGTAGTTTCTTCCCGAACTTGGAAGGGCTTAGAGCTTGTGATGAAGGAGGTGCCTTCTTTGCAAAATCTGGGGTGGATCTATCGGAGACCTGTCTCTACAAGTGTTTTTTCTCTGGGCGATGCCACACTTGCCTGTTCTGTGGCTGAGCTTCCTCCTGAATCATGGTTGGGCAAGAAATCTTCCACCCCTTACTCATTTTATGTCTTCTCAAATGGAAATAAGACAAAAGGAGCTTAAAAGAGGGAAGCCTGGCTGGCTGGGCTGAAAATCAGAGAATCTGGGTTTTTCCATCCACTTTCAGTAGAAGCACAGAAATCTAGAAATCCTTGACAACCTCTTCCATCATTCAGAGCAATTCCTTCCCTACTGCACTCAAGTCATTTTTTATTTGATGTAAGATTCCTTTGTCTGCTTATTTTGAAGATTTGGAAATCCATCCTGCAGCCCTGTCCCTGGGGCCTTGCATCAGGTAGTCTGGGAGAGCTCTCAGCTGATGGCTGGTGGGGGGAAGGTATCAGATATCCCCCCAGGGAGGGCCAAGTGCCAGGAACTTGGATGCCTGTGCAGGCCACAGAGGCCTTTCCCTCTGTCCTTGCTGCCCTTTCTCTCTTGATCAAGGAAAAGGGTGAATTTCTCTTTCAGCGCCTCTCTCCTGAGAGCAAGGCTATGCCTCCGTCAATCTTCCACTTCCGGGCTTCCCTGGTGGTACAGGGCCTGCCAGTGCAGGGGACACGGGTTCGATCCCTGGTCTGGGAAGATCCCACATGCCGCGGAGCAGCTAAATCCGTGCGCCACAACTACTGAGCCTGCGCTCTAGAGCCCATGAGCCACAACTACTGAAGCCCACGTGCCTAGAGTCCGTGCTCCACAACAAGAGAAGCCACTGCAGTGAGAAGGCTGTGCACCAAAACGAAGAGTAGCCCCCGCTCGCCACAACTAGAGAAAGCCCGCGTGCAGCAATGAAGACCCAACACAGCCAAAGATTAAAAAAAAAAAAAAAAAAGAAAGAAAACTTCCATTTCTCCAGTAACATCACAGGATCTGGAATATAGTAGGCCTCACAAATATTTTATGAGTGACTAATAATATTACCCAATAATTATATAATGCTTTAGAGCTTGCAAATGAACCCACCTAAATGTCAATTCCCAGATACAGGTATAATTTTTTTATTTCTATTTTTCAATGAAGACACTGAGTCTCAGAAAGATTATGAAAATTAGCCAGTGGGGGAAGGTGCTAACTTTTATTGTGCGCTGGGTTTTATCCTTCCTATCTTATGGGTGACAAAACTAAGACTCAGAAAATCTAAGTAACTTGTTCAAGGCTGTGTGTGTATTGTCACAGGGCTAGAATGAAACCAACTGATTCCATGTTCCATTGTTTTTCAATGTATCGTGTCTCTCATGTTCTCAAGAAACCAGAAATGAAGTGTTAAGAGCTGAAATGTTGAGGGATATTGAAGGGAATTTTTCTCTTACTGTCCTTCTGTTTGGAACCTTTTCTCCCACTGCTTCTCACCTGTTTTCCTTCAAACTCCTGTTCTGTCCTGGAAGCCTGAGCTAAGCTCCCTACCTAGCTCAAATCCCTTCTTTCATGCTTTCAGTTCATCAGATACTTCTCCTTTGAAGCATGATCATGCCTACAATGTCACATTCATGTTGTGTAATTGGTTGTCTGCTTCACGCTGAAGGGCTTATGCGAGAAGGACCCTGTCTGTTTTTATCACTACCTCCTCAGCACCTAGATCAGTAAACACTCAATAAATATTTGTTGAATGAATGAATGAACAGAATCAGAGAAGTAAATTAAAGGAGATTACGAAGAAGCCCTGGATTATAGTGTGAAAATGATCTCCCCAACTTTGAAAGTATCAGTTCTAGAAGGTATCTCTTCTGCTCTGGAGCAGTTTCCCTCTTGATCCCTCTTGAAGGAAGTTGCTTGGGTTTTGGTGTTCCCCTGGGGGTGCTGGAGAATAGAATATTGCTGGTCACCACGTGACTGCCAGAGTTGCTCATGCTACAGCTCAGAGGTCAACTTAGCTGTCTTGTCATCTCGGGCTGATTCCCAGGCGTGGGTTTTTTCCCCTCGCTCATGCTGTGTCTACTGAGTGGAAGCTCCAAGGCGTGGCAACTCCAAAGGCTTTGCCTGGAACTGTGACTCATTGGACAGAACAATGCACTTTATTTTCAGCTGTCCTTGGCAGTTTATTTTCTTACGCTAATCTCTTGTGCTTTTAAGAAAAACATTCCCATCAGCAAAGCAATATACTAAAACATTAAACTCATAAGCCACACCAGGAGAGTAGCTTTTCACCACAATCAGGGATGTTTCTTCTTGCCACCGTGCACACTTATATAAGTTAACTGGCTGAGGGGTCCACTGAGGACTGACATCCAGCTCTCTCTCTACTTGTTCTTGTCAACAGTTACAATGGCTCCCTTAGAATGTGGGGTAGAGAGTGCATGCAGCTTTATAAAGAACAGCCATAAGTGAACAATCTTGTCCAACTTCACTTGGGTTAAAACCTGAACAGGCACAGTCGGGCTTTGCTCACCCTGGGCTGAGAGTCCAGGCATGACATCCATTCCTGTCTATCTACTTTTTGGTTCCTTGGTTCTGGAACCTAATCCCTGGGTCTGGCCACTTGGCTGGACTCCACCTGTCTCTACAGATTCCCGGTCACTGACCCATTTTTTCACTATGTCTTGGGAGTCATATTCACTCCTGAAAGCCCTTTCCTACCACCTCTGTTCTGACCTACCCTGAGAACCCTTTCTGCTCTCAGTAACCAGGCCTGGGGTCAGGCTAGCTGAGGATCTCTTCTTCCTGCCTTCTCTTCTGATCAGGCTGACCCTACAGGAGACAAAACTAAAAAGCTGGCGAAAACTGACAACTAAATAACTTAAAGGCATTCCTGAGCAGAGTGTCCACTTCTGATAAAGTATGAGACTTTGTCAAAAAACCCACCTTATCCTTTCGCTCAAAAAACTCACTGCTTCTGTCTATAGATTTTATGACATCTCAGAAATGAAACATACGTGAAGTGAAGAAATATGGGAATACAATGTTCAAGCATTTATTTCAGTATTATATAAATTCTAGGAATCTGGTCTGTTTTTATCTGCTTTCAAGAAAGTAAGAGTTAATTCAATTTCAGTAATTGAAGAATCTAAAGCACATCTTTGTTCATTGTCTGATTCTGCAGTTCAACCTGAACCCAGAAGGCCTCTCTATTTTTTTTTTTTCATGGAGTCTGTAGGTAGAGACCCAAAATCAAAGTGAGTTAAACATGCAGTTGGTGTCAGAGAATCAGGAGATTCGACATCTTGAGGAGTCCAAGAAAGTTTTGGATTATTTTCTTTCAGGCTTTTGTTTCAATTCATCAGCAAACCCATTTAGAAGAGGAAAGTATAATCCAGTGTGTGGCTTGGCTGCAAAGCTGATGGACCACTTTAGTTTTGCAATGTTTATGAAATAAATCAAAATAGAAGGTGAAAAAAAAATTGTAAAGACTAAGAATTTGAATAGAACACGGAGCTTGCCAAGGACCCAGATGGCACATTTTATACCTCCCTTATCCCATTTTCTTTGTAGTTATACTCATTTTCAAGGCAAAGGAGTGAAGTAGATGGTGCAGATAGGGTCTGGGAAGTCATTTGTGTTTGGTGAGCCACCACCATGCCAAAGCATTGAGCGCTTACACTTCGTTTCTAGTTTCTTGAATTCTCCCTCTGCAGTCTTTCACCTCCGGGATTTTGCTAATAAGCCTCCTCCCCACCCTCATGGTGGCAATAACAAAGATGACTTTGTGCACCAGAGAAACCTCCAAAACTTGCCAAAATGAATGGAAACAAGAACTACTTTTAAAGATAAGCCAATAAAGAAAATGTGAGAAAGTTATGGAATATTCCTCATTTGCAAAAAATTCTATAAAATTGCATTCTATAAAATATTGTTCTGTTATGAACCAGATAGTGTATAGTATCATGGTATGTATAAGGTATTATCATTATTACTATCATTATTTTTCCAGAGAAGAAAATAAGAGAAAGCAGAAATGTAGGGGAAATGTTGTAAAGAGATGAAAATAACCAGAGAGACTCAGAGAACGAGAAACAGAAGTAGAAGTATAAAATCTTGACTCTGTTTCCCTTTCTGTTTTCTTCCTGCTCTGATTCTGTCCTCAGTACCTCTCTGAGGCCCAGGGCTCTGCCAGATTCCCTGGCTTTCTCCATTCCCACAAGCAGGGGGCAGCAGGTTTTTTGGTTTTCCTTCTCTCCTTATGCCGCTTCTACTAGCCCATTTAACCCCGCCAGCCCTGCAAAGAACAGGAAGCAACTCCAATTAGATCTGGCAACTGGGGGGATTAGGGCTCCCCCTTCTGTTTTTGGAGTGTAGGTACATGGGGCTCTGAATTCCCAGACAAAACTCTCAGCAAACAGAATTAGCCTGCACGGACCTCCTTCTAGACTACAGCAAAAGCTACTTAGAGTAGTGCTTTTCAAACTTAAATATCCCTAAGAATCACCTGTTCAAATGCAGATTCCGACTCTAGAGGTCAAGGTAAGGCCCATATTCTGCGCTCTTATCAAGCTTGCACGTGATGCTGAGGCTGCTGGTCTTTGAGCCACGCTTGGAGCAGTCTTTGTATCAGAAGAGCTCCGGGGGAATATCCGCGGATTTACTTCATGATTACAGCCTTCGCACTAGAAAAAGGCAGTCTATGTAGTCTTTAAATATATTTTCAAATTTTCTTATGGGAAAGGCCTGTGTTTTCTTCAGAACTCAGGAAAAAAAATATTGCATTAATTATGGATTTTATGGTGACACCATTGTTTATTCTTTGGAAAGAAACAACTACAGAGTACAGAGTTAAAAACAACAACAACACAGATAAGTGGGTTTTAGATTCTCGAAAGCCATAATCACCTCTCTATTATTAAAGCCCTTGCCTCAAATTCAGTCTGTTTTCTTTTTGATCATTATGTGAGTCATGATAAGATTGTTTTAATGACCTCCGATAGATATCTAGCCTCAAGCAGTAACTCCCAAGAAGGTACCTTATTTAAACAAGGAACTGCTTCCTTAACTTTTATTTCTCTCTTTTTTCCCTTGCTCATTTATTCATTCATTCATTTATTCACTCAAAAATAAGATAGTATCAAATATATCTCAATAAGCCTGTTGAAAACATAAAACTGTGTTTCTACTAGATGTCAGGCACTGTTCTAAGTGCTGGATGTAAAATGAATGAAATGGACCAAGTCCCTGTCTGCAGGGAGTTTACACTAGAGGAGAGAGAGAGACAACAAACAAATATAATGGGATATCTAGTGAAAGTGTTATGAAGAATAAGAAATCAGGTAAAGGGGAAGAGGCAATGAGAGAGGTTTGTTATTTTGTATCAGGTGGTTGGGAAAAGCCTCACAGGTAATCTTGTCAGGAGTGAGGGAAGGAACCATTCGGCCACATGAGAGAGAAGTAGTGCAGGCCGACAGATGGGCCAGTGGGAAGGCCCTGAGGCTGGAGGGCACTTGGAGTGAAATGAACACAGGAGAGAGCAGTGCAAGATGCCGTGAACTGCAGGGAGCTGCGTCTAGAGCACAGATCACATAAGGCTTGCAACTGTAAAGTTTAAGAAACAGAAATCTCAATTAAATAAAGTTCAGAGACCAGAAGGGGGAGCTCTCATGTCCTGAGATGATAGCTGAGCCCAACAGGAAAAAGAAAGACTGCTCTTCTTTTTATGAGGACTTAGCCAATGAAAAGCCATGGATTCTGGGTCTACTCTAACTTTCCCAACTTCCCTTTCCTCTCTACAAAGTCTCTCCTTCCCTTACTGTGGGGGACTTGCAAGTGACTCACCATGGTTGGAGATCCCAAGTTGTAATTCTCTGCCGATCCCAAATCAACCCATCTTTTTTGGAGAAATACCTGGCAGTCTATTTGGTCAACCAGAGCTCGTGGGAAAACTGGAGTTTACCCATGAAAGGGGAAATCAGTGGTGGATGTGGAGGAGTGACGTGATCTGACTGTCACACGTTTTGTGAGGAGGCCAAAGGTGGAAGCAGCAGCCAGCAAGGGGGTTATTGCTGAATGCAGGTGAGATGGACAGAGCCAGACAACAATTTTGGTTGTCTTCTTTTAGCCTTCCTTCAGCTTTCTAGGAGTCTCCTTTTCCCTCCTCATTGAATATTTTTGCTATGAAGGTAAAATAAAAGCCCTTCAGCTTATAAGCTTATCGAGAGAGGAATCAAGGAATACTTCATTGCCCAGAAGTGACGAGCATGATGCTAACTGCCAACAGAAGAGATAAAATGAGAAACAATGACATGAAAACAATCTGAGATCTGTAGTTACCTGTAGTTAAATGACATAAAAATATACTCCAAGTTTATAACATAAGGCTATGGTTCTTGATGCTTTGTCCATAAGTGCACTGTAAATGGTAGCTATAGTTATTATTATCAATATAATTCTCAGTTATTATCAGCTGGAGTCCCCTTACTCCTCAGAGACCTACATGTAATTGGTTTTAT
Source organism: Balaenoptera acutorostrata (assembly GCF_949987535.1). NCBI lineage: Eukaryota > Metazoa > Chordata > Mammalia > Artiodactyla > Balaenopteridae > Balaenoptera > Balaenoptera acutorostrata. The sequence goes on along the minus strand of NC_080064.1, from coordinate 76,545,635 downwards.
CTATGCCAATTCCATGCCTTGTGGAAGATCAAGTCCCCTCCTAGACTTCTGCAACTGCTTGGACACTTGACTTCTTTTTTTTTTAACATCTTTATTGGAGTATAATTGATTTAAAATGCTGTGTTAGTTTCTGCTGTATAACAAAGTGAATCAGCTATACCTATACATATATCCCAATATCTCCTCCCTCTTGCGTCTCCCTCCCACCCTCCCTATCCCACCCCTCTAGGTGGTCACAAAGCACCGAGCTGATCTCCCTGTGCTATGCGGCTGCTTCCCACTAGCTATCTATTTTACGTTTGGTAGTGTATATATGTCCATGCCACTCTCTCACTTCATCCCAGCTTACCCTTCTCCTCCCCGTGTCCTCAAGTCCATTCTCTACGTTGGCATCTTTATTCCTGTCCTGCCCCTAGGTTCTTCAGAACCATTCTTTTTTTATTTTAGATTCCATATATATGTGTTAGCGTATGCTATTTGTTTTTCTCTTTCTGACTTACTTCACTCTGTAGGACAGACTCTAGGTCCATCCACATCACTACGAATAACTCAATTTCGTTTCTTTTTATGGCTGAGTAATATTCCATTGTATATATGTGCTACATCTTCTTTATCCATTCATCTGTCAGTGGACACTTAGGTTGCTTCCATGTCCTGGCTATTGTAAATAGTGCTGCAGTGAACATTGTGGTACATGTCTGTTTTTTTTTTTTTTTTTTTGGCTGTGTTGGGTCTTCGTTTCTGTGCAAGGGCTTTCTCTAGTTGCAGCAAGCAGGGGCCACTCTTCATCACGGTACACGGACCTCTCACTATCACGGCCTCTCTTGTTGCGGAGCACAGGCTCCAGACGCGCAGGCTCAGTAGTTGTGGCTCACAGGCCTAGTTGCTCCGCGGCATGTGGGATCTTCCCAGACCAGGGCTTGAACCCGTGTCCCCTGCATTGACAGGCAGAGTCTCAACCACTACGCCACCAGGGAAGCCCCCATGTCTCTTTTTGAATTATGGTTTTCTCTGGGTATATGCCCAATAGTGGGATTGCAGGGTCATATGATAGTTCTATTTTTAGTTTTTTAAGGAACCTCCATACTGTTCTCCAAAGTGGCTGTATCAATATACATTCCCACCAACAGTGCAAGAGGGTTCCCTTTTCTCCACACTCTCTCCAGCATTTGTTGTTTGTAGATTTTTTGATGATGGCCATTCTGACTGGTGTGAGGTGATACCTCATTGTAGTTTTGATTTGCATTTCTCTAATGATTAGTGATGTTGAGCATCCTTTCATGTGTTTGTTGGCAATCTGTATATCTTCTTTGGAGAAGGGTCTATTTAGGTCTTCTGCCCATTTTGGATTGGGTTGTTTGTTTTTTTAATATTGAGCTGCATGAGCTGCTTGTAAATTTGGAGATTAATCCTTTGTCAGTTGCTTTGTTTACAAATATTTTCTCCTATTCAGAGGGTTGTCTTTTCATCTTGTTAATGGTTTCCTTTGCTGTGCAAAAGCTTTTAAGTTACATTAGGTCCCATTTGTTTATTTTTGTTTTAATTTCTATTTCTCTAGGAGGTGGGTCAAAAAGGATCTTGCTGTGATTTATGTCATAGAGTGTTCTGCCTATGTTTTCCTCTAAGAGTTTTATAGTGTCTGGCTGTACATTTAGGTCTTTAATACATTTTGAGTTTATTTTTGTGTATGGTGTTAGGGAGTGTTCTAATTTCATTCTTTTACATTTAGCTGTCCAGTTTTCCCAACACCACTTATTGAAGAGGCTGTCTTTTTCCATTGTATATTCTTGCCTCCTTTATGAAAAATAAGGTGGGTTTATCTCTGGCCTTTCTATCCTGTTCCATTGATCTATATTTCTGTTTTAGTGCCAGTACCATACTGTCTTGATTACAGTAGCTTTGTAGTATAGTCTGAAGCCCAGGAGCCTGATTCCTCCAGCTCTGTTTTTCTTTCTCAAGATTGCTTTGGCTATTTGGGGTCTTTTGTGTTTCCATATAAATGGTGAAATTTTTTGTTCTAGTTTTGTGAAAAATGCCATTGTAGTTTGATAGGGATTGCATTGAATCTAGCTTGCTTTGGGTAACATAGTCATTTTCACAATGTTGATTCTTCCAATCCAAGAACATGGTATAGCTCTCCATCTGTTTGTATCATCTTTAATTTCTTTCATCAGTGTCTTATAGTCTTCTGCATACAGGTCTTTGGTCTCCTTAGGTAGGTTTATTCCTAGGTATTTTATGCTTTTTGTTGCAATGGTAAATGAGAGTGTTTTACTGATTTCTCTTTCAGATTTTTCATCATTAGTGTATAGAAATGCAAGAGATTTCTGTGCATTAATTTTGTATCCTGCTACTTTACCAAATTCATTGATTAGCTCTACTAGATTTCTGGTAGCATCTTTAGGACTCTGTATGTATAGTATCATGTCATTGGCAAAGCAGGGACAGCTATACTTCTTCTTTTCCAATTTGGATTCCTTTTATTTCTTTTTCTTTTCTGATTGCTGTGGCTAAAACTTCCAAAAATATGTTGAATAATAGTGGTGAGAGTGGGCAACCTAGTCTTGTTCCTGATCTTAGTGGAAATGGTTTCAGTTTTTCACCATTGAGAATGATGTTGGCTGTGGGTTTGTCATACATGGCCTTTATTATGTTGAGGTAAGTTCCCTCTATGCCTACTTTCTGGAGGGTTTTTATCATAAATGGTGTTGAATTTTTGTCAAAAGCTTTTTCTGCATCTATTGAGATGATCATATGGCTTTTTTCCTTCAATTTGTTAATATGGTTTATCACATTGATTGATTTGCGTATATTGAAGAATCCTTGCATTCCTGGGGTAAACCCCACTTGATCATGGTGTATGATCCTTTTAATGTGCTGTTGGATTCTGTTTGCTAGTATTTTGTTGAGGATTTTTGCATCTATGTTCATCAGTGATATTGGCCTGTAGTTTTCTTTCTTTGTGACATCTTTGTCTGGTTTTGGTATAAGGGTGATGGTGGCCTTGTAGAATGAGTTTGGGAGTGTTCCTCCCTGTGCTATATTTTGGAAGAGTTTGAGAAGGATACATGTTAGCTCTTCTCTAAATGTTTGATAGAATTTGCCTGTGAAGCCATCTGGTCCTGAGCTTTTGTTTGTTGGAAGATTTTTTTTTTTAAATTATTAGCACCTTTAATTATTATTTATTTTATTTTATTTTATTTTGGCTGTGTTGGGTCTTCGTTTCTGTGCGAAGGCTTCCTCTAGTTGTGGCAAGCGGGGGCCACTCTTCATTGCGGTGCGCGGGCCTCTCACTATCGTGGCCTCTCTTATTGCGGAGCACAGGCTCCAGACGCGCAGGCTCAGTAGTTGTGGCTCACGGGCCTAGTTGCTCCGCGACATGTGGGATCTTCCCAGACCAGGGCTCGAACCCGTGTCCCCTGCAATATTTATTTTCATTTTGGATGATCTGTCCATTGGTGAAAGTGGGGTGTTAAAGTCCCCTACTGTGATTGTGTTACTGTCAATTTCCCTTTTATGGCTGTTAGCATTTGCCTTATGTATTGAGGTGCTCCTATGTTGGGTGCATAAATATTTACCATTGTTATATCTTCTTCTGGATTGATCCCTTGATCATTATGTAGTGTCCTTCTTTGTCTCTAGTAATAGTCTTTATTTTAAAGTCTATTTTGTCTGATATGAGAATTGCTACCCCAGCTCTCGTTTGATTTCCATTTGCATGGAATATCTTTTTCCATCCCCTCACTTTCAGTCTGTATGTGTCCCTAAGTCTGAAGTGGGTCTCTTATAAACAGCACATATACGGGATTTGTTTTTGTATCCATTCAGCCAGTTTATGGCTTTTGGTTGGAACATTTAATCCATTTACATTTAAGGTAGTTATCGATATGTATGTTCCTATTGCCATTTTCTTAATTGTTTTAAGTTTGTTACTGTATGTCTTTTCCTTCTTTTGTGTTTCCTGCCTAGAGAAGTTCCTTTAGCATTTGTTGTAAAACTGGTTTGGTGGTGCTGAATTCTCTTAGCTTTTGCTTGTCTGTAAAGGCTTTAATTTCTCTGTTGAATCTGAATGAGATCCTTGCTGGGTAGAGTAATCTTGGCTGTAGGTTTTTCCCTTTCATCACTTTAAATATGTCCTGCCACTCCCTCTGGCTTGCAGAGTTTCTGTTGAAAGATCAGCTGTTAACCTTATAGGGATTCCCTTGTGTGTTATTTGTTGATTTTCCCTTGCTGCTTTTAATATTTTTTCCTTGTATTTAATTTATGATAGTTTGATTAATATGTGTCTTGGTGTGTTTCACCTTGGATTTATCCTATATGGGACTCTCTGCACTTCCTGGACTTGCTTGACTATTTCCTTTCCCATATTAGGGAAGATTTCAACTATAATCTCTTCAAATATTTTCTCAGTCCCTTTCTTTTTCTCTTCTACTTCTGGGACCCCTATAATTCAAATGTTGGTGCATTTAATGTTGTCCCAGAGGTCTCTGAGACTGTCCTCAGTTCTTTTCATTCTTTTTCTTTATTCTGCTCTGTGGTAGTTATTTCCACTATTTTATCTTCCAGGTCACTTATGTGTTCTTCTGCCTAGTTATTCTGCTATTGATTCCTTCTAGAGAATTTTTCATTTCATTTATTGTGTTGTTCATCATTGTTTGTTTGCTCTTTAGTTCTTCTAGGTCCTTTTTGAATGTTTGTTGTATTTTCTCCATTCTATTTCCAAGATTTTGGATCTTTGCTTTCATTACTCTGAATTCTTTTTCAGGTAGACTGCCTACTTCCTCTTCATTTGTTTTGTCTAGTGGGTTTTTACCTTAATCCTTCATCTGCTGCATATCTCTCTGTCCTCTCATTTTGTTTAACTTAATGTGTTTGGTGTCTCCTTTTCACAGGCTGCAGGTTCATAGTTCCCATTGTTTATGGTGTCTGCCCCTAGTGGCTAAGGTTGGTTCAGTGGGTTGTGTAGGCTTCTTGGTGGAGGGGACTGGTCCCTCTGTTCTGGTGGATGAGCCTGGATCTGTTTTTCTGGTGGACAGGACCATGTCCATGTCTGGTGGTGTGTTTTGGGGTGTCTGTGACCTTATTATGATTTTAGGCAGCCTCTCTGCTAATGGGTGGGGTTGTGTTCCTGTCTTGCTAGTTGTCTGGCATAGGGTGTCCAGCACTGTATCTTGCTGTTTGTTGAGTGGAGCTGGGTCTTCACATTGAAATGGAGATCTCTTGGAGAGCTTTCCTTATTTGATATTATGTGGAGCCAGGAGGTCTCTGGTGGACCAATGTCCTGAACTTGGCTCCCCCACCTCAGAGGCTCAGGCCTGACACCTGGCCAGAGCACCAAGACCCTGTCAGCCACACGGCTTCCCCAGCTCCTATCCACCTAATAGGATACATAGAGGATTTGCAAGGCTGTGGATCCTCATGCATCAGCTGCTCGTTTTGTTCTCTGCTGACCAGGGGAATTTCTAGTTCAGGAGTCTGGTGACCATGGTGTCCCTTTAAAAATAATGGAAAGAAATTTGTTGGCAGTGCGTGTAAGGGCAAGCTGAAGCTGCTCTGGCTTGAGACGATCGGAAATTGCACCAAGATGCAGACAACTCTTGACTTCTTAAAACCCCTTTTTCCTAGATCCACACATGTTGCTTCTGTGCTTCACATTGTTCAAATGTAGTGTTTTTGACTTTTCCAAAGAAATATGTATGTGTTGTGTTTGGAGCAATTTAAATTTTATTGAAGAGTTCATGGGGAAGCTAAGGAAGCTATTTATGTCACAGAAAAAATAAAACAAAGCTTTTACATCACTGAAGGCATCAGCATTTTAAAAATAATTTTCTACAACTATGGAGCACCCTGGTACCCAAGTTGCCTCAGCCTCTTTCTGTTATGAGGGATCTTCATCTCTCTTCCTTTCTCTCTTTTTCTTACTTTCAAAAGGAAAACCAGCTAATCAGTAGAAACAAAATCCCTGCCTGGCCTCATACAGAGCCATTGCCCTGCTCCTCTGAATCCTCAGGACCATCCAGAAACTAGGTACAGTGGGAAGATTAGAAGGGCTCCCCTTCAACCACAGACATTTATAGTGTTCTCCCCATGAGGGATTCAGGGCAATAAGAATTTTTAAACACAATTAGGCACTTGTCTTTCTGGATGGCTTCAAAAACCACTCCAGATTGTCTCTACTTCTTCTCTAAGTTCAAAGTCAAAGCATTTATTCTTATACCATTACTTTTCCTGTGACATGTCATTTCTATTCCCTAAAGTTGCTCTTTTCTCTTTAACTAGCTGGGCATAGCTAAGGTCTCAGAGTTCATCCCATATCCCACAATTCCTAGCAACCTACCTTGATCCACGTTTTCTTGAAAAACCTCCCATTGTAATTATTTCAAGAATTTTGGCTATGGCTTGCTTGAAAATTCCAATGAAGGCCCTGTTTAAACTGAGATCTCCTTTCTTTATTTCTTATTGTGTACCAATTCTTTTTGTGTCTCCCGTATGACTACTGTCTTCTCTGCCTTTTTCTATTCTTCTCCAAAAAGGCTAGGGATTAACTTTTTTAAAAAAAAATAGTAGTATGTATCTTTTACTACATAGCCGTTTTAATTTTTTTTCTCTATTAGAAAATAATGGGGTCTTTTTTTATTTTATTTTATTTATTTATTTATTTATTTATGGCTGTGTTGGGTCTTCGTTTCTATGCAAGGGCTTTCTCTAGTTGCGGCAAGTGGGGGCCACTCTTCATCACGGTGCGCGGGCCTCTCACTATCGCAGCCTCTCTTGTTGCAGAACACAGGCTCCAGATGCGCAGCCTCAGTAATTGTGGCTCACAGGCCTAGTCGCTCCGCGGCATGTGGGAGCTTCCCAGACCAGGGCCCAAACCCGTGTCCCCTGAATTAGCAGGCAGATTCTCAACCACTGCGCCACCAGGGAAGCCCCTAATGGGGTCTTTTTGACTAGGGATTCTTTAGAGTCATATAATAGGAAAAGAGGAAAAATCAGTCAATTCTTTAATATAATCCTATAATTGGTCACTAAAATACAGTAATTTTAAGAACAAAATGTACAATAGATGATACATTTTTAGCTAAGATCAAATGCGCATATTATAAAAATATTAAGAGTAGTTTTCAAGCAATGGTTATAAGAAACACAAATTTTTTAAAAGAAACTTTTCAGGAAGGATTTAATTTGTTTTAACTAAGAATAAAAGAATTTCTCTAGTGTCATTGTTTATCTTAAATGTCATTTTATCACATACACGTTTTATCTCCATGTGGATGAGTTATCATGATATAGATTATAGCAATGAGTCACACATTTTAGATTGCTTATTAAGCAGGGGATCAAGCCAAAATATTAAAATTCCAGAGTCTAAGAATATGTTAAAATTTTCTCTTACTTCTGTTTTCAATTATAAATTTTTATTGGCGTTCTCCTTTAATCCTGTATTGCAATAATTATGTAGAAGCAGTGGTTAAATGGTTAAGTGATCGGGCTTTGGAGTTAGGCTTCCTGAATTCCAGTAAAAAGCTTTGCTTTTTACTGGCTGCATGGCCTTAGGTAAGTTATTAAACATCTCCGTGCCTCAGTTTCTACATCCATAAAATTTGAATAGTACATGTAGTGATTAAAACTGTGTCTAGGTCAGAGTAAGAGTTTAATAAATATTAATCCACATTAATTATGGCCTTTCTCTGGTGTGTGGCACCTGCTTGGGCACTGTTAGTTGCCTACCCAATAGTCAGCCTCCTTCTCTTTCTTGCTGGCCGAACCTGTCTTCCACCCACGACAGAGGTCGGAAATGTCTGATGCTCATTTTTCCAAGCCTCCCTCAGACTGGGGCACTATGTAACCCGACCCCAGCCGATAATCTAAGGAGTAGTCTCCTAGCAGGAGAGAGATGAAGGAGAAGGAGGTGGTGGTGTGCGAATCGTTCACAGAAAAGATTTTCCTCCCTGAAAAAAAGAGAAATGTCTAAGAAAAGCCTACCCCTCTTTCCTATAAGGGTGCCAGAGGCTGAGGGAGCCTCTGTGGCCATTAGAGGGAAGGTGAGGAAGTCAGCCAAAAGGGTAGTAGAGCTGAAAGGTAGAAAGAGCCTGTGTCGCAGATGACACTGGTGACAGCTGAGCCACCGGGGGAGTACCAAACTCCTGACTTCTTACTGCGTAAAGTAAACTCTGATTCTTTAAGCAACCATTAGTTAGGTATCCGGTTACTTCCCACCAAAACTCTTGCAAGTGCTAAATGTACTTTAAAAAATAGCACTGGCATTTCTAAAAAGTGCCAGTCAATGTTTGAAAACATGTACAGTAAGTGGTTTAGTATATAAATGTATGATATTTTGATGAACGAAGTAATATTATTTTCATTTCCTTGGCAAAATTTTGACGCAAGCAATTTTCTTTTCTGTACAAAAGGACCATGCTTAGTTTCAATAAGCTAACAGTGGGAAGACCTATTAAAAAATGCCCATCCAAAGCAGATAAGCCTAAAATAAAATAATTTTTTAAAAAGCAAACAGCAAAGCTAGTCCTTTAGCTTTCTTAAGCTTTTCTTAAAGTGTATACTAACCATAATATGCTAACTATGCCAATTTCATATTTGTATCCCTGGATTATTAATCTTTTGTCTCCACATTCTATCATCTTATGAATATTTTTCTTCATATTTGACACCTGGGGATCCTTTGTTTTCTGAGAGTTCTTGAAATAGTTAACTAACTCTCTAATTTGTAATTATATTAGTAGATTTTGAAATGATACAAAAATAATAAAATAGTGTCTGTACTCTCTATGACCACATCTTTATGCCATGAGACTTCAATTGCTTACATTTATTCTTAAAGCCTTTAATACCTAATCAGAGCCAAACAATAATATATTTTAAAAAGGAAATTTCATGCTTTTGCATCATTTTCCTTTGGTCAGCCAAAGAAATGCTGATGTTCAGAGGATAGAATATTGAGCTTAAAATATAAGAATAAGCAGTGTTATTTTCTGAATGATATCAAAATAAACTTCTGATTTAAAAATTGGCTATGGAATACAATATAATAAATGTTCCATACATGAACTAATTTTCTGTAGTGTATGCTGAAACTTGGGCTAAATTTGACAGTGTTAACTGGTCAAACATTCTGGATTTTTGCGGGTTATGGTAATTACTGGAGTCATCCATAGCTTAGACGGAAAAGTAGATTAACATATGCTATTACCTTTTTTTAAAAGAAAGTTCATGTTTGAAGTCTCCAACTTCTGTGGACAATATCTGGATGAAAAGTGATAGTCAGATCCAGCAAACTCACTCCTTTACCCAAAGGAGTTGAAAACTTATGTCCACATAAAAACCTGCATGTGGAAGTTTAGAGCAGCTTTATTCCTAACTGGCAAAACTTGGAAGCAACTGAGATGTTCTTCAGTAGGTGAATGTATAAATAATCTATGGTACATTCAGACAATGGAATATTATTCAACACTAAAAAGAAATGAGCTATCAAGCCATGAAAAAACGTGGAGGAAACTTAAAGTCATATTACAAAATGAAAGAAACCAATCTGAAAAGGCCACATACTGTATGATTCCAAATATATAAAAAGGCAAAACTGTGGAGACAGTAAAAAGATCAGTGGTTGCCTAGGGTTTGGAGGTGGGGATGGATAGGCAGAGTACAGGGGATTTTTAGGGCAGTGAAAATACTCTGTATGGTACTATAATGGTGAGTACATGTCATATATTTGTCCAAACCCATAGAATGCACAACACCAAGAGTGAAACCTAATATAAGCTATGGACTCTGGGTGATAATGATGTGTCAATCTAGGTTCGTCAGTTGTCACAAATGTTTCATCTGGTAGGAGATGTTGCTGATGGAAGAGTCTATGCATGTGTGGGGCGGAAAATATATAGTATATCTTTGTTCCTTCCTCTTAATTTTGCTGTGAACCTAAAAATGCTTTAAAAAAATAAAGCCTTTTTAAAAAAAGAGAGAGATAATCATTCTAATTTTATATCATGTGCTTTGCACCTTAAAATAATCATCGTTTACTAATACTTACCAATTATAGGACACTTAACGATTTATCAGAGACAGGGCTATGTGTTCTACAAATATGACCTCAATCATCATAACAATCCTATCAGATAAGTAGAATTACTCTTTAAGTTTTTTAAAGGAAAACAAGGCTTAGAGAAGTAAAGTAATTTACCCAAGACTCGTAGCTAGAAAACATGAATACAGATTGGTATGATTCCAAAGCCCTTGCTGCTAACCACTATGTTACTGTAACAACCCATTTCAACTTCACCTCATGCTTATTCCCAGCCTGATCTCCAATGGTTTAGTTAGTGCAGAACTGGGGTAGCTCCCTTTCTAAATGGTTTCTGGTAAGGACCTTCTTTCAACAACACGTACCATGTTGCCCAAAACTACAGACTAAATAATTGTGTTCTCCCCAAGTTCATATTTAAGAACCTTAATCCTCAATGTGATGGTATTTGGAGATGGAGCCTTTGGGATGTAATTAGGTCATGAGGGTGGACCCCTTATTATGGGATTAGTGCCCTCATAAAAAGAGACACGAGAGAGCTTGCTTCCTCCTTCTCTCTCTTGTATGTGAGGATATAGCAAAAAGGTATTTATCTGGAAACTAAGAAGAGGGCCCTCATGAGGAATCGAATCAGCTGGCATCTTGATCTTGGACTTCCCAGCCTCCGGATCTGTGGGTAATAACTTTCTGTTGTTTAAATCACCCAGTCTATGGTATTTTTGTTATAGCAGCCCAAACTGACGAAGATGCCAATTAGATACAACTGGATAACTGTATATAACAAAGTTAACCTTGACTCCTACTTCATTCCTTACAAAAAAGTGAATTCAAGATGGATCATGTATTTAAATATAAAAGCTTAGAATCATAAAGCTTTTAGAAGAAAACATGTAATATCTTCACAAATGTGGAGTTGTAAAGCACAAAACCACAAAAGGAAAAATATTGATAACTTAGGTGGTATCAAAATTTTTAAAATTCTGCTCATCAAAAGATACCGTTAAGAAAATGAATAGCCAAGATACAGACTGGGAGGAAATATTCATATTATATTTTATAAAAATACAAAAATAAAGAACTCCTACAAATCAATAATAAAAAGATAACCCAATACAAATGTGTGCAAAAGACTTGAATAACACTTCATAAAAGATATACATATGGCCCATAACTATTAAAAAGGTGCTCAACAAAATCGTTAGTTATCAGGGAAATGCAAATTAAAATTACAGTGAGATGCCACTTCACACCCACTAAAACAGTTAAAATAAAAAGGTTGCCATAATAAATGTTGGCAAGGATGTGAGGCAATTGGAACCCTAATACATTGCTAGCACAAGCACTTTGAAGATGGATACGGCATTTTCTTATAAACTTAAAGATATATATATCCCATGACCCAGCAATTCCACTTCTAGGTAAACAAATGAAAAAATATGTTTATAAAATGCCTTTTACAAGAATGTTTTTATCAGCCTCATTCATAATAACCAAAAAATGCAAACTACCAAAATATCAACAGGAGAATTGATAAATTGTGATATGTTCATATAACTGAATACTACTCAGGAATAAAAGGGAACAAAGTACTAAAATATGGAACAACATGACTGAATCTAAAAGACATATATATATTGAGTGAAAGAAGCTAGACCCAAAATTAATTAGAATGTATGATTGCATTTATATGAAGATCAAGAATAGGCAAATTAACCTCTAGTGACAGAAAATAGAAAGTGGTTATTTCGGTGTGTGCGTATGTGCGTGAGAGGGGGTAAAGGTAGTTTTGGTTGATGGACTGGAAAGGAATACAAATAAACCTTCTAGGTTGATGTAAATGTTCTATATCTTTGTTTTAGGTGTAGCTTCATGGGTGAATATAACTGTCAAAACTCATATTCTAAACATTTAATATTTGTGCACTTTATTGAATGTAAATTATAACAATTTAAAAGCAGCCTGTAGTGATCAGGAAATAAGTAGTTATTGAAGGCAAGCCTTTGATGAGAATGGCAGAAATGAAGGATACAAAGCTTGTGGGGTGGGTTTGCTCTTTACTACTGTATTAAGAGGTTCAAAGAAAAATGTGATGAGCTCAGAGGTCAGGAGAGCTTCTATGATTGCCTTAAAAACATACCTCTATAGGTTGCTAGGATGACACATCTAAATCAAATATTAATGCTGTGAAGAGCTGACTTACAAGGTAAGTTGAATAAACAGATTGACTAGGTGAAAAGGTAAGGCAATGACTGAGAGGAGTTGGATCTTGAGAATTGTCGTGAAGCTGTTTGAGTAGACTTAGATAATTCTATCATCTTGATAGACAGACCCTAGAGAGTTGTTTCCTTTCTGAAAAACTCCTCCTTACCTGTCTTATAAGGCTGGTCTTGTCTTCTTTGAAGATTCTGAAATAACTTCATCTGAGGAATTTACCTTCTCATAACTCACTGTTATCATTTCTTTATACCTCTAGACCAGCACCATCCAGTAGAAATATAATGTGAGCCACATATGTAATTTTAAATTTTCTAGTAGCCACATTAAAGATAGTAAAAAAAATAGTTAAAATTAAATTTTAATAATATATCGTATTTAACTCAATATATTCAAAATACTATCATTTCAACATGTAATCAATATAAAAATTATTAATGTATTCTACATTCCTTTTTCATATGCAACATCAGTGTGTATTTTGCACTTAAAGTATATTTCAGTTTGAACTAGTCACATTTTAAATGTTCAATAGTCATAGGTGGCTAGTGACCTCTGTATTCTTCATATCGGACCAGGGTTTCTTAATATCATCACTATCGATATTTAGACAGAATAATTCTTTTTATGTGCGGGCTGTCCTGTGCATTGTAGGCTGTTTAGCAGCATCCTTGGCCTCTACCCACTAGATGCTGGTAGTACCCCCACACACACACACCTGCAGTTTTGACTCCAAAAAAGAATGTCAAGAACCACTGGTATAGATCTACAGAGTTGGTAGATATTCCTACCCAGTATATTTTGCCCCAGTATATTCCAGGGCATAAGTAAAAAGTCTGGCCTAGGAAAAAGCTTTCACACTAAAAAATAGGCAAGATTTTGCTTATTCATATTGGCAGAAACCTATGGAATATGATAATGAATTCCAAGGGTGTGAGAACAGGCATGAAAGAATATAATTTTTGATGAGACAAAAATTTTTAATATGGATATACTTATCAGAGGCCATGGATTCATCATGCTTGCCTGAGCATCTGGGAGTTGTTCTAAAGGTTTTCTTAGTTGGTTGGTTGAAACCTGGACTCAGTGGTGGCCTGCACTAAATAAAGTTGAGATGCTAGAAATCTCTCGATACATTTTAGAGGATTGATTTAAAAGACTTAGGGAGACAGGATGCTTGGAATGGATTTATCATTTCAGTCACCTATTCATTAGGTCAGTTATTCATCATGACCCAGTCACCTATCTCCAAATATGTCCTAAGAAGGCCCAGAAGACCTTCTCTTCACTAATGCACTGAGAAAATAGTGAGGAGGAGAATGCCAAAATCCTTTGAAAGTACTGTAGCTTCTGTCCTCTAAGCACAGGGATGAAATTAGGAGATTATGCCATTGAATGGGATCACCAATTCCCTAGTGGACATAATAGGATCCAAAAGTGGCAGAGACCAAATGACTGCACTTAACCATCAGAGATGAGGTAGTTGTGGTTACCATAATGGGCAGGAGCGCCAGAGTAGTAATCATAGTCATTTGACTAAGGGATCTTTAACAGTGGATAATTGATCATGATATCCCTACAATGAAATGGATGGACAATCTGCTAGGATCCTAACTGATCTGTATAATGAAGAGTTGATAGATCTGATAAAGAGGGACCTGAACTTCATTACCTTAGTGGAGACCTACAATATCTTGTCATTGGCTTCTTAACTCACAGCTATTAAAATAGGAACACCAGTTGGTAGCCCCTAGAACTGTCTTTTCTACAGAAATAGTAAGCCAAAGCAATACCATATACCTGGGGAAATTCTAGTGATTAGTGCCACCATCAAAGACTCGAAAAATGCAGGGTGATGATTCTCATCACACTAGCATTTAACCTGCCATTTGGCCTGCGTAGAAGATGAATGGGTTGCCTAAGATGAATGGGTCTACATCCAGATGTAGTCTTTTTATTAGGTGAATAAGCACAATTTTAACACCTAACATTCAGCTATCACTCTAAAAAATGTCTTTTATTTATCCTAATATGCGTGAAACAACTGAAGTTACTCACTTTCATTTGGAAGTGAGAGAATGGGGGAGAATTTATTGCTTTATGTAAGGGCTTTGTTAATTCTTTAGCTCCCTGTCATAATTTAGTGTGCAGGAACAGTGATGATTTCCTCACCTTATGGGACATCACTTTTGTCTACTACATTTATGATATTGTGCTGATAGGACCTAATGATCAGGAAATAGCACATACCATAGATGCCTTGTGTAGTAAATTGTCTTTCCCATAGGTGCTATGGACCTTGACACTATCCCATTCAGAGGTAGAATGTTTTACTCTTTCCCTCAGATTTGGGCTGACTCTCTATTTTATTTTAGATAACAAAATGCAGCATAAGTGATTCTGTGTAACTTCTGTGGCCATAGAGCTGCAGCTTCTGCATTTGTTGCTTGAAACACTTACTCTTGGGATGCAGCTGCCATGAAAAAAGCTCAGTTCGGTCACATGGAGAGCCACATAGATAGAATGGAAGAGGTCCTGGCCTCCCGAGTGAACCCACCAAGTCACCAGACATAAATAAAGTCATCTTGGTTAGTCCAGCTTCAGCAGCAATCTGGTTTCAACTTGGTGAGAGACCCCAGCTATTGCCACATGAACCAAAAAAACCACCCAGCTGAACCCTGCCTGAACTTCTGAAAGAAGTTCAGAACAAATAAAACAGTTTTTGTTTCAATCCACTAAGTTCGATAAAATAACAAAAGGAAACCAAAACATACTGGAAAGAACACATGCAATTCAGAGTGGGGAAATGACGATTCAGGGTTCTACTACCTCACTAAAATTTCTTGGGTCCAGTGGTCTGGGATATATTAGGTTACACCCTCAATATTAAAGTTGTTTCAACTTGCATCCCCTTGGATCACGATGTTGGCTAGGGTCACTTATACAGCTGCATTCAGGGAACAAGGCTGTGCCTTGAAAGTCAACTGGCTCACAGGTCTAGCACCTCAGCTGGGACCTGGATGGGTTTCCCTCTACAGCAGCGTAATTGGATTTCTTATATGGTACCTGGTTTCCAAGAGAGGAAAGCAGAACCTGCTAGGTCTCTCAAGGCCTAGGTCTGGAACTGGTCTAGGATCACTTTCACTACATTCTATTGCTCAAATTCAAGAGGAGGGGAAACAGACTCCACCTGTGATGTGTGTACAAGGATGAGAAGAATTGTTTGTATGCCATTTTGGAAACAGTTTATTACACCACCAAACTTTTTTAAATTGCTTTTTTATTTTGCTAAGTATTGCTATTCATCCTGTATCTTTTAACTTTTTACTTCATTATTTGCAATTTTTACATTATAACATACATTTGTTGTCATGAAGAAGAAAAACACAATTTTCATGCAACACTGCATTGTTGCATCTTACATACAAATGTCCCACTAATGAGTTTAATGATTATTAGGCACTTGATATTTTAAATGCTTTATATTGGAAGTTTGCACACCATGTCCTGTGGGCCAAATCTATCCTGGTACTTATTTTTGTAAATAAAGTTTTACTGGAGCACAGGGACTTCCCTGGTGGCACAGTGCTTAAGAATCTGCCTGCCAATGCAGGGGACATGGGTTTGAGCCCTGGTCTGGGAAGATCCCACACGCCGTGGAGCAACTAAGCCCGTGTGCCACAACTATTGAACCTGCGCTCTAGAGCCTGTGAGCCACAACTACTGAGGCAGCATGCCCTAAGTCCTGAAGACCACACGCCTACAGCCCATGCTCCGCAACAAAAGAAGCCACTGCAATGAGAAGCCCACGCACCACAAGAGTAGCCCCTGCTCACAGCAACTAGAGAAAGCCCACACGCAGCAACGAAGACCCAATGCAGCCAAAAATAAATAAATAAATAAATAAATTTATTTTTTTAAAAAGTTTTATTGGAGCACAGCCAAGCCATGTATTTATGAATCCTCTATGGCATCTTTTAAGCAACAGTGGCAGAGTTAAGTATGACAGAGGCTGTATAACCCACAGAATTTAAAATATTTACTGTGTGACCCTTTATAGAAAAAGTATGCTGGTCTCTGCTTTAAATTACGCAGAAATCCTTGGTGGAATGTTTCACAGGTGGTCAAGTGTTTAATGATATTTGGGGAAATTGGGGGTTTTGAATGGGCTGGAATAAACTGTTATTTTCCCATTTATGTAAAAATGGAATAAGGGATCTTTCTATCCAAAAGTTCACTATCCAACAAGATTTCAGCAACAGATTAGATTTAGAGGATGAGGGATGCCATATTTACTTTACCTGGACAATTCAGTTAAATAAGTCAATTTGAGAATCTTATGTAATCATTTTGAGATTTTGTAAATGTTTCCTCTTGAATGCCTTACACAAGTGGTAACTTATAATACCAATGCAATTTAATTAAAATAAGTATTTTTCTTAACAGGAGCCTAACTTCTGTGTACAATTATTTTTCTAATTATGGAAAGTTAGCAAGGTTAGCTAGAATCCTAGCTTAGTGCTAGAAAAATCCCAAGAATTGTGTTCCTTGCCCCCAACTCTACCTGTCGTCTTCCTCTTTTCTTTTTTTTTTTTTTTTTGCAGATGAGAGGACTAGCCCAGAGAAGCTAGTTGACTTGCCGAAGGTTATGATCCATCAGTGAGAGAGTAGGTACGTAAATCCGCAGTTCCCAGTGCTTACTAACATTTGCATATATGGAAGCTAATGTGTTGGGGAACTTTTTTTTTTTCACACACACACACACTGTGTTTTATTTTTACAAGAGATAAATAAACTGGTTGGGGAACTTTTTGCTGGACAATCATAGCGCCTGGGGAGGGGGGGCGGCGGGGGGGAAAGCATTGCTGGAATCATCAGTGGAAAATATTCTTCAGTGAAACCAATAAGACGTATGCCATGGTTAAACTGCTCAGTTGATAGTTGCTCTATTTGTGAACCTAATGTGATAGCCTGCGATTTTGAACGTTAGGTTGAGGCGTTGGATAACTTTTTTTTTTTTTTTTACTTTTCCAAATAGAATCTGGTCTTGTTCAGTTTATAAACCATACCAGCTGGCTGTAGCACAGATACAAATAATTTGTGACCTGAAAGATGCCTTCGAGATCACCGCCCGGCTCCCTCATTTAACAGGAGAAAATGGGCCCAGGGAAGGATCTCAGATAAACAGATTTTAGCTGTTTACATTTATAACGAGCTTTCTTCCAGTCGCGGTTGCCTTGGTTTTTTCAAGTCTCCTCCTTTAAAAAGCAAAAGCAGGACACTTGCAGGCCAAGTGTCAGAAAATCTGGAATCCATCGGCCTTATTTCCCTTTCTGGTTGAACTCAGTTAAGATTCTTTGGTAACTACACACAAATGCTACCCTTCTCGGAAAACAAACGGTTGCGGGGCCGGAGGAGTTCATCGGGAGAAGATACAGAGAGACAAAGCTCCTCTCCCGGGCTCCGCCCCCTCACTCCTGCCAATAGCAGCAGACGCCGGCGCTCGCTTTCCCGAGCTCGGCCAATTGGCTGCGCCGCTGCGAGCCCGACGGAAGGGGCGGGGCGGTCGTTGTCAGAGAAGCCACTTGCTGGTTACCAACTCCGCTTTGTCCCGCTTGCACCTTGTTGGGCATTCTGCCACTGGAAGCCGTTGTAGGAATTCGCCTGCTTCCCGCGTCGAGTCCTTGCCTTCCTTCCTAGCTTTCACCCACTGCACTGCCCGCCGCGTCCCGCTCCGTTCTAGCCGACCCAGGGCTGGAGAACACAGGTATGCTCACAGGCGGCTTGCACTAACATTCGCCGAGCGTCAGCCTTGGCGGCCCCGGCGGACCCCTTTCACAGCGGAGCGGCGGCGGGCTGACGTCACGGCGACGTACTGACGCAGCGGTAGGGACGTCGGCGTGCTTTTGGGAGGGGAAGCAAGCTTCCTCGGCTTGGCCGAGGGTCAGTTACCGCGGGCAGCTCTGGGGGCGGGGCGGTGGCCACGGTGGGTCACGGAAGTGAGAGGCCTTCGCGTCCACCCAAAACTGACCACAGCCGCTTTCTGCCTACACCGTCCTCTCCCCCCAGACAGACAGCCTGGGCTTGGGAAAGGCAGCGAGGAAGTGTGCGGTCCCTGGGACAGCAGGGCAGATCTTAGCCGAGGTGGGCTTGTCCAGGACGGAGCCCTGACCCGGCCGGCCCCGGGCACTGCATCGTTTCTTACCGAAATAGTGCTCTCTTACTTATTCGGCTGGTTTTTAAATGCCCACCATATAATGTGCCAGACTCTGGTAAGCTCCGGGGCTCCTTAAGTAAAGAATACTCCAAGCCTCAGGAAATAATTCCTTCTCCAGGGTCCTAGAGTGCAGTCTCTATTCCGTTAAGTGTGTGGTTTGGGCAGGTCACTAACGTTACTGCTTTCAGTTTCCTTATGTGTAAAATAAGGAGGATAAGTCACTTTAGAGTGGTTGTAATAAAAGAGACTAAGTTAACCAGTGCTAGGTTTTGAGTAGGTGGTCAGTAAGTGGTGCTTGTTTAGTGAGGAAACCATAGCCAGACTTTGGCTGGTGTTGGGGATAAAGTCTATTGCAGAGACGAAGTTTCCCTATCACCTCACACATAGTAAGGTTTCAGGTGTTTTTGAATGAATGAGGTTCTTGGAGTAGTTTTAAGCACCACTTAGTTAGTTATGGTTAAAGGAATAGACTGCGGTAAGCCTGTCGGCTTTTAAAATGTGTTTGATACCTATCTGCTTTAATAAGATTGTCACGGCAATGTTTGTCATGGCCCTTAACAGCCAGGTATCCATTTTTTGCTTCTTTTTTTCTTCTAATTTCACAATTGATGTGTATTAATAGGATAGTTTTTGCATCTCAAACACCCAAAGGTATGAGAAAATGGCTTTGTTTATATTGCTACTAATCACTGCTTAGTTTGTGCAAGTGACTGAGACCCAAGGAGCTGGGTATAGCAGCTTAAGGTTGACAAAACATCTATCCCCTTGGGCACAGTTCTGTTGGAAGTCAATAATTGTTCTCCTGGGCTCTGGTTTAGTAGAACTCAGTCAATTTTTGACTACATTGAAAATGACTTGTAATAATTCTGCAAAGAATAGATTTTGAAAGGATTGTTTTGAAGTTAACAGTTGGTTCTATACAGGTAACTCAGGCCTGCAAGTAATTTCAGGAATGTTGATTGACTCAGGATGATTTTTCTTTTTTTAAGATGAAAAAAATTAAAGAGAAGGCCTGGTGGGAAAGCAGCCCCAACAGAGTGACCAAAGGGGTCCTAAATTAAACAAACAAAACCCCCCACCTGTAAGTGTTTCTACTTCATTCTGTTCAAACCTCACGGCAGCTTTGGCTGGCAAAGCTTATTCTCATTTTGTAGGAGAGAGAACCAAAGGGCTATTGAAGCTAAGGGTTGTCTGTGTCAGGTGGCTCATAATGACTGTGAACTGATGAGTCTGGCCCAGTGTTCTTTCTTTTTAATATGCTGCCTCTGGGTCATCAGGAATGGTTAAGTTATGTTCAGTCTATCTGTACTCTGAGAAGGAAGAAATAATACATACTTTTAAAAGATTTTCTTCAAACTGGTCTAAATTAATTTTTGTATTTAAAGGGATAAGTAATCATTTCCTGCAACTTAGATGTGGAGCAATCCATTCAGATGGTCATGGGTAAATGAGAGGTTACATTTGATCATTTCTTTCCATACTGATCTCTTGCTATTCCTGTATTCTGATTCCTTCATTGTTTTTCATGTGTTTTTTCCTAAAATCACCAGTGACAACAACTTTTGATTTCTTCAAAAATTTTTGTTGAAAAAAAAAAAAATTTTGTTGGAAAAGAATGTTAGAATTTCATCTCTCTTGGGACCCTAATAACCTGATCACTGCTTCTCCTCTCCTCTCCTCCATATGCCTAGTCCATTTTCCAAAACACCACTGGACTTACCTTTTAAAGATGCACTTCTGATCTGTCATTCTCCTGCTTAAAATTATTTAATGGTCTGTCTTAACCTTTAGGAAAAAATTCAAGCTCTTGAGCCTGGTATACAGTGACTACTTTGATGTGTCCAGTCTCATCTTTTGCCACGTGCCCTTTCAAATCGTGTTCCGTCATGATTCCTTGTTCTTGCTGGTACTTTACCCTCTATCCGGAATGCCTGGTTTCTGTTCCCTTTTGCCAAGCTCAAACTTGCTCTGCTGGACTCCACTGAGGATCCACCTCAGGGAAGTCTCCCAGGATCCTGCCAGTTGCTTTCGCGGTACCTGATGAGTCCCCGTCATGGTCTTTAACACACTGGATTTTAGTGGTCTGCTCACTGCTCTCTCTTTAGACTTGTAGTCTGTGCCTTCAAGGAGCTCAATCTTATTCATCCTTCATTTCCTTGTACAGAACAATTTTCATTTTTTTAAAAATATAAACTGAATTTATGAGTGTGCTAAAACACTCTTATAAAAGGGAAGTTTGTATGTTACTTTCAGCTGTGTAGATTCTTATATTTATATTTCAGTACCTGATGGCTTTTGGTTCAAAACTGAGTTCCACCACTTTCTTACTTGTAATCTTGGTCAAGCTGTTTTCTAAAACTTGGTTTCTTCAATGTGTAGCCTTTGGATGATAATAGCAACAGTGTAGGTTTTTGGCCCGTGAATGCTGTTAATAAATGGCAGCATGTCCTCATGCTGTCCTCGTGTTGAAGGGAAGGAAAATGTTTTATGTTTATCTGATAAAGGATGCTGACTATTTGGGGTTAGACAATGTTCTCAACATCTTTGGTCCCATCTTCTGGATAATTGGGTTCTCTGTGGGGCTTCCTCTCAAAAGTGTTTCAGTTTGAACAATAAATTATTTGGTGACCCTAACTTGTATATTGGAACCTAACCTATGCCTCTCACTGATTAATTTTTTTTTTTTTAATTATTTATTTATTTATTTATTTTTATTTATGGCTGTGTTGGGTCTTCGTTTCTGTGCGAGGGCTTTCTCTAGTTGCGGCAGGTGGGGGCCACTCTTCATCGCAGTGCGCGGGCCTCTCACTATCGTGGCCTCTCTTGTTGCAGAGCACAGGCTCCAGACGCGCAGGCTCAGTAGTTGTGGCTCACGGGCCTAGTTGCTCCGCGGCATGTGGGATCTTCCCAGACCAGGGCTCGAACCCGTGTCCCCTGCATTGGCAGGCAGATTCTCAACCACTGCGCCACCAGGGAAGCCCTCACTGATTAATTTTTGAGGGTAGATGGTGATGGGTATATTTGCCCTCACAGATTTAGTAGCAAGTTTAAAGAACTAAAATATTACCATTTATGGAGCAATTAAATTCTAAACTGTATGATTCTGAGAATATTATTAGATGTTTAGGATTCTTGGTGGGCTGGATCAGTCAGAGGAACATTTTGAGAAGGAGGGAGGACTTGGGCCTTGAAAGTATGTATGTATCCTTTATTTACAAATCAGTCACTCTTCCTGTCAACTTTTTTCCCCCGTATTATCCAATCTGCAACCCTTTTATTTTTAAGTTCCTTTATTCATTGGACAGAAGCATTAGCTAATTACTTTTCAAAGTTAATCTCTCTATATCAGAAAATGTTTTTTCCAGTTTTGATAGCCTTTACTGATAAGATCAGTTTTCCACTTCTGGTTATTTTCACTCTGCCTACTTCCAAATTTCGTATACCTTTTTTTTTTTTTCACTATGGAGTCCAAAAAGGCATACAATTACTTCTCTAGTAAACTTTTGACAAGTGTTTAGAGTAGTGTGGGAAATTAGCAACATTCCTGTATCTACTTGGTATTCTTTGCTGAATATTTCATAGTGAATTTTTCAGTGTAAGCTGTGTGCTTTTGTTTGAAGCCAGTGGGAACTAGTTTTCCAAGGATTAGTGTTTGGCAAAACAAATTGAATCTGCAAGATTCATATGCTAGTCTCTTTAGAGAGATTAGTTTTGAATACATACTTGGAGCTGGTTAGTTTACGTAGAACAATCTAGGTGCTGCGGAAGGTCATGATCTTTCTTTTCTCTTACCATGGCCAGCATCATGGTCCCTGAACAGCCATCCCTCAAATGCTTGTTGTTGGCCAAAACGGAACATAGTTTAATGAGTGTAGCTGGATCAGCATAAACCCGTGACCACACCTGGAAAAAGCTTTAAGTACATGCCTTTTGGGTAGGGGACTGATAAAGTCATTTCTATATGGGAAATTTAATTCTTTAAACATTAAAAATATTTTAAATTGCTATTCTTTAGGGATTTGATCATTAAGTATGTGTGCAGAATATGTGTCTTTGTTTCACCACTAACAAGTTATACAAAAGTATAATACATTTGTAAATTGGCAGTTTATTCTACATAATTGAAAACATTTTCTTATGAAATGTCTGCTTTTCCACGCAAGAATACATTTGGTCTCCCAAAATGATAGCATTTTTTATAAAGGCAGGATTTTTTTTGCTAAAGAAAATTATTACATTGTTCAGCACACATATGTTTTTGGTTAAAGTATTGTCACAACACAAAAATAGTGGAGTACCTTGGAACCTCTCAACAGTATTTATCCTATATTCATTTCTAGATTGTGAGAATATGATAGTTGATAATTTCTCTGCAAATATTTGAGACATACCCAGTTCTCTGTTTCATGTTTTGAGAAATCAGTAATGAAGATAACATTTTAGAATGTTGGGCTAAAAGTCGTTCTAAAAATCCCTATTTTCATTTGTTTACCCTTTAAGATAAGATACAGTTACTTATGTTGTATGATTTTATCATGTGACAAAACTTATAGAAAAATTATATAAATAGCTGCCAATAGCCCACAAAGCCAAGCAAGAACTCATTTAAAGTACTGATACCAAACTGAATCTTACCTCATAAAATGTTTTCAATAAATTGAAGATCTCTATCTTCTTACACTGATTTGTGAACTTTTAAATATATGAACTATTTTTCTTTTAATGATCCCTGAAAAGATAAGAAAAAAACAGCAGTCTTTATTCATCATATTCATTAATTGCTCTAAGCCTTGAGTCCTCTCCTTGAAATATTGCTTAGCTTTTACAAGGCTTATAGGTGCTGAGGATTCCAATAAATAAGACATTCTTTTTTGAGATTCCGTTGTACAGAGAGACGAATATTTAAACAAGTGAATGGACAAAAGATAAGTACCAAAACTGAACAAATCAGTAGATGATAATTTTCTTGACGGCAGTGACTTATCCAAGCATATTCTTCTTCACCTTTAGGTTTGGTTTTTCATTTGATTTTGTGTATCCATATGTTTTTAATTTTTCTGGGCTACCAATAGCTCAAAATGTTGTTATGTCCTAATAACAGATGCGTGTTTGCAGCATTCAGGTAGATCATCTTAGACTATATGTATCTTATTCAACATTTCCATTTTGACATGAGTTGCTAGTATTGAAAAAATATGAGGATGCTTTTCACTGGCCTATATCCTAAATATTTATCTTTCTGGTATATAGAACCTTTGGACAAAAAAAATATATAAATTTTTACAGACATTTGAAAGGATTTCTGAATTGCTAATTAAATACAGTGAATAATTTTCAACCTTTAATTTCACATCTACTTAAAGTATTGAAAATTCTTGAATATATGTATTTTATGATACAGATAAATAAAAATAAATTACAAAGAGGTAAAATATCTCTGAAAAAATGCAGAAAACCTTAAATATGACATTTGATTTTATATAAACAAATTAAAGTCAGGGAGACACATTTCCATATATTAGATTTGAAAAAATACAGCCTTAATGACTGCCAAAGCACTAACTCATTACTTAAAATGGAATCGTTTTGAAGAAATTCATAAATATTCACATTTTAAAAATGACATCTCCAAGTTTGAGAGGAAACAATTAAATTATTTAGTAAAACTTAGAAGTAATGTCATCTGTCCATTCATTATCACCAAAGAATATCCTAGATTGAGCTTTTTTTTAAAATATGATTTATTTATAGGAATAAATGAATTTAATAGTGAAAAGTCTACTTTAAAAAAATAACTTATCTTCTTTGTAGCTATTGTTGCCAAATACTTTCAAAAGTATCTTAAATTTTTACTGTTACAGGCATGAATAACATACATTTCCTGTTGGATAAATCTAATGCAGCTGAGAATGATAGTTATTCTATGGTTTTTATATCCATTTTCTAGTCCGATTGGATTAGGATATTATTATAATACTTCAAGAAATAGACTAATAATAATATCTACATTCTTGTGAGTATGTAGAAAATAGTGGGCCTTTTGGAAACTGTATGGAAGTTGGCAATCGTTGAATGATTATGCTATGCAATTTTGATACTATTTTGAATTAGTATCACAATGAGTAGCAGTTATAATTTCAAGTTTGTCTGTGAAATATTATTCTTTTACAGATCTTTAGGATTTTTATCTTATTCGGTAATAGCAGAAAAAAAGAATCTACTGAAATGATGTTTAATAATTAAAATATTTCCTAGATTTCAGCTTATGTGGAGAACTTGTTGTGGAAGCCACCTATAAATCCATTTACCGAATTTATGGAGAAGCCTGCAAATGATGGAAGTCATTCAGAAGAACTCTTTTCCCATTTTAAAAGTATACCAGAGAAAGAACATTTACCACGGCATGCCAGTGAAAGTCATCTCAGCTGGTATTCTCAACAATAGCAGGGGATATCTTAATTTTTTGATTTCAGGGTTTCATGTTTTGTCCATACTGTAAATTATTTGAATCAAATACAGCATTCTTTCAAGAATATCATCTAACGGCCTAGTAATTTATATTTATTTAATCTGATTACAGATGTACTCATTTAGCAGAATTTGCCTAGTTATTTTGGAATTTTAATGAAAGCAATTAAAAATGAAAACCTTACCTATAAAAAAATTTGTAAAGTATATATCTTTTTAACTAATGTAAATGAAAATATAAATACTATGGAATATTGGAATATTAAAATACCATGCTTGTTGCTATGGATAGTATAGTCCAACTTCTAGTTTAGCTTAAATGAAAATGATGTTTGGTCATATATAATCATTCTTGACTTTCTGTACATGGTTTTTAATAATGATAGCTGTTTTTTGTAGCAAGCGTCTTCATTGGGCCCATCATTTTAAGACGCCTTAAGTGGTGCTTAAGAATACAGTCTGCTTCTTAGAGACATAGCCTCTAAGATGCCATTCATTGTTGCTGAGCCATTACATTATGTTCCATAAAAGAAAAAAGGTGTCAATTAAAGAAAGACACAATGCTTTCTTATTGCTTGGAATTTTATTTATAAATATTGAAAAAACTCCTTCAAACTTATACATAGATTTTTAGTCCAAATAACTCTATGCTTATATAAAAATAAAATGTGAATGAAATAAAGTAGGTAAGGTATTCTCAAAACTTCTTTATACTCAAAGTCCAACTCTTATGAGTCACTTTTTGACTCAGAGTTATCCTTGCTATTAAGAGTATTGGTGATATGTACTGGTATTTCTTAGGAGCATCTATAACTGAAATGAAATTTATTGGTGATGGGCTTTTACAATATACAGCAAGCCTACCTTGGGGTCTTGCTTCTAGAATGTTGCTAAACATTCCTACTTCAACAAGTCCTCCAATCCCTCTCTATGACCCGTTGTTGTTACGGGTTAAAAAAGTGCTGTACCCCATCTCTGGGATATTCTTCAAAACATTGGATGCTTATTCTGTAAGTTCTGGACCTGTACAGGAAAGACAGCTCAGGACTGCTTTCAGACTCACAAGATTGTAAGAAGCATCCCAATTTCGGGATGTAAAAACGTGAGCCCACATACCCAAAAATGTATCTTACAGTGATACAGTAATGACATTTACACAGTAATGTCTGTGTAAAATGTAATCAAGAAAGCAAATATTATCAGTTTTGTTTTGAATGATAATAATGTTTTATAAAGCCAAATGTGAAGGAGTTTTAGATACCTGGAGAGGTTTAGTATTTTGTGTTCCATTTGTTTAGCTTACACATTTTTCTGGAGGAATTTTTTTTGTGAAAAACAATAAGTTTCAAGAAAGCATTTTGGAATAAGGTCTAGGAAGACAAATCTTTTGGCTTTGGAGTGAGGAAGAAGGAAGGGAAGAAAAAAAGACGCGAACACATTCACACAAATCATTTTACAAACCGGAGAAGAGATGTTCAATAATTATCAAATAGCACAGGGATAGATTGCTGTTGGTAGTCTTTGTGTTTTACATATCTTAACATTTTAAAAACTGTCTTTCCATGTATAGTTAAGTGTAGAAAAAATATGGAAGTACAGAAAAAATTCATACATTTTCAGTGACAATTTACTGTTATATTTTGCAGAGCAATTTATAGAACTGTAGTATTTAATCATGCTATGCTCTGTTTGCATAAAAAGCATAAGTAGTTTATGTACAGCTTTAACTTAAATTTTATTTGTGCATATCTAATTAGCCTAAAGCAGGACATCCTAAATGAGAAGACCAAATTGGAAGCAACATTTAAGGAAGCCGAGTTAGCAACTTGTTCTGTAGAATTACTTTTGCCATTATTTAAGGACACCATTGAAGAGATTAGTTTTGAAAATGTGAGTACTTGCCTAGTGAATGTATAATAAAATGAGAAGCTAGGATAATACTCATAATGCATTAACTGAGGTCTCATATCTTGTAGTAGTTATGCTCACATACTGGTATTTGATATAAAAAAATGCAGGTTTATTAGTGTTCTTCATTCCTATGTCATTAATTGCAATTCTTTTCCCAAAGATAATCTCGGGCATGTACTTGATGAGACGCTAAGCTAGAAAGTACCTTGGTGCTTGCCTTACCTGAGTTGAATTAGAGTCAACTTTTCTCAAGAGTGAATTTAAAATATTCTTCAGTCTCACTCTTCACTTTCACTCTTAAGAGATGAAATATATTTTCTATAGTATTGTGTGGAATAGAAACCTCTATTCTAAAAGTTCAGTGTACTAAAGTTTGAGTTAAGGACAAAAAAATAGATTGTATTCTATTAGTTTTATTAAAATAAATGCCTGAAATACTTTAGGGTTTAAGCCCTTATTTTGATTTCATTTTACTTTAGAGCCATGTAACATATACTATTTACTGCTGAAAAACTTGGCATATCTTACTACTACTATGTGCAAAAGAATGATTTTATTACTAGGAAAAAGTATTCTTTGATAATAGTAGTATTATATTTTAGAGTGTCTTAATGCTATGTCTTAAAATGTGTTATGTGCTTCTTTTTTTTGTCAGACTGATCTTTCTGCATCCAATTTGAAGATTTCTAAACAGAAGGAAATATTGAGAAAAGAATTAGACACTTTTAAACTTTTAAAACAAACTTTAGAACATCTTCTTAGAAAGACAGAACACCAACAAGTAAGAAATACTAAGCACTATTTTAATAGTGATATTTCTCATTTGAAGGGTATATTATTTCTTGAACTGTAGAAATTAAAATATTGGTATATTTAAAATGGAAATGATTCTTGAATTTTTGTTTGAAATGACAATCATTAACCCCCACTTTCCATGTTTCATAAATAGTTTTACATGAAAGCAGCATATTTTTATAGAAAATATATTTTTATTTTCAATCTCAAAAACTTTCATTATTTGTTATACTTCATTTCAGTTGATTACAATAAAATACTCTTAGAATTTAAGCGCTTGTTTACATTGTATTTATACATTCATATATTCCTTTTTTAACAGTTTCACTGAGATATAATTCACATACCGTACAGTTCACCGGTTTAAAGTATGCAATTCAGTGATTTTTAGTATATTCACAGAATTGTGTAGCCATCACCACTATCAACCTTAGAGCATTTTCATCACTACAAAAAGAAACCCATTGCCCTTTAGAATTTTACTTCGCCTCCCCACTACCCCTCTTTAGTCCATTATCTACTTTTTCTCTATCAATGGATTTGCTGATTTCAGATATTTCATATAAATGAAGTCATACAGTATGTATGACCCTCAAAATGAATAAACATTTTTCGTTCTCATTTAAAATATCTACATGGAATTCTGTTATTGACTTGCTGTAACACTTTAAAACATTTCTTTTTGCTAGACTTTAGGCTGTTTATAATTTTTACCTGTTTACAATCAGCATTGTGAGCCTCCTTTGTATACAAGATTTTTATTTCATTGGCTTGTACTTTATGAGGCATTATTTAGAAATTAATTTAGTAAATTAACTGATTTCGTAAATTGTGGATAAAAATTGATTTGGAACACTTAAGCAAAAACCTTTCTGATGGTTAACTTTTTAAAAAACTGAACTATGCATAGTAGTTGTCCATATTAATTTCTTAAGTGATGCTTATTCCATTTTCTACTTTTTTATGTAGAGAAATATAGTTTGTGAACACTGATTTACAACTTCTTTTTTCCACAGAGAGGGGACAGTTTATCCAACTTGTTAGAGAAGCTAGCTGATAATGAAAGTGAAAACACTGTAAGTCTTTTTAGACTTGGTGTCTAATTTTCTGAAATTTTTTGTTTGTATGCTGGTTGGTTTTATAAAATTAGCCAACATTATCCAAGTTATGATATTTCTAACTTTTACATTATATTTGCTGAAGAATCTTAAGACGAAGGTACTTGAAAAGGAGACCTATATCCAAGAACTTTCTTGTTTGTTTCAGAATGAAAAGGTAAGCAAATTTTGAGCTAATTCATCAAATTTTCTTAATATTGACTCCCTCTTTCTCTTCTTTCCATCCTGGCCCCCATATCCTCATAAATACATATAGAAAGATTTTTAGATTATTTGGACATTTTTACAAGTTTTATGCATCAAATATAATATCTTAATTTTTCAGAGTTTTTTTTTTTTCTTTTTAGATTTTTGTGGTGTTTCATTCAGGGTACTTGGCCTAAGTCAGGGACCTATGTATAAATATATATGTCAATTTTAGTATAAATTAAGGAATTTCTGTGTTTGTAGGAGCATTTTAGAGATACCCATAATTTTACTTAGAAGGATAAATAGGAACTTTTAAAAAGAGATAATTAGGAGTTATTAAATAAAAAAGGGGAGGAGAAAACATCCCCCTGGTTTTATATAAAATCCATTTGTAATTGGGGAAGTGTTGTACTTTGCTCTTTAGCAACTTTTTAGATCATGTCTAAGTACCGTAAAGTTTAACATTGTGAAGAAATACATCAAATAACACATTTTTTGCTTTGTTTTGTTTTCTCTTATAGGCAAATGCTTTGAAAGCAAGCCGGTTTTCACAATCAGTAAAAGTAGTACATGAACGACTACAGTTCCAAATTCATAAAAAGGAAGCAGAGAATGATAAATTAAAAGAACACATAAAGGTTATAAATATTCACCCATTTTTATAGTTTAATTGATAAAAGTAATGGACAACAATAAAGTCTTTCCTTATTTCTGGAACTTAGTGGTTTTGAAAGAATTCAATTTAAGTGTTGCCATGGGAAGTACATATTTGAGGTAAATCTTAAGATTTCTGGTCTGTCTAAAGATTTGACTCCAAATACCAATATAAAAAAAAAAAAATGCTGTGACTTTTTAGTACCAATCTGGGAAGGATTTATAAAGCTCGAATTACTTTAAAAATCTCTCCTATTATCAGTTAATTTATGTTTATTTGGAAAATTTGTTAAATATAAAAGAGAAAATTAAAATACTGAAACCATTAATATTTGGTATATAGTATTTAGTCTTTTATGCATCTGTACGTATACGTACATACTCTCACACGTATTTAGTAAGCAGATAATATACTAATGGTAATAATGTTAAGATCAGTTAACCTAGCCTTGGTGTTTAGATAATTGGGTAACCTCCTTGTTACACAGTTTAGCAGGATAATTAAGAGGAATTTTCCGGTTTAAACTGAGCAGTTTAAATATTCTTGTGGAAGTCTCACAGTCACTTTGAGCTGAGAGTTTGAGGTTGCTGTGGTATGACACAAGCTAACTGGATCTACTGTCGTTATTTTTGCCAACGGAAAAGAAGCAGTGTTCTCACTTTTGGAAGAAGTGTGTAAAGACAAACCTCACTGAGCGTGAGGACTTCTGTGTTAAATTTCTGTTTGCTTTTATCTTCCTGAATCATGGCAGATGTCTGCAGTCCAGGCACATGTTTCAAGACTGCATATGGGGGGTTGTTTATTTTTTCTTCAATGGCAAAAAGCTTTTGCCCATCAAAGGGACATTAAGCAGGCTTATGGGGGATATAAATTTTGTCTTTTGTCTGCCTACAGGTGCTTTTAAGCACTTTCCCCCAAAGATTCCCTGTGTTTTTTGCATCGGTGTCCTAGGGCACTGCAGATGAACTAGAGTTGAAATTGCCTTGCTCTGTCATGGTAAATACAAGAGAATACATGTAATTTAACATCTCAGATCATATACTTCAGTTTATCTTACTTACACAATTTTTAATTTTGTCCTCAAATAGCAGTTGGGGAAGTTCTTGAAAATATTTTCTTCAGTTTAAAAATGAAATATTAAATAACTTTTTAAAGTTAAGTTTAACAGTTCCTTTTTAGATAATTAGAAGAGTGAATATAAGGCTAAAATCCTAAGTTTTGCCATGATATTCACCTGTCTAATACTTTGAGTTCACATTCCCTTACAAAATGCTACTGTTTAGAAATGATTAGAAGAAGTTGCATTAGGTCATGGATTTTTTTACATTCCTTCTAACACACAGTTTTGGAATTTATTTAGGTTTAACGAGTTTTTTTTTTCTTTAAGACTACAAACACAATGAACTAACTCAGTTTAGCAATATAAATTTCATTTTTTTAGTATTTCTGATGACTCAAAAATTGTATTGGGTGTTTTAAAATTTTTAATTACATTATAATTCTCTGAGAACTACCCCAAAGGTACTTTGAACTCATTTTTCTTCCTAGATCTTTAAATAGTAATTAGAGTTAGAATATTTTCACATTTTAGAAGAGACAGAGAATAATTATCTTTATAATATGCTGCAAATATAATTCTTTGGAAACAGGAAAAGGCCAATAGTTGACTCTAAATATACGTCCATTCATTTGGCAAATGACTGTGAAGGGGTTATTTTGAAACTATAAAAATAATTTGATAGTTTCAGCACACTTCCTAATAGTGTTCAGGCATGGGATTTGATAAATCTAGTGGGAAAGTCTTGACTGGAACCTTGTTCAAAAAAATTTATTTCACCTTTAGTGATAAAGGTTTTTTAACTGAAAACATAGCTGTTATTCATGATGTGATGATGACACCCTGCGGTTTTTTAGAGGAATAACAGCTGTATTTCTTGGGTTGGTGGAGAGGGTTCTTCGCTTCTCTTAAGTAGCCTTTTTATACTTATTTTAAATGTTTTCCCCAACTACGTATTAAAACGTTTTGTGGGATTTTTTAGTTTAGATAGATTTTTAAAGACAATTTAGGAATGTTTTGCTTCTTCTCTTAGTCTACCAAGTGACTTTTCAAAGAGATCAAGTCTTTAGATCCTGTTTAAGATGTACTTCTTTTTTTTTAACTTAATTTAATTTAATTTAATTTAATTTTATTTTTTTTTAAAAATTTTTTTATAGCTACTTTATTTATTTATTTATTTTTGGCTGTGTTGGGTCTTCGGTTCGTGCGAGGGCTTTCTCTAGTTACGGCAAGTGGGGGCCATTCTTCATCGCGGTGCAGGGACCGCTCTTCATCGCGGTGCGCGGGCCTTTCACTATCGCAGCCCCTCCCGTTGCGGGGCACAGGCTCCAGATGCGCAGGCTCAGTAGTTGTGGCTCACGGGCCCAGCTGCTCCGTGGCATGTGGGATCTTCCCAGACCAGGGCTCGAACCCGTGTCCCCTGCATTAGCAGGCAGACTCTCAACCACTGCGCCACCAGGGAAGCCCTAATTTTATTTTTTTAACATCTTTATTGGAGTATAATTGCTTTACAATGCTGTGTTAGTTTCTGCTTTATAACAAAGTGAATCAGCTATACATATACATATATCCGCATTTCTCCTCCCTCTTGTGTCTCCCTCCCACCCTCCCTATCCCACCCCTCTAGGTGGTCACAAAGCATGGAGCTGATCTCCCTGTGCTATGCAGCTGCTTCCCACTAGCTATCTGTTTTACATTTGGTAGTGTATATATGTCCATGCCACTCTCTCACTTCGTCCCAGCTTACCCTTCCCGCACCTTGTGTCCTCAAGTCCATTCTCTACATCTGCATCTTTATTCCTGTGCTGCCCCTAGGTTCTTCAGAACCATTTTTTTTCTTTTTTAGATTCCATATATATGTTAGCATACTGTATTTGTTTTTCTCTTTCTGACTTACTTCACTCTGTAGGACAGACTCTAGGTCCATCCACCTCACTACAAATAACTCAATTTCGTTTCTTTTTATGGTTGAGTAATATTCCATTGTATATATGTGCCACATCTTCTTTATCCAGTCATCTGTCGATGAACACTTAGGTTACTTCCATGTCCTGGCTATTGTAAATAGTGCTGCAGTGAACATTGGGGTACATGTATCTTTTCGAATTATGGTGTTCGCAGGGCATATGCCCAGTAGTGGGATTGCTGGGTCGTATGGTAGTTCTATTTTTAGTTTTTTAAGGAAACTCCATACTGTTGTCCATAGTGGCTGTATCAATTTACATTCCCACCAACAGTGCAAGAGGGTTCCCTTTTCTCCACACCCTGTCCAGCATTTATTGTTTGTAGATTTTTGGATGATGGCCATTCTGACTGGTGTGAGGTGATACTTCATTGTAGTTTTGATTTGCATGTACTTCTTAATCTCAGTTTTAGTGGAACTTAAGCATACTTTTTGTTGATCAAAAAGTAGAAAAGCTCCATCTTTTACTGTGAGTCCTTTAATTTTTTTTTATTAAAATGTCCAAGGAATGGAAGACTAAAACTTAAATTCTGTAATGATTTTACATTCTTTTCAGAATTACACAACTTTCAAAAAATGTAAAAGCATTAAAATCTTAAGTCTTTAAATTCTTAGATAGTTAGTACTCAAATACTTTTAAATAGGAAGTCTTAAGATAATTTGAAGTGAAAACATGAGAGTTATCACACTAAATCATATCCATCTTTCACCCAACCTAACGTTCTGTGTCTAGTTATATCCTCAAGAAATATGTAAGGAAACAGTCATGTCAATTAACACTATCAAATTCAATGGATAGAAACATGCCCTCAAACATCTTTTTACCCTTTTTTTAATCCTAACTTTTTTTATCCCAACTCTTATTGAACCCTGTGTGGTTTTAGAATAATAACTTCCACAAACTTACTACTTATTAGGCAAAGTAGTACTTTTATTGTCCTTGATGTAACTCTTTCAAATGTCAAAGCATGCTCCTTAATTCTAGTAAATTAAAATTTGGTAAATAAGTTTATGTTTATCTCATCTATACTCTTCATGATCTATAGATTTTGATCATATATCCTTTAAGCATTTATTATTTTAACTAGAGTCCTAATATATTTGGGGAGCTACTGATTCCTTTGAGCTTTATGTACCTATTGTTTGAATTGTCTCCAGCTAAATTATGTTTTTTCGATTTGCAGTAACTAGTACTATGTATAATCTAGATGGGAAATTTTTTAAAATTCTAGTTAATCAAAAAAGTTTTAAGGAAATTAGTGTTTTTACCATAATCACCAATATTAGTATCTTTAGTAAGAGTAGTATTAGTTTTATATAGGTTTATACATTTTAAATTTGCATTCTATAACTGGTTACAAATAAACTGGTGAAATCACCTTTCTTCACTGTTTTGCTTTTTATTAATCTTATGATTAACCCTTTTGATAAATTCTGTGTGGAAGATTTTTACATATTTTGACAATGTTTATGTAAACATTGGCATTCTAAAATAATTTAATTACTGCTAATATTTTTTTAGAGCTTAGAAACCAAAATATCAGAATGGAACTTGCAATTGAAAAAGAGTACGCATGAAGCTGTAACGATGAAAGAATCAAGTAGGCAAAAAGCTATAGCTCTAAAAAAGGCATCTAAAATTTACAAACAAAGGATTAAACATTTTACTGGAGACATGGAAAACCTTACTTCCCAAATTAGAGAGCAGGTAAGTTATATACATTCTTCCTTAAAGAATTGTTTTATGTACTTAGTTTATGTAGCTAACCTCATAATGCTTAATATAATAATTTTGTTAGAAAAACTTTACTCATACATTTTTGCTTTAGCCTTTATTTTGAAAGATTACATAAAATGACAGATTTGCATATTGAATTATATCAGCATTTCCTTGGGGCTTTATTTAAAGGATACATTAAGTCCCAAAGCATCTGTGGCCAACTAAGGGTAGCACCACTTCAGTGCTAATAGCATATTAACATTGAATTAAAGCACATTAACATAATATTAAAGGCTCTGAGAAGGCCTTCAGAAAAAATAAAGCCGTGTCAAGGAGCGTATTGAAATCAGAGTTTTCCACCTCTGATTTAACCACAGAACTCTTGTTTTACCCACAAAGCAACTCTTGGAACTGGTTCTGAGGAATACCAGATTGGGAAATGCTGATTTATGTTATTAGACCGTATGACTTTATTCAGTAATTCACTTCACTTAAACTCCGTAATGCATTTAAAACTATTTGCTGACGTAAACCCACCATGTGAAAGTTATCTTTGGGTGTATTAACAAAGTTGAAAAATGGACTTAGTGTTTTGTTGTTTTTGATGAATTATATTTATTCAATTACCAGTTAATAAAATATTTACTCTTTTTAATGTCTCACTGGTATCCTACCTCTTAAGAACTTACACTGTGGCTTGTAGAATTATCAGAGGCTTTTAGAAATGAAAACAGACTTGCATAAATGCTTGTATAAACAAAACAACCTAATATTTTATAAGCTCAACTGTTAACATTTTAAAACTCTTAATATTTAAACTACATTCAGAAGAATTTAATTAGATGAAAGAATTGAGCACTAAGTGCAAAATCTATAAGGCTGTAGGCCTAGTTGAATGCCTGAAAATATTCTTGAGTGGTAAAAACTAATTGAGTCATTAACATTCTTGGGATTTTCCTGTTTAACTAGCACCATGTCACCCATGCCCCAGATCATAGTATAGGAAGACTTCTCCATTTGTTAACCTTGTGACTTTGGGTAAGCTACTTAACCTCTCTAAGCTTCAGTTTCCTTATTGATATAATAGGGGATAATAACACTGCCTGTCTCATATGATTGTAAGGAGGAATAAAGGAGAAAATATATGTCAAAGCACAGTGCCTGGCCAGACTATATTTTTGCCATATTGGCCTCCTTTCTCTTCTTCTAATGCATGGAGTGTGTTTGTTTCATTGTTTTGTGCTGTTGCCTGTGGCTATAATGTTCTTCTCAGGCTCAATAATAGCTAATTCTTTTAAAAATCATTCTGGTATCTTTTTACTTGACATCTCTTCAGAGGGGCCTTCCTTGACTACCCCTTTAGAAGTAGTCCCGCAACAATTAATCGCATCAATGTCTTAAATTTTCTTCTTAGCCCTTATTTTATAGGTAAAATTTCTAAATATCTTAATTTATATTCTAATATAATTGCCCAACTTACACTTTATAATGCATGTTAATATTCATTTACATACAATATAAAAACAAAACTAGTCTTTTTTCAATATATTAAAAATATTGCTTTAAAAAATATAAACAAAAAATGTCTTGCACATAATAGATGCTGAATAAATACTTGTTCAGTGAGTGCATAAATGATGGAAGGAAAGAAGGAAACGCCCAATAAATGTTAACTGTTCATATCACTACTTCTGAGTCTTCTGATTAATAATTATTGGCACTGTTGTCATTCTAGTGAATTTGTTTTTCTGTAGACTGTAGAGAAGGGGTACAATGGCTACAGCTCTCTAGGTGGATTTGTAAAGAGTAGATTCATTTGACAGTTATTTATTGAGAATCTGCTTTATGCCAGGCACTGTTCAAGACCCTAGCAATGAACAAAACAGACAAAAATTTCTACCTCTGGTAGCTCACATTCAAAGTGGATAACCAACCACTACCACTCTTACTTTCTTGCTGACAGTACTAGTGTTTGAAATCCAATGGGGTGACTCTACAAAACAGCTTGGCATAGAACTACCATATGACCCAGCAATTTCATTCCTGGGTATTTATCTGAAAAAAACTGAAAACACTAATTCAAAAAGATATATGCACCCTAATGTTCATAGCAGCATTATTTATAATTACCAAGATATGGAAGCAACCTAAGTGTCCATCAACAGATGAATGGATAGAGAAGATATGTGTGTGTGTGTATACACACACACACACACACACACACACACACACGGGTGACTATTACTCAGCCATAAAAAAAAAATGAACTTTTGCCATTTGCAACGACGTGGATAGACTTGGAGGGTATTATGCTACGTGAAATAAGTGAGACAGAGAAAGACAAATAAGAGTTCAGTAAATATAAAGGGAATTATCTTCAGTAATTATGAAACACTTTTTGAAAATAGTTCCATCAACATCCTTAAAATGTTAAGTTGGAACTGCCATTATGTGCATATAAAGTAATAGTATTATCAAGTCATTATTAAAATTTACTTTAAAGTTTTCCTGTGTTCAGATTTGTACACTGAAATTTTCTGTAACAAAAGTTCCATACTTTATAGGATGAGTGTTTCCTTGTTTATAATGTATTTGTTTTTAGGACCCTGGACAAAACCAGTGTTATGAAATTACAAGATGAGTACTTTATATGTGTTTTAGGAAGCCAAGTTGTCTGAAACAGTTTCAGCTTCGAATGCCTGGAAAAGTCATTATGAGAATATTGTAATAGAAAAAACTGAATTGGAATTTCAGATCGAAACAATGAAAAAGTAAGAAAAAAAATTTAGAGCCTTTTTACTGTTTCATAAGAAGTGTTTTTCTGTTCTTTCCAACTTGAGTAGTTTGTATTTTGGTTCTTATGGATTACATGTGGTAAAGCTGTTTTCTAGGGGGCTTCCCTGGTGGCGCAGTGGTTGAGAATCCACCTGCCAAAGCAGGGGACACGGGTTCAAGCCCTGGTCTGGGAGGATCCCACATGCCGCGGTGCAGCTGGGCCCATGAGCCACAACTACTGAGCCTGTGCGTCTGGAGCCTGTGCTCCTCAACAAGAGAGGCCGCGACAATGAGAGGCCCGCGCACCGCGATGAAGAGTGGCCCCCGCTCGCCGCAACTAGAGAAAGCCCTCGCACAGAAATGAAAACCCAACACAGCCAAAAATAAATAAATAAATTAATTAATTAATTTTTTTAAAAAAGTTGTTTTCTATATGATTTGCTATTTTTGCTATTTATAATTTATAAACTTTTCTTAGTCTACTTTAAAAATACAATAAAAATGATTACCCATTAAAACTGCATTGGTGTTCACAAATTTTTGTTCCTTAAAGTGTCTTACATGCATAACAAAGAAAAATCAAAAATGCACATATTTTATAAATATATGTATTTTCATATATTTATATATAATATATTTATATATGTAGTATAACATATTTTATATATAAGCAGATTTTTTTAAATGTTTTTAACAACAACATCAGCAACAACAGCAATTTTTAAAATTAATTTATTTTATTTTATTTTTTTGGTTGCACCGGGTCTTAGTTGTGGTGGGCGGGCCTCTTAGTTGCAGCATGCACGTGGGATCTAGTTCCCTGACCAGGGATCAACCCCGGGCCCCCTGCATTGGGAGTATGGAGTCTTAACCACTGTGCCACCAGAAAAGTAAAAATACATATATTCTATACTTTGTAATTTATTATTAAGCTAACAATAAATAACTATATATTTGCTTTTGAATGTTTTACTTTCTGTATATTTTCCTCAGTTTTATCATTGAAAACTAGTGTATATGATTTGCTTCTAAAGATTATTTATTGCCTCACTTGATCCTTTTATTTAACCTTTTCTCTGAAATTGTGTGTATGTGTGTGCACATGTGTGAATGATAGAAAGACAGACCTACCTGTGGATCTTACTTTAGATGTTCTACTGACTAGCAAAGAGAATGTTGTGTAATTTTTCATTGGCGTCATCAATGGATATTTATTTCTAATCAGTTACTCAGGTAGTAGTAGTAACCTTATATATAGATTACGGCTTCCTATTTCCTTTGCTGTATGAGTTCTATTAACTTTTGAAATTACCCTACAAAAATAATTTCAGAAACACACTTAAAATACATTGTTTGAGTGAAAATTTCTATGACTTTTATAAAGGCAAATTATTAATCTTTTGGAAGACCTGAAGAAAATGGAAGACCATGGAAAAAATTCATGTGAAGAAATTCTTAGAAAACTTCACTCAATTGAATATGAAAATGAAACTCTGAATCTTGAGAATACAAAATTAAAGGTACTATGTGTATGTGTGTATGTATATACGTATAGTATAATGACAACTTAGTCTACTTAGTAGAAGTAACTTGAAATAACAGCAAGTTTAGAGTAGTGCTCTTGTATCATTTTTTTCCTTTATGTTTCTCAGAGTTTTAGAATATCATTATAAGTAACTTCTAAAACTATATCTATATATCTGTATGTACACATATATGCACACATACTTATATAGAGATATTTAGATGTTTATAGTTGTATATACAAATACATGTAAAGGTGGTTTTCAGCAGTACTAAGATTTATGAAGTTGAATAACTGTCTCTTTGTCTCAACCTAAAAAAGTTTATTTACTCTCCAATTTTAGCAGTTAGGTGAATCATCCAAAATTACATTAACTTTAATGCATAAGATTATTTCTAGGTGTCACGGTTAACGATAGGATATAGCCTCAGGCATGGTCCGTTTGAAACCAGAAAGTATGTTCTTGGCTGCTTCATAACCGGAAAGAATTTTCCAACTTAGTCAAATCCAAGGGATGATTGGTTTTTATGTGTACCCAGAGTAAAGATGGGGAAGAAGCTTTTATACATTCTGAGGAAAAGGGTATTTGAGTTCCTAGTCATAGATACATGTCACCTGATGAGACTTGACTAAAGATGATGGCATCATTTTCAGTTCCTTAATACTGTTTTTGGAGGACAGTAAATAGAAGACAGAAAATAATCTGTTTATGGAAAAGAAGGCCAGAATTGGCAGTTCAAAACCAGTATGGCATCAGAGAACCTAGCTACTTTTTAGCTCTCTACTCTGCCATTCAAATGGCTGATGGGGCTCCATCCATTATAGCCAAGATTCAAACAACAGGATGGAGGGAAACAAAAGAAGAATTATCTCCCCCTTTTTCCCCATCTCCTCCTCTTTAGAGCGACTTCCTGAAAGTTCCATACCAGTCGACTCTTCTCCTTATTTAGGTATATGGCCCCACCTAGTTACAGGGGAGACTAGAGAATGTAGCCTTCTAGTTATCCTGAACTCTAGCCAAATACTGATACTCCTTATTTCCTGCAACTTGTTTATGTTTTCCTCTATTCCTGTAGTTTTACTATTCTTACAGTTTGGAATGCTTTTTTTCTCAGTATATAAATCCTACCTTTCCTTTAAAGTTCAGTTTAAATGCTGCTTCCTCCCAAAGTCTTCTCAATTAGGATGAATCTTTCCTCATAAACTCCCATCTTTGTATGCACAGTATAATCAGGGGAGGTGTGACATATAGTTAGCTCTTATTCAATGTTTATTGAATTAATTCTTTAAATATTTTATCCTAGAAGAGGAAGCAATTTTATTTATTATGTTTATTTTCTTAATTTCCTTGATATCCTTCAGAGAGGGGATTAGAAGGATGTTTCGTTAATTTTAAGTCTGGTTTTTAATTACATGGTAATGGAATTAATTTTAAATTACATATAAAAATCATTGAGTTAAAGTTTACATATTATATTCTATAAATAATTCAAAAACCTGTATTTTTAATACATTTTCTGAATTTTGTTTAAGGAAAAACATCTAGGTATATTTGGCATATGTTATGTACAATGTAAAATTGTCTAGATGTTGTATTCTGTTACTTTCAATTATTTTAGAATAATTTTAGATTTTAGTTTCAAATGAAGAAGATACTAGCTGATACTGTTTCTAGGGCCCCAGTGACTTCCTCTATTAAAAACAACAGAAGTTATTTGGAAGGTTACAAAGTTCTATTTGTTCATTATAGAAAGTTTGAAAAACAGAAAAGCACAAAAGGAAAAATTTAAAAATCACCTATAATCTCACAACTGAAAGATAAGTAAAGTTACTCTTTTAGCATATATATAATTTGGGGGATTTTGGACTACTTCCAGTTTTGTTTGTTTTTGGGTTTTTTTGCTATTATAATATAAATAAAAATGTGGATACTTTTAGTCTTTTTGCATATATATCTTCTTAGGATAAATTTCTGGAAGTGGAATTATATTGTAAAAAGGAAGACCCATCCTTAATGTTAGTTTTATAT
Source organism: Balaenoptera acutorostrata (assembly GCF_949987535.1). Taxonomy (NCBI): domain Eukaryota; kingdom Metazoa; phylum Chordata; class Mammalia; order Artiodactyla; family Balaenopteridae; genus Balaenoptera; species Balaenoptera acutorostrata. Next base: position 76,504,960 of record NC_080064.1, on the reverse strand, counting down.
ATTTCCAGATCACCCATCGTAAATGGGTCCCTATACGTTTTCCAGTACTAGGCAATTTTAAAACAAATCTCTCCAAATTTGATAAGTGATCTTATCTAGTTTTGGGGATTTAAATATCATCTATATCCTGGGGGCTCTCAAATTTATATCTCTAGCCTAGACCTTGCCCCTGAATTCCAGACATGTATTCTACTGCTTACTTGAAATCTCCACTTGGATATTTCATAGGTGTCTCAAAGTTATCACGTCCAAAATAGAGTTTCTATATTCCCCAATATGGTTCATCCTACAGTTTTCCTTGTCTCAGTTAATGGCAGTCATCCTTTCTGTTACTTGACTCCTTTCACACCTGCTTCCAGTTTGTCAGCAGATCTACTTCAAATATATCCAGAATTTGACCGCTTCTCACCAGCATCACTGTCATCCTGGTTTAAGCCACCATCATGTCTCGTTGTTATAGTGACTTCCTACCTCTTCTCTTTGCTTCTGCCCTTGCCTCTGCCCCTGCAGTCAGCATTCAGTGTAGCAGTAAAGTAGTTCCTATAAAAATGTAAGTTAGACCATGTCACTGCTCTGCTCAAAACCCTTCAGTGATACCTTGATTAACAGAGTAAATATCTACAAGGCATTATACTATCTGGCTTTCCATTACCTCTCTGACCTCATATCCTTCCACACTTCCCTTTGTTTTCTTGCTTTCTGCCACATTGGCCTTCTTGCTTTTTCCCCTAACTGGCCAGGCTTTCTCCCACCATTGCCTTTCTCTACAGGAATCCTCTTCCCTCAAAGAGCCATACTTCCTTTTGGTGTTTATTTCAAAGTCCCTTTCTCAGGAGGCCTCCCTGGCCCATTCCCAACTTGTCCTTACTGTCTTGCTTTTGTGTATGATATATTTTACTTCTTGTTTTTTGTCTATATACCCCTTATTTGTGTCTATCTATACATGGAGTACGTTAAGCTCAAAATGAAAGGGATTTTTGCTTCTTATGTTCACTACTAGAAGACTATCCATTGCCTAGAGCATTTTTTAATAACTAGTAAGTATATTTTTTCATGTATTTGTTGATCATTTATGTTTCTGCCTTTTGGAATTACCTGCTCATTATCCTTTACATGTCTTTTTTCCTAATTATTATATAAGACCTCTCTCTGTATTAAGGGTATTAATCTTTTGTCATAATCTTTTACTTTTTTCACATTTTGTTAGGCTCTTTAGTTTTTTGAGGGGCTATGAAATTTTGGAGATATATGTGCATGTACATATGTATGTATATATATGCATGTGTGTGTTTGTATGTGTGTGTGTGTATATATATACTTTTTTTCCTTTTCGGCTTCTTTTGGGAGTCTCACATTTCTGCACATCTGACTGCCTGTGATCCAGATACAGACTGTCTTTTCAAGGATGTTTGTATAGTGAACATCCTTGGAAGATAACAATGTTTCCTTCTACCAAAAAGCATGCTTACTGCCTGTTATAAGAGATTTGGGTTCCCTAAACTCAGAGTTGCTTCTCTGTACATCCCACCACATGTACAGGTGTCATCTGGACCTCTTGGTGTTGCTCTGAGGGAAGTGGGGCTTTGGAAACTAACACAAATGCTAATATCTGGCTACTGCTATTGCTTTGAGTAATAAAGAAATTAAGACTCTGACCCAGGAGTCTTGTGTCTTCTGCTAGCATGTATGAAACTGTGCTAGGCTAACTGGTAAACTTGGAGGATAAAATCTCAGACTCTTACAGTTCATGATATTGTCTTTTGATTTTATGCTTAGTTAGGTTTTTTGTATCCTAAAATCAAATCAAATTTTACCTGGATCTTCTGTGAAAAAATTTAAGCTTAACTTTAAAATATTTAATACATTAAAATAAATATATAATTGTTTAATATAAAAATCATGTTTGCTGAAGGCAAATAGTTAAATCTGCTTTTGTCCTAATAAATGGTTGTCTTATTACCATTATATAGTGATCCATATTTTCCCCATTTATTCAAAAATCCAACCTTTGTCATACACTAAATATAATCTTAGTGTATTTTTCTTTTTCTATTCCATAGACCTCTATATTATTATGTTAGTATCTTAATAATTTTAGTTCTTTATACATTTTAATATCTAATAAGTACTGAGATTCTCTACTTAGTATCTTTTAAAATTTTTATTAGTCTCTATTTTTCCATATGAATTTTAAATTAATTTTGTCATATTCCTCTTCCCCTCAACTGTTATACTTTTGGTTGTAATTACAGTAAAGTTTTATTGATTTGGAAAAAACTGATATGCCAAGAGTATTGAGTCCTCCCTTCCAGGAACATGGTCTTTCTATTTTCCAAGTCTTTTTTGTCAGTAAATTTTTAAAGTTTAAAAATAGGTCTTGAATAAGTCTTATTAAGGTTGCTCATAAATATTACTAACTTCCTGAAATTCCTAATTTTAGATGGTAATTATATGCAATCAGAAATAATTATTTTATTAGCTTCGTTGATAAATGAGTTATGTTTTTTAATGCTATAGCACTGGAGTACAAATGAATTCTAATGATTTATAAAATTTATTTATATATTCCTTAATAGACTACACTAGCTGCTTTGAAGGATGAGATTGCCTCTGTTGAAAATGAACTCTTAGAATTGCAAGAAGTAGAAAAACAACAGAAAACCCTTATTGAAGTTTATAAAACTCAGGTGATCATTGCATTTATTTTAATGTTTGTTAAATTTGGTAGGTAATTTAAAACACTACATTTGTTTATGATCTAAAAAAGCAGAACTGAAGAAAGGTGGCGTTATTATTTGTGATAAAATATGACGTATCCCAAATATTTCTTAAGGTCCCAAATACTTTTATAAAATGATGATTCTGCTGATTCCTGATTTAAATATCCTGTGTTTGTATTGGTTATTCCTAAAAGTAGATCTAAAATTAATTATATAGGTGTAATGTGAACCTATAATAATCCTGTTAGTTAATTTTGGTTATATTTGTCATCTTGTATTTTTAATGGTATTGATTTAGAATAATGACTCCCTTCAAGGGTCATTAAAGCACAATATTTCCTCTTTCCAAATAAATAAAGTATAATTCAGGTTTACTCACATGAAAGACCTGGAAAAGAACAGATGACAATATGTATGGAATAGAGAGTGTGTTAATTGGTAATTTATAGAAAAGCTTAAGTATTAGAAAGTTTAAGAAAAACTTCATTTGAAAGATGGGACTTATGTAGGTCCTTGAGTGATGGGTAACAAACTGTCAATAAAGAGCTTGATTTTCTTGGAAGAGAGTGTTTGAATTGAAGAATAATGAACTAAAGGTTAAAACTTAAGGAGGGCCATAATGTAGGTAAGTAGGAAGCACTCCATCCCAATGGTTTAGATAGGAAATTGGAGTTGAGACATCCAGTTAGAATATTGCAGTCATCCCAGCTGGAGGTAAGAATGGAGGCTGTGATGGACTGTGCAATGCATTATTGGGAATGTCATCTGGGTCTTCCAGCTGGTTGTTCTGGTTTAATCCCCCATCAAGAATACTGTAGATGAGTTACCATATTCTTGACTCTGGGCCTTGTATAAAGTGCTCAGATATTTTTTGAGCAGATTTTGATTCGGAGAGTGAAATAATTGGTTTGGGAGCTAGTTTGGACCAGAGACTGATTCTTTAAAGTGACGTGGACCTGCAAATGAGGATCTCTCTCTAATATTCAGAGCTCAGGCGAAGATTCTAGAAGTATTGATGGGAAAAGACAGGCAAATCATAAAAGGATTGTGGATTAGAGTAGAGCACTGAGTGATTCCTGTATTTAAAGAAGGAATAACATTAGATAAACATAGAGTATTAATAGGAAAATGATAATGGGTTTAAAATTGAAATTTTAAAATTTAAATTCAATTTTTTAGCTTTTTATTTCATACAGTGGTCCTAATAATAAAATAATGCATCTTACTCTAATAATATTTTTTATTTTCAGATACAGAAGTTGCAAGAAGCAGCTGAAATTGTGGAAAGCAGATATAAAAATTTGCTACAAGAGAATAACCTAATAACAAAAAACAAAAATAAAAAATTAAAGAAGGTAAGTTTGACATTTTAAACAATAAAATAATGTTTTATATTTTATGAATTTTATATAAATTCTTTAATTTTGGTCATTTTCTTTAGTTTAGACCTAGAAATTATCTGTTCTCGATTTCTGTGGCAGTTTGTTTTCTAAGGACATGATGTTTCGTCCAGGCTTGAAATGTTTGTTTGTGTGAATGTTTTTTTTTACTTTTTCCTGAATATTTGGAAAATAACATAAATGTTTAATTTTTCTGATACAAGAGCAGACTTAAGTAGCAGAAAAAATGGTTATCACTGAGCTTCATGCAAAGTTGAATACCTTTCATTTTTAATCTTACCTTTTTATTCTGGTAGTAAATCTTTTGTGTAAAAAAGCAAAGTAAATATTCTCTGCTAAATGCTTTTATGGAAGAAAAATAACATTAAAAAACCCAACATCATTTCCTTTTTTTTTCACCCTGTTGCAAAAGAATGAGGGGAAGTTCAGTGTTGGCAAGTTATGATATTTTTGTGACTTATTTTAAAGTTTTTAAATGAAACTGCATCCCTTTTTGGGTCTTTTCACGTTGTTTTGGTAAGGAAGCACAAAAGTTGTAGGACGTTGACGCCCCTGACTCCCGGCTGGGGACATGATGGGATGTTACTGGTCAGTTCCAACTGAGTGTAATAAGGTGACTGTCTCTGGGTCGTCCCCACATCTTGGAATTGAGAAGTCTGAGTGAGTCACCAATGTGAAGAAGAGGTCAGCTAGAGCAGAAAATGTGCTGGTTAAAAGAGATAAAGGTAGCCTATCAAATGTGCAACTTACTACTTAGAATTATCAATACTTTTCACCTATTTTTAGCAGAGCAGAGAAGAAATCATTTCATACCTCTTGATCAGTTTTTCTCATGAGACATACCAATGCAAATGTCTCCTCTTTTGTAGGCAGCACTCTAAAAGTCTATTTAAAAAACCTATTCAAAAGGCCAATGGGGCAGGAGCCTGTGGTTTTCAGATACTGTGAGGTCACAATGTTTTCTTACTGGTATTAAACCAGACAAGCCATTATTATTATTTTTTTTAATGAAATGCTTCCTTTTTCTTTCCTACTGTCTCCTGGTTTTCTCATGGGCTCTTAGATGTTTGGGGACCCAGAGGTAGGCTTTGTTCTACTTTTATCTTTTGTGATCAAGAATGCCAGATGTTGCACAGCAGCTCTGTGTGTTCCCTGTCTCAGGGAAAGAGTCTAGCTCTCGTTTTCCCTCCCTATGAACATCCTAAGTGCCCTATGTCTTGTTATTTTTTCTTAATTAGCAGTACAAGCATTTTTTTAGGGCTGCTTCTTGTCACATCTCCACAAAAGTGCCACAGTGAGGAATTGCAGCAGCCAAAGAGATTACTATAAATACAGTTAGATTTGTTCTTAGTAACATAGTAACATTAATGATCAAATTATAGTCTACTGAGTACTGATGATATTAGCTATTTTGAATTTATATACAGTAAACCCACTGATTTGGACTAAGCTGAGCACAGCAAGGCTGCTCTAATTGAAATATCTGAGTTACCAGATCGAATGACAAAAAGTCTGAAGTTACTTTAGACTGATGGCTGGACAGCAGAAAACTACCATACCAGCTTCCTTAGTAATATCTATACTTGAATATAAATGACAGAATTCAAAAAAGTTTACTTTCCTAAGTAATTTAAACAGTCTCCCTGCAAGCTAATATTACCGTATTCGTTTATTCAGCAAACTTTTTGGAAACTAATTGAAGTCCAGCCCACTTTTGAGTTATACATTCTTATTTAGCAGAGTCTAACTTAAAGTTTATTCTTATTTATTTGGTTAAATCTTTTTTAAAAAGCTATTATACCTAAAACATTTACTATATTACAAGCATATCTAGTATTTAAGATAGTAAAAACGTTAATGCTGAACGTGTGATCTTGCACTTATTTCCCTAATGCTACAACTCAGATGAGAGGCCAGATGGAGTCTCATCTGAAGGAGTTAGAGCACGTCCGCGATTCCTTGACGGCGGCAGAACAGAGGCTTCACGAGTGTCAGGAGAGTCTGCAGCACCACAAGGGGAAATGTGCAGACCAAGCACACGCCGTTAGGGGGCTTCAGGGCCAGGTGTCCAGCCATCATTTTGATTTTTGCTAGATGTGTTAAATGCTTTGGAATAATTTCACCAGTTGAGGGCACTCATGTCAGGGGTTGATTATTTTACTGTCATCTAAATAAGTTGATAAAAGGTCAGTTTCATGCAAGTACTGTATTATTTTCAAGCTATTTTTTAAAAAATTGGTAATTAAAATTGCTGATTTAGTTTATTCATACAAATCTGTATTTAGACATTTGAGGACATAGTAATAGCATGAGCGAAGGAACGAAGCTATGTTTACATGTATATTTTTTGATGTTAGGATAAGGTAAATTATTGTAATTTACCTTACAAAAATTAGAATTTATTTCAATTAGAATTATGTACCAAGTTTATTTGTATTATTCTCAGTTATTTTTTTCAACATATACTTTTTTTACTCCATCAGAAGAGAGATCGTGGGTGCCATACAGCCATCTCCTAACTCAGTGCCTAACGCATAGTAATCACTTAAAAAATATTTTTTTTAATTAATTGTTTTTCAAAGAAGCATGTCCAAAGGTGGTGGCAAGTCTTTTTCTTTATTTGCAGAATAATTTTAGGAAGGATTCCCTGTCTTATCTTTCAAATGTAATCTGGATTTAATATTGAAATGCATCCTCTTTTTAAAAACAGGCAAACAAAACTTTTCTGAGTTTTAAGTTCCTGAAAAGAGATCTTTCTAGGAAAATGTCAAATCACATAGATAACCTAAATTACTAATGGAAATTATGAGAAAAATTCTTTTTTTTTTTTTTTTTTTTCCAAAACTTCTTAAACTATTTAAACACAGCTTTTGAAGCAATGGGAAGAATATTCTGTCTCGGCATGGGCAGGTGTGTCTTTGGTTGATTTGCTTATCTATTTTATTTTGCTTCTCACAAATATGGTTTTTACTCAGAGTTACAACTTCACAGATATTCAATTATTAATCACTATCTGTAAGTGAAACAGAAAACTGTAAGAGTAACCCTAAGTATCCAACAATAGGGGATTACTGTTTAAAATCTTCACATTTACTTAATAAAATAAATGTTCTTTTTCAATAAAACATTACTTAGAATGTTTTAATTGCCATCTTTCAGTAAAATTTTTCATAGATTTTCCGTGAGGCAATATAGTTTTTTGAAAATTAACCAGGAATTTAAGAACTTGTGTTTTAACAATGTAATATTTCTTGGTGTCTCTCTGTGTAGGAGTAATAATAATATTTATAGCTTCTTCTTTTTTATAATTGTTCTCATGATAAACTATATAGATTTCTTTGGAAGTTGATTATAAAGAAAATAACCAAGAAAACTTTTTTTTCCTTTAGGTTGATGAAAATCATGATCTTCTGACAAAGCTTTCTCTGGAAGAGGAAAATTATCTTATTCAGTTGAAATGTGAAAACCTTAAACAGTAAGTATTAAATTGACTTAAAATTGGTGTTACCTTTTTTCTACACACTATAATTTTAAAATATATGTCTTCTGTAAAAAGAAAATTAGAACAGATGGATGCAGAAAATAAAGAGCTTGAAAAGAAGCTGGCAAACCAAGAAGGACGTCTTAAGCATACCAATCTTGAGTTTAAAGAGAAATCTGCAGAATATAGAGCATTGGCCAGACAGCTGGAAGCTGCTTTAGAAGAAGGAAGACAAAAGGTACAGATGGCCTTTATTCAGAAACTTTTTAGTTTACCAAAGAGTCATCTTTTGAAACAGACAATATCTCATCTTGCCAAACCTACAGTTATTGTTTTTATCCTGATGACAGGGTGAAGGGAGCAATTACATTTTTGTTTTTTACCTGCTTTTCCCTTTTGGAGCTAAACAGATAGATTACTGGTCCAGAGTTACTTCACTAAATAAATGATGATGTGGCAGGGTAAAGGGCAGAGATGGAAAACACTTTAAAGAAGTCCCCCCTCTTTTTTTTTTAATGAAACCACAGCAAATATGCAAATTATTGAACCTTTTGGTTTTGATCAGGATTCAGTGAGCTATAAAGCTCAACTCCCTTTTCTTTTGGCAAATGTTGTTGTATAAATAAATACAGACAAGATTTAATTTCCGGTTAAATCCATCTGGATAGCATTTAATAACTGTCTCACTGTCTGTCAAGCATTCTGCTAGTGCTTATGATGCAAAGATGAATAAGACCTGGCCTCAGCTCTCAGGACACTCACAGTCCAATAGGGAGATAACATGTGAACAAACAAATGTCATCCAGCAAGTAGGTGCTACAATGCGGGGAAGATACAAGGTCCACCGAGGGGGTGTGGTTAGTTCAATCTGGAGAGGAGGGGAAAATGATTCAGGAAGATCTCAAAGAAGAGGTAGATTTATCAAGTGATTTGAAAATGTAATCTTGAAAGGCACGAGGTGGGCTTTGGAATCCACAAGAAGTAGATTTGAATTCTGGCTCTGACACATTATACCCTGACCCAGGGCACGCTACTTTCTAAACTTTAGTTTTTTAATTGATAAAATGGGGATGATGAATTTCCTCATAGGATTGAATGACACCAAAAGGAGATTGTCTATACCCTGATGACTCTCAGAAATATATCTCCGCCCCAGACTTTTCTCTATCCTGACATCTAAATTCATATATTCTGCTACTTATTTGACATCTCCACTTAACATAGGCATCTCAAACTTAACATGTCCAACACCAAATTTTGAATCTATCTCTCTAGACTCTCTTCCACCCATGGTCTTTCCCAAGCCTGTTAAAGTCACTTCCACAAGGGTGAGATAACATCTGATATCCTTGAAATGTGGCTCTTAAATCATAGGTGTCATATAGATATATTTTGATTTTTTTTTTTTAACTCCAGGAAAGCAATTTAAATTGACTTTGAAAGACATGTCATTGAATGAAAGCTAAGTAGTATAATGTACTGCCAATGATAGAAGTGTAATCCAGATTTCTCAGTGCCAACCTTTGGGAGGAAAATAAGAAGTGACTTTATCCTGGGTTCAGACTAAATGGACTTTGGAAATGCTAGGTGCTCTCAGATTCCTTCTCACAAGTGTTCAGTCCCCAGAGATGTGTCTGCCCCCTCCTTTCTTTCCTGCTACAATGGAATATGGGGTTGTCTTTAGTTCCTGCCACATGAAGAGTGCCATCACTGCACTGTCACCATTGTCTACACTGTAGGACGTTGTAAAGGACACAGATACTTGTCCTGAGGACCCTTTCTCCCACAGCTTCAAATCCTGCTATCCTCACAATCACCCTTGGAATTTGTGCACAAGAAATCTTTGTAAATAACTTTATAATAAACTTAGAACTTAGTCCATGGGAGTGAGATTAGAGGACAGTCCTTCCTGCTAGCTCCTTGCTCCTGAACTAGTCCCTGCCTCCACTGTCATTCTTATGGATCCAACCCAGCATTCCTGCAGATAGGCTCCCAAGTATCTGAATCCTTGGATGAACGTAGCTAAGCTAGACTTTCTGCTAAAATAAGCCATCAGAGAAATATGAAAACTCAAATTCAGACCATTTTCATTCAGTGAATGAATGAAAAACCAATCTCGAAGTGAATGAATGAAAAACCAATCTCGTGTGTGTGTGTGTGTGTGTGTGTGTGTGTGTGTGTGTGTGGTGTAAATATCACCTACCCTGCCCCCAATTCTGTCCATCCAAGTCTATAATCAGCGTTGGTTGTGGACTTTATATGTCCCACCACCACTCCAGACACCATGGTAAATATAAATACTGTAAAACATGGCAATTGGTCTCAGCAGGTTATAGAAATATAGTATTGGGGAAAACCTACCAACGTCACAGAGCAGTGCAAATACGTATACCTCTTCCACTTCAAGCTGATTTTTCAGGTACTTAGCAAAGAGGAGAATACATGCTTACACTATGTGTTTCTCAAGATAGAACATCTTTAAACACTTTCTAATTAAATTGTCTAATATCCAAATAATACCTATTTGGAAAGAAGAGATACAGTATAACTATGTCAAGGCTTTAAATCATATCTAAAGAAAGCACATTTAGTTTTTTAATTCTTTTAATTGAAATTACAGGTTTCTGAAGAAATAGAGAAAATGTCATCTAGAGAAAGGGCTTTACAAATTAAAATATTAGATCTGGAAACTGAGCTTAGAAAGAAAAATGAAGAACAAAATCAACTTGTTTGCAAAATGAACAGTGTAAGTATTAGTATGGCTTAATGTATTTTCATTAAAAATAAGTTAGCATTTAACATTCTTACCATGGAGTTTAGTTATAAACAATTAAAATACAAAGTGAGGGGAATCAAGGCTATTGCTTTACTGATAGTATTAAAAATAACAAATAATATAAATCATAAAAAATAAAAATGTCAGCATTTGGGCAAAGAATTATTATCCTGCATCCTTGGTAGCATCTATTACATTTCCCCCGAAGTCTCATCAGGCCCTTTCCCTGCATATTACTTTTACATGACAGATGCTTAATGAAAGTTACAGATATCGTTTACTTATTTTCTTTCTAATATGAATTTTTCAGTTTTTAAGATAAACATTATTATTATGAGTTAGATTTTGATATGTCTTAAATAATGCATATTATATTTGAGAAAGTTATAAGTTAGTGTTAAGTAAACATTTTATATCTGCATGTGAGGTGGATGCTTTGGTCCACTCAGCCATGAGATGAGAATACCAAATTGGCTGTGTTTAATTAGTCTTCTAATGTTTTTTCCTAACTATTCATGAAATAGTCAGATGGCACAACAAACTGTGAAAGCTGGCACTAGTTGTGACTGAATTACTTGAAAACTATCTACTTAACAGTGACACAGGAAATAATACTTTATTTTTTCCAGGAGCCAGACTCCATGAAAACTATTTTTTCATTCCCAAGCATCTAAATCATTGAAAACCTGAAATGTTCAAAAGTTAAATGAGTTTTGACGTGCAATATTTTAATTTTATTGCCATCAAAAGTTCCATGGCAATTTAATCAGAACAAAACATTTCTCATCTTTAATTTAGCACAGGCCTTCCCTTTATTTCAAAACTTTTTTTTTAACTCACTGTCAGACTTTCTGTTGTAAAATATGTGTGATATTCTTTGTGTAATTGAAACTTCTGAAAAAATAAAATAAGTATATTAAGATGAGGTGTGTTTGCTATAATATTCCCAGTACTTGGGAATATTAAAGCTGCTAAAATCGGTAGATTTAAGATCTGATGTTTTGTTAAACCTGATCATTTTTACAGTAGTAAAAAACTAGAATTCTAACCATAGATTTAGACCTTGCTGAAAAATGGGTTTATGAGTTCTCTCCCTTCCAGGGGGCAGTTTAGTTGGCAATTCAGTATTTGTTTTGTATATAAGCCTCAGCTCCATCTGAACTGTAAGCCCCCTGAGAGGCTGTCTCATAGTTAATTGTATGCTGATGTCTTCTAGGGTGCCCTGCCCACAGTGGCAGGCCTCTACAGATTTTCTGCCCAGGTGCTCCGGGGGAGGGCGGAGTGCTTGCACAGACCCAAGGGTGACCCTCAGCAGCTTACCTCTGACCAAGAAGCCTGAAATGTCTTTGGAGTCTTATATATTATACTAAAATCCATGTACATTTTGCATTCTACCTTACAGTATGTGGGTTTGTATTAATATTTTTCCCTCCAAGTTGTTGAGTAAAATTGATGTTCCTCAAAGATTCACTATATTCATTCTGTGACTTTGTGTAGCTCAGCCTAGCAAGTTGTTTCATACCACCCACCACACTTCCCCTGGGGGCATCGCTCAGTTTCAGAAGGTATCGGGTGTCATTGAACACCTGATAGGAAGGATATAAAAGATTTTTCTTCTCAAGGTGCCTACATTTTAGTTGGAAGCTAGATGATATTTGCAGCCTGTCTATCTAAAGTATTTTCAGTGAACAGATCTCTTGGGAATTTATATGCAGCTGAATATTTTAAAAATACATTACATTTAAAATTTTTTCCTCAAAGAATACTTATGATATTGAGTTCATTTTATTTTTTAAAAGATTCTAAAAATAAAGTATTCATATTATCAAAACTAGAATTCTATCAGTTTTTAAGATAGCAAAAGTCATTCTTTTAGGCAAAGAAAATGGCAAAAAGTAGTATTAAAATATGTCATGTTAAATGTAATAGAAATTAATTGTGACAGTTTTAAGTAAAATCCATTTGAGTTAATCATGTTAAATATGTAATAGTTTGGGGCTAAGTGAATGTGTATTACAACAAACTGTCACAGTAGAGGTCAACCATGTATGTGCTTTATTCTAGATTTTAAAGAAAAGTGAGCTGTAAGATAAGTTAATAATCAACACATCAGATGTTAGGATTCCTTCTTTAAAAAAATTAAAAACCATGTATTCAATTATTGTGTATATAAATTTTATATTATGACTATCCTTTGATATGAATGTCATTATTAATTATCTTTATTTCTTTTTTTATTTAGAAAGCACAACATCAGGAAGTATGTTTGAAAGAAATACAACGTAGTCTTGAAAAGTCGGAGAATCAAAATGAGAGTATTAAGAATTATTTACAGTTTCTTAAAACTTCTTATGTAACAATGTTTGGATAAGTTGTTGGATTTATTTTCTATAAGCAATAGGTTTTTACTATGAGTCTAAAAAGTAATTAGGTAAAAATTAAATAAATATACTATCTGTTGCTATATTTTATGATTTATGGGTGGTACTATTAGGGTTTTTATGTAAAGATTCTTGAAACATAATTTATTATCCAATTGAAACTTTAAAACAAGATAAATGTTAGTGTTCCTTTTTTGCTGGGTAATCTTCACTTAGCTCTGGATTAATATCTATTTAATTTATTTTGAGTTTTGGAATATTTTACACATAGAAAAGAAGCCAGAATCATTCCTTGTGACTGTAGCAACCATTCAAGTGAATTTGTAATAAACCTAGGCCAATTATGAGCCAAATACATGATTTTAAATAATGTATATAATTGTTTTACATGATGGTGCTGTATATTTATATATTAATATAATAAAGGAAAATATTCTGGATATTATTTTTAATAATGATATAATTGCATAGTTTCTAAAGATACCAAATGTCTCAGTGTACTTAATATTGTTTCAAATATGCTGAGATGCCATTATAATTTCTGTGAGGTTTTAAATATAGAATTTTAAGTCATGGCTACTAAATGCCAACTGATGGTAACAGGTGAAAGTATGTTGGCATGCATTGTTTCTTTATAAAGAATAGGCATTTAGGCTCTCCTATAAATTCATAGTCTCTTTTGTTCTTCATCTTATGTTAGTGATTGTCTGATATTAGTGTAGACATTCTGAAACCCCTGAGTTAAGTGAAAGATTAAAGGGGAATAACTTGTCCCACCCCTGCCCATGGCCAACTCACATGGGATGATCAAAATAAACTCTCTTAATCCCAGGAAGCTTTAGAATAAGGTGTTTGTTATTGGGATGACGTAGAAGAGCTACCAAGAACATGTTCTCTGTAATCTCCTACCCTATGTGTCAAAGCAGGATACTCTAAAAGGGATGGATGTAATTGACAAGGGATCAAGTTGTAGTGACTCCTCTCAGAGAAAGGCTTGAGAGCTGTTTATTCAAAGAACACTCAGGTCTCAAAAGATTGTTCAAAGAGGCAAGTTGTGTACTACACAGTCCAGCCTATGAACAGAGCTCAGTCCCCCCAAGATGTTTTACCCATTTCTGACCAGAAATGGGGGCCTGCTTATCTCTGGTCCCCTCACTCCTAAGACTGCCATATCATCTGCAGGGGCTTACTTCCCTGTGACCCAACTGCTTCATAGTATTTTTCTTAAAATAGCAAAATATAGTAATTTCAGAAACTGGCCACATTTTTTTCCCAACAATTGCTAACAATATTAGAGTTGCCTTTTAATTTTAAATCATAGTACTTGTGGTACTAAAACACATGCTTGACCCTTGTGGTCCTTTCTTCATCTCCTAAGGCAAAGACAGCCTTAGGAAATACGTGAAAGAAAACTAAGGTTCTTGAGTATTTCCCACTAGACTGTGAACTCTTTAAGGGCAGAACTGTATCTTATTTATGATTCTGTTTCAGCCACCACATAATACCTGGTATATGGATACTCAGTTGATGTTTGTGAATAGGTAGATAGATGGGTGTTAAAAGAGGGAGGTATTCATATTCCTGTCTTAGATATGACAAAATGTAAGCATAGAGGGGTTAACTTCTGTGGCTGTGATATAAAACTCCTTGGGTTTTAAAGTTGGCATTTGAACTCAAGCCTTCTGACTCCAAAATTAAAGTTCTACGTACAATACTTTTTTCCTGTCGTAAGCAGTGACAGCGGCAGTAGCCCAGCAGCAGCATTGCTGTTATTTATTGAGTACTAGTCTGTGCCAAAGTTCTGACCGTAGTACATGTATTAATTCATTTAATCTTTATGTCTGATGAGAAAGGTGCTATTAATTAGTTACTTTTCAGGAAACCAAAACACAGAAAAGTTAAGTAACTTGCACAAGGTCACACAGCTAGTAAGTAGCAGGCGTCCAGAGTCTCTGCTCTTAACTATGACCATACTGCCTTCATGTATATTTCATAAATAAAGGTAATGGTTTGGTTTCTTTTAACAATCATGCATTGCTTCATCTATGAATACTTTCTCTTTTTTATATTTTTAATTTTTATCAAAGTAATTTGTGCATATGGCGTTTAAAAATTGGTCCCCACAATATTTCAGCTGGACTGTGGAAGGAAAAGACTTACTGCAAAGTCCCTAAGGTTAGTATTCAGATGCTAGTGACACAGAATAACGAAGGAAGTTTGCCGGAGCCAGGAGAACTGTAACAATCTCTGTGCTTAATGTTTCCATGTGAAACATTAAGCACAGACATTCTGCTCTCCTGGCGTGTGAACCAAACTCAGCGTCAGGGAGGTTCAGAGTCAGTCCCCGGGAGTCCCCACGTAGTGTTTGCTTCCAACTTCCCATCATCCCAGAAAGCCCTTGTTCCCACAGTACTAACAGGCTGGCAGGATCTTCTCTTTATCCTTGATACTCAGGGCCTCATGACTTTCTTAAGTTCTAAAAGTTTCCTTCCATTATTTATGTGATTATTACCTCTCCACATGTTCCTTTCCTCTTCCTTGATTTGTCTCCTGGATCTGACCTCCACGCAGCTTGCCTTTTCCCTCAGGGTATCTGTCACTGGGTTTCTTGTGAGGTATTTCTTCCACCTGATTTTTCTAACCACTTACATGGTTCTCAGGGGCAGTCATTCTCTTTTTCTGTTGGGTACTGAATTTCTAAATAAGAAGTCATGATTGATTTTTAGTTCCCGAAAGTGTTGGGGTTTTTTTTTTGTTTTTTTGTTTTTCAGCACTGTAATTCCATTCTATTTTCATTAAAATTCTCTTGTTTCTTCCATTGGTTCTGCCTCAGTAGGCATCTCCTGTTTCTGTTGTGTTGGCCATCTTTCTTTCTGAGAGCCGTAAGTGAGTTTTAACTTTCCTTGCCTGCTCATGGTTGTGGTTCCCTCAGTACCTGCCAGCAGCCTGCCTTGCACATTTCTGGGGCACTATCAAACTAAGTGGTGAAAGGCATGATGGCTTCAGTACTCTTGGGCCTGAAACCTCTTACCCTCCGCTGCGGTGCTGTGAGCAGCCATTCTGCCCCCAGACTTTTTCAGTCACAAGTATCAGTGTTTTTCCAACTACCAGTAATGGAAGCACTTTACTCCACTGAAGAGTCTCCTTCTAGGTTTTCCAGGGTCAGCAAGTTTGTTGCAGAAACAAGTGATGTTCATGTTGGAGGGGAACCATGGGCAGCATCTGTACCTGGAACAATGTGCAGCACTTTAAAGAATGAATTCAGTCTATATCTACTGGCCTGAGATTTGTGCATGATTTTTATTTTTAGGATAAAAAAAGTCACAGCATTTTTTATTAAGTATGATTCCCTTTTTGTAATCAAAACAAGCATCTCTCCATTTGTGTATATAAGTTCACACATGTTGGTATGGGCATGGAGGAAGGCGTAGAAAAGCCTACATGCCTTGGTAGGGGTGGAAGAAATAGTAGTAACTTTTCACTTATTCTGATGAGATTATATTTCAATTGTTTTTTCTAGTCAGATAATAATTTAAAGGTTGAAGGACAGGCATGATAGGTATATAGTGGAAGTAGGTATAGAGTGGAAGAAGAGTAGGCTTGGTGAGAGGTTATGGCCTGAGAATGGAATACTGGAATTTGATTTTCAGAGGTGGAGTAATTTGGGACAAGGAAAAAGTGGAGAGAATCCTGCTTGAGGAGGAGCTGGAGGTCACTGGAGTCCAGGATGTGGAGGAGCTGAGAAGCCTTGGGTGTGAAGCTTTCTGGGATGCGGAAGGCATTGTGTAGAACTGAAGGACAAGCATCCTGGTTAAATGTGAGTGGATGAGTAATGACTCCGGGGAGGAATGAAGCCTTGAAACTCTATCAGTGGTTTCTGATTGCATTTAGAATAAAATCCAGAGTCCTCAACATGACCCTCAAGGCCCTGCATGTCCTGGCCCTCACATTCATGGCCTCAAGGCCTTGTCCCCCTCCTCAACCTGTCAGACAACTCTCCTCACCCACTTGCCCAGCTGCACTTGGTTTCCTTGAAAATGGAGTTCATTCTTTCCTTTTCTCATGCTGAAATGTTCTCTGTCACTCTTGGCCTGACTAAATCCTACTGATTCTCTCGTATACCTTCTTATTCTTTTCTTTCCTAATTGACAATTATTTGTGTAATTATGTTTCATATTTGTCTCACTAGATTTTGACCCTTATGAGGATTTACTGTTCTGTAGCCTATAGCTAACAGTGCCTGGCACGTAACAGGCACTTAAGTACGTATTTGTTGGATGGATGGATAGATGATGGGTTAGTGATATTGCCACTAGATCTGATCTTCAAAGTAGGGAGAGGGGATTTGCCTACTAAAGGGATATTATATGGAGTCTGGGAGAATGAGTAGCTTTCATTCCTGAGGGCTGCAAGGGAAGCAGTTTCCTGGGTGAGGGGTCAGGTTTCTGTTCAGGCAGAGGTAGAAACAGAAGAGACGTAGGGTGTAGAGACCTTGTTTATAATCAGATATGCTTTCTAGAGGCCACAGTGGAAAATGAGAGGGAGCTGGTATTGGGAGTCGGGAAGGTATTCAATAAAATGGGTTCACTTATAGCTGTTTGCTTCAGATAATTTAACTGGAATTTCTCTCTTTTTTTTCTTGTCTAATATGGGATTAATAAAAAATCCCATATGTTGTCTTCTTTTCTTTTGATGCTACTGAATTGGGAAGTTGATTAAATCCCAAGTGTAACTTAGTAGTTTTGATTTATTTAACATTACAACTAGTTGCAGTACTTTCAGATAACACACACACATGCAGATGCATGCACAAACATTTAAAAATAATATTTTCCTTGAAATTTAAGATTTCCTTAAAATCTTGAAGTTTAGTCTTATTTTTAAAAATAATTTTAGTATCTTTCTTCTTATGTAGGCATAGTTTGGGGTGGGCACTGGAGGGAAGAACTGTTAGGAACCCTTTATATCTAGTTTGTTAGTAGATGAAGTTAATATTGACAATTGATTATGGCTAAAACTATAAAAAGTAAACCTGTGATTAACTATCATACATTATTTGATTATATACATATATATATATAACATTTTAATTATATACT
Organism: Balaenoptera acutorostrata; assembly: GCF_949987535.1. NCBI lineage: Eukaryota > Metazoa > Chordata > Mammalia > Artiodactyla > Balaenopteridae > Balaenoptera > Balaenoptera acutorostrata. The sequence continues at coordinate 76,487,103 of NC_080064.1, read as the reverse complement.
GTGAATGCTTTTGGCAAGCTTAAAGTTTATTTTTTGCAGCTTTTTTGTTAAATAGATATCTTTCCCTATCATTTAAAAAAAAGAACTAACTAAAGAAGACGTCCAAACCCAAGTTGGTAAAGCATGTGTAAATGGTCCTTAAGAAAAACTAATGATTTCATTTTAATAATTAAACTTCTTGAATAAAAAATAATAAAACTTCTTGAATGTTACCTGAATGTAATACTACCTAAAACTTTTTTTATTTTTAAAAGATTTGTTTTCACTTCTACAGATAAGCACACTTAATTACCTTAAAACTTTATAAATTTTCATTTCTATGCTAGAAGTCTATCTTGGCTTTTACTATTTTGAACTTATCTTACTTGAAAAATTGTATTTTAACCTTTCTGATAGTATCCATGAAGTTGAAAACTATCAGAAGTTGAAGCATCTTAAGAAACAGGAATTGTAATTTCAAATGAGCTGATTCATGCTAAAACTCCAAGCATAACACTTGAGGGTAAAACAGATGCAAAGATTTCTATACTTTCTTTTTCCTGCCCAACATATAGAGAGCTGTTACAAATGAATAAACTATAAAGGTCCATCAGATAAAATGGCCAAAGGATAAAAACAGACAACTCATAAAAGAAGAATTACTAATGACCAATAAACATGTTTACAGGATGTTCAGATTTATTAGTAAAGAAATATAAATGAAAATTAATCTTTTTTCCCTACAATAATTTAAAAGAGGTAATCCTAGTATTGACAAGATAGGGTAAAATGAGAATGATCACATACTACCAAAAAACTTACTGTTCCATTACCTCTGGATACATCATAATATATTAATTTTTGCTCCATTGTTGGATAGTTGTTTCTGCAGTGAATATCATCATGTACAATTCGTTGCCTGCATCAAATTATGACTTTAAGATAAATGCCTAGATGTGAATTATTCTATCAAATGCCATGAGAAATTTCAAGGTTCTTGAAACACAGAATTGTTCATGCCATTTGCTACAATAATCTGCAATTTAGCCATTTATCCTGAAGTAACAATTAAATGCTGGCAGAACTACATCTGTTATGCCATTCCATTGCTTAGCCAGTGCCTGGCATCTAGTAAAAACAATTAAATCTTCTCATTCGACATTAAAATGAATATAAATTTGGTCAAGTCATCTCTCGATTTAGTTATAACTGTCAAGTAGAAATGTGAACATGCTTTGAAAATTATATGGAATTCTGTAATTGTAAATATTAATATTTGTTCATAATTTTAGAAGGCTATATTTTTATTTTTCACTATTTAGTTGTTAGCAGTTTAAGTAATACCCGAAGCTGATGTTTATTCTCCCACATCTCTATTTATTTTATTATCCATTTGTATTAAAATTTTCTTTTGTTCTTAAAAGTCAGGTTAGGTTGTAGTTAGTATAAAATGAATTCCAGATATGAATTTTCATTGGAGTTAGTTATATAAAATAGTTTCTACTTCTCTGTGAATTGCCTTTTCACTTGCTTAATTAGGACTTCCTGATCAGTATTTTTGTTTGGTCTTTTAATTCTACGTGAAGTTTATTAAGATGTGAGCTAACCAGTCTTTTAAAATAAATATCAATAATATTTGTGGTCATGAGGGGTTTAGTCATATCTCTGGTTCTTTTTTCCCCCTCCTTCGTTTACTTTGGAACTGCCTGAGTAACAGATTTTTTTTTTTTTAATTAACATTGTGTTCGTTTAAGGTGTACAACGTTTTTTTTAAAAAATAAATTTACTTATTTACGTATTTATTTATTTATTTATGGCTGCGTTGGGTCTTCGTTGCTGTGCGCAGGCTTTCTCTAGTTGCGGCGAGCAGGGGCTACTCTTTGTTGTGGTGTGCGGGCTTTTCATTGTGGCGGCTTCTCTTGTTGCGGAGCACGGGCTCTAGGCGCACGGGCTTCAGTAGTTGTGGCGTGTGGGCTCAGTAGTTGTGGATCGTGGGCTCTAGAGCGCTGGCTCAGTAGTTGTGGCGCACGGGCTTAGTTGTTCTGCAGCATGTGGGATCTTCCTGGACCAGGGATCAAACCTGTGTTCCCTGCATTAGCGGGCGGATTCTTAACCACTGTGCCACCAGGGAAGTCCAGATTTTTTTTTTTTAATTGAAGTGTAATTGACCTATAAACTGTGTTACTTCCAGGTATACAACATAATGATTTGATATTTCTATATATTATAAAATGATCACCACAATAAGTCTAGTTACCATCTGTCACCATACAGAATTATTACAATATTACTGACTGTATTCCCCATGTTGTACATTCCATCCCCATGACTCATTTATTTTGTAACTGGAAGTTTGTCCTTCTTAATCAGAGTTTTAAATTTTTTTTTCCACATCTTTTTTGGAGTATAAATGCTTTACAATGTTGTGTTAGTTTCTGCTGTACAACAAAGTGAATCAGCTATATGTATACATATATCCCCATATCCCCTCCCTCTTGAGCCTCACTCCCACCCTCCGTATCCCATCCCTCTAAGTCATCACAAAGCACTGAGCTGATCTCCCTGTGCTATGCAGCAGCTTCCCAATAGCCATCCATTTTACATTTGGTAGTGTATATACGTCAACGCTACTCTCTCACTTCATCCCAGGTTCCCCTTCCCCCGCCCACCATGCCCTCAAGTCTGTTCTTTACGTGTGCGTCTTTATTCCTGCCCTGGTACTAGATTTGTCAGTACCGCTTTTTAAAATTCCATATATATGCGTTAGCATACGGTATTTGTTTTTCTCTTTCTGACTTACTTCACTCTGTATGACAGATTCTAGGTTGTGTTAGTATTCTCCAGAAAAACAATATATATGGTATTGGCTCATGTGATTATGTATGGAGCCTGAAAAGTCCCATGATCTGCTGTCTGCAAGCTGGAGTCCTGGGAATGCCAGTGGCATTCCTCAAAGGCCTGAGAGCCAATGGTATAGATTCCAGTCTGAGTCTAAAGGCCTGAAAGCCAGGAGTGCTGAGGGCAAAAGAAGATTGATGTCCCAGCTCATGTAGTCAGGCAAAGAGCCAATGAATCCTCCCTTCCTCCACTGTTTTTGTTCTATTCTGGCTCTCAATGGATTGGATGATGCCCACCTACACTGGAGAGGACAGTCTGCTTTATATATGCTCTGGATATGAAATTTCCCTCTAAGCACTGGTTATCTGTATCCCACAAGGTTTGGTGTATCATATCTTCATTATCATTCAGTTTAAAATAATTTTAGATTTCTATTTTGACTTAATATTTAATCCATGGATTATTTATGAATGTAATTCTAGTTTCCAGGCAGTTGGTTATTTTCTAATTATCTAATTTCTAACTTCCTAACACATGGAGATGTTTCAGATATCTTTCTGTAGTTGGTTTTCAGTTAAATTCTTTTGTGATTAGAGAATATACCTTGAATGGTTTCAGTCCTTTGAAGTTTGTTTTCATTTGTTTTAGGTCAAATTAGTTGATAGTATTTTTCAGGTCTTCTTATATTCTTAGCTATTTTCTGTCTACTTGTTTCAATTACTGAAAGAGTTGTGTTAAAGTCCCCAACTATAATTGGGAATTTGCCTATTTTTCCTTTCAGTTTGATCAGTTTTTGCTTTATATATTTTGAAGCTTTATTGTTAACTGTATATACAATTAGGATTGTTATATCTTGTTGAATTGACAGTTAATATTATATAATGTCCCTCTTTATCTCTAATAACATTCATTGTTCTAAAGTCTACCTTGTTTCGTATTAATAGAGCCACTCCAGCTTTCTTTTGATTAGTGATTGCATGCTATATTTACTTTTAATGCTTTTATTTTAGGCTATCTATGCCTTTATATTTAAAGGAATTTTCTTGTAGATAGCAATATGACAGTCCCTGCTTTTTAATTGAGGTATTTAGACAATTTGCTTTTAATATAATTAATAATATGGTTGAATTTTTTTTTTTTTTTTTCACACTCATACTATGTCATAATATTGACATTCAGTCCAGTAATCCTCCACTGTAACAGCTCCTTTACTTTGCAGTGAAAATTGATTTGTATATTCTTTGCCTCTGAGTCCTTGTGGGATTTTTTTTTTTTTTAATTCAGACAGAAAGTCACAAAAATTATACTCATCCTCATCAGTTCACTCAGTCCCATGTAATTAATTTTTTTTTTATCTTGATCTTTTGTTAGCACTTTTATGAGTTCATCAGTTTTTCATTAGAGTTCTGAAAATGCTTATTCATTCAGTTCAGCAGTACAGTCAGTTACCAGAAACCTGTACTTGTCAGAGTCTTTTCCATGAATTTCTTGAAGATGAAACCCTTTTATAGGAACATATTTGCAAAATCATCAGAGTACACCCAGAACTGTCTGTAAATGACAAAAGACTTAAAAATGACCACGGTTAAAGATTTGATGAAAGTTCATAATAATGCAGTTGACAAGAAAATTAGTTATTTCTGAGATATACATTTTAAAGTAATAACTAGGATTATTACTTATAACATTATACCAGAACATATAAGATTTTTAGAAGTTTCCTGTAATGTCTGAAACATTTATATTAACATATTTCCATACATATTTCCATACAAATACAAATATAAGATTTTTAGAAATTTCATGTAATGTCTGAAACATTTATATTAACATATTTCCATACATATTTCCATACAAATGCAAATATAAGATTTTTAGAAATTTCATGTAATGTCTGAAACATTTATATTAACATATTTCCATACAAATAACCCAATGAAAGTTTAGTATTAGTTGTTTTGTTTGTTTTTTTATACTGCAGGTTCTTATTAGGCATCAGTTTTATACACATCAGTGTATACATGTCAATCCCAATCGCCCAATTCAGCACACCACCATCCCCACCTCACCGCAGTTTTCCCCCCTTGGTGTCCATATGTCCATTCTCTACATCTGTGTCTCAACTTCTGCCCTGCAAACTGGCTCATCTGTACCATTTTTCTAGGTTCCACATACATGCATTAATATACGATATTTGTTTTTCTCTTTCTGACTTACTTCACTCTGTATGACAGTCTCTAGATCCATCCACGTCTCAACAAATGACTCAATTTCGTTCCTTTTTATGGCTGAGTAATATTCCATTGTATATATGTACCACAACTTCTTTATCCATTCGTCTGTTGATGGGCATTTAGGTTGCTTCCATGACCTGGCTATTGTAAATAGTGCTGCAATGAACATTCGGGTGCATGTGTCTTTTTGAATTACGGTTTTCTCTGGGTATATGCCCAGTAGTGGGATTGCTGGGTCATATGGTAATTCTATTTTTAGTTTTTTAAGGAACCTCCATATTGTTCTCCATAGTGGCTGTATCAATTTACATTCCCACCAACAGTGCAAGAGGGTTCCCTTTTCTCCACACCCTCTCCAGCATTTGTTGTTTGTAGATTTTCTGATGATGCCCATTCTAACAGGAGTGAGGTGATACCTCATTGTAGTTTTGATTTGCATTTCTCTAATAATTAGTGATGTTGAGCATCTTTTCATGTGCTTCGTGGCCGTCTGTATGTCTTCTTTGGAGAAATGTCTATTTAGGTCTTCTGCCCATTTTTGGATTGGGGTGTTTGTTTCTTTGATATTGAGCTGAATGAGCTGTTTATATATTTTGGAGATTAATCCTTTGTCCGTTGATTCATTTGCAAATATTTTCTCCCATTCTGAGGGTTGTCTTTTCGTCTTGTTTATGGTTTCCTTTGCTGTGCAAAAGCTTTGAAGTTTCATTAGGTCCCATTTGTTTATTTTTGTTTTTATTTCCATTACTCTAGGAGGTGGATCAAAAAAGATCTTGCTGTGATTTATGTCAAAGAGTGTTCTTCCTATGTTTTCCTCTAAGAGTTTTATAGTGTCCAGTCTTATATTTAGGTCTCTAATCCATTTTGAGTTTATTTTTGTGTATGGTGTTAGGGAGTATTCTAATTTCATTCTTTTACATGTAGCTGCCCAGTTTTCCCAGCACCACTTATTGAAGAGACTGTCTTTTCTCCATTGTATATCTTTGCCTCCTTTGTCATAGATTAGTTGACCATAGGTGCGTGGGTTAATCTCTGGGCTTTCTATCTTATTCCATTGATCTACGTTTCTGTTTTTGTGCCAGTACCATATTGTCTTGATTACTGTAGCTTTGTAGTATAGTCTGAAGTCAGGGAGTCTGATTCCTCCAGCTCCATTTTTTTGCCTCAAGACTGCTTTGGCTATTCGGGGTCTTTTGTGTCTCCATACAAATTTTAAGATGATTTGTTCTAGCTCCGTAAAAAATGCCATTGGTAATTTGATAGGGATTGCATTGAATCTGTAGATTGCTTTGAGTAGTATACTCATTTTCACAATGTTGATTCTTCCAATCCAAGAACATGGTATATCTCTCCATCTGTTGGTATCATCTTTAATTTCTTTCATCAGTGTCTTATAGTTTTCTGCATACAGGTCTTTTGTCTCCCTAGGTAGGTTTATTCCTAGGTATTTTATTCTTTTTGTTGCAATGGTAAATGGGAGTGTTTCCATAATTTCTCTTTCAGATTTTTCATTATTAGTGTATAGGAATGCAAGAGATTTCTGTGCATTAATTTTGTAACCTGCAACTTTACCATATTCATTAATTAGCTCTAGCAGTTTTCTGGTGGCAGTTTTAGGATTCTCTATGTATAGTATCATGTCATCCGCAAACAGTGACAGTTTTACTTCTTCTTTTCCAATTTGTATTCCTTTAATTTCTTTTTCTTCTCTGATTGCCGTGGCTAGGACTTCCAGAACTATGTTGAATAATAGTGGTGAGAGTGGACATCCTTGTCTCGTTCCTGATCTTAGAGGAAATGCTTTCAGTTTTTCACCATTGAGAATGATGTTTGCTGTGGGTTTGTCATATATGGCCTTTATTATGTTGAGGTAGGTTCCCTCTATGCCCACTTTCTGGAGAGTTTTTATCAGAAATGGGTGTTGAATTTTGTCAAAAGCTTTTTCTGCATCTATTGAGATGATCATATGGTTTTTCTTCTTCAATTTGTTAATATGGTGTATCACATTGATTGATTTGCGTATATTGAAGAATCCTTGCATCCCTGGGATAAATCCCACTTGATCGTGGTGTATGATCCTTTTAATGTGTTGTTGGATTCTGTTTGCTAGTATTTTGTTGAGGATTTTTGCATCTATATTCATCAGTGATATTGGTCTGTAATTTTCTTTTTTTGTAGTGTCTTTGTCTGGTTTTGGTATCAGGGTGATGGTGGCCTCATAGAATGAGTTTGGGAGAGTTCCTTCCTCTGCAATTTTTTGGAAGAGTTTGAGAAGGATGGGTGTTAGCTCTTCTCTAAATGTTTGATAGAATTCACCTGTGAAGCCATCTGGTCCTGGACTTTTGTTTGTGGGAAGATTTTTAATCACAGTTTCAATTTCATTACTTGTGATTGGTCTGTTGATATTTTCTGTTTCTTCCTGATTCAGTCTTGGAAGGTTATACCTTTCTAAGAATTTGTCCATTTCTTCCAGGTTGTCCATTTTATTGGCATAAAGTTGCTTGTAGTAGTCTCTTAGGATGTTTTGTATTTCTGCGGTGTCTGTTGTAACTTCTCCTTTTTCATTTCTGATTTTATTGATTTGAGTCCTCTCCCTCTTTTTCTTGATGAGTCTGGCTAATGGCTTATCAATTTTGTTTATCTTCTCAAAGAACCAACTTTTAGTTTTATTGATCTTTGCTATTGTTTTCTTTGTTTCTATTTCATTTATTTCTGCTCTGATCTTTATGATTTCTTTCCTTCTGCTAACTTTGGGTTTTGTTTGTTCTTCTTTCTCTAGTTTCTTTAGGTGTAAGGTTAGATTGTTTACTTGAGATTTTTCTTGTTTCTTTAGGTAGGCTTGTATAGCTATAAACTTCCCTCTTAGAACCGCTTTTGCTGCATCCCATAGGTTTTGGGTCGTCGTGTTTTCATTGTCATTTGTCTCTAGGTATTTTTTTATTTCCTGTTTGATTTCTTCAGTGATCTCTTGGTTATTTAGTAACGTATTGTTTAGCCTCCATGTGTTTGTCTTTTTTACGTTTTTTTCCCTGTAATTCATTTCTAATCTCATAGCGTTGTGGTCAGAAAAGATGCTTGATATGATTTCAATTTTCTTAAATTTACTGAGGCTTGATTTGTGACCCAAGATGTGATCTATCCTGGAGAATGTTCCGTGCGCACTTGAGAAGAACGTGTAATCTGCCGTTTTTGGATGGAATGTCCTATATATATCAATTAAATCTATCTGGTCTATTGTGTCATTTAAAGCTTCTGTTTCCTTATTTATTTTCATTTTGGATGATCTGTCCATTGGTGTAAGTGAGGTGTTAAAGTCCCCCACTATTATTGTGTTACTGTCGATTTCCTCTTTTATAGCTGTTAGCAGTTGCCTTATGTATTGACGTGCTCCTATGTTTGGTGCATATATATTTATAATTGTTATATCTTCTTCTTGGATTGATCCCTGGATCATTATGTAGTGTCCTTCCTTGTCTCTTGTAACATTCTTTATTTTAAAGTCTATTTTATCTGATATGAGTATAGCTACTCCAGCTTTCTTTTGATTTCCATTTGCATGGAATATCTTTTTCCATCCCCTCACTTTCAGTCTGTATGTGTCCCTAGGTCTGAAGTGGGTCTCTTGTAGACAGCATATATATGGGTCTTGTTTTTGTATCCATTCAGCCAGTCTATGTCTTTTGGTTGGGGCATTTAATCCATTCACGTTTAAGGTAATTATCGATATGTATGTTCCTATGACCATTTTCTTAATTGTTTTGGGTTTGTTTTTGTAGGTCCTTTTCTTCTCTTGTGTTTCCCACTTAGAGAAGTTCCTTTAGCATTTGTTGTAGCGCTGGTTTGGTGGTGCTGAATTCTCTTAGCTTTTGCTTGTCTGTAAAGCTTTTGATTTCTCCATCAAATCTAAAAGAGATCCTTGCTGGGTAGAGTAATCTTGGTTGTAGGTTCTTCCCTTTCATCACTTTAAGTATATCATGCCACTCCCTTCTGGCTTGCAGAGTTTCTGCTGAGAAATCAGCTGTTAACCTTATGGGAGTTCCCTTGTATGTTATTTGTCGTTTTTCCCTTGCTGCTTTCAGTAATTTTTCTTTGTCTTTAATTTTTGCCACTTTGATTACTATGTGTCTCGGCGTGTTTCTCCTTGGGTTTATTCTGTATGGGACTCTCTGCGCTTCCTGGACTTGGGTGGCTATTTCCTTTCCCATGTTAGGGAAGTTTTCGACTATAATCTCTTCAAATATTTTCTCTGGTCCTTTCTCTCTCTCTTCTCCTTCTGGGACCCCTATAATGCGAATGTTGTTGCGTTTAATGTTGTCCCAGAGGTCTCTTAGGCTGTCTTCATTTCTTTTCATTCTTTTTTCTTTAGTCTCTTCCGCAGCAGTGAATTCCACCATTCTGTCTTCCAGGTCACTTATCCGTTCTTCTGCCTCAGTTATTCTGCTATTGATTCCTTCTAGTGTAGTTTTCATTTCAGTTATTGTATTGGTCATCTCTGTTTGTTTGTTCTTTAATTCTTCTAGGTCTTTGTTAATCATTTCTTGCATCTTCTCAATCTTTGCCTCCATTCTTATTCCGAGGTCCTGGATCATCTTCATTATCATTATTCTGAATTCTTTGTCTGGAAGGTTGCCTATCTCCACTTCATTTAGTTGTTTTTCTGGGGTTTTTTCTTGTTCCTTCATCTGGTACACAGCCCTCTGCCTTTTCATCTTCTCTGTCTTTCTGTAACTGTGGTTTTTGGTCCACAGGCTGCAGGATTGTAGTTTTTCTTGCTTCTGTTGTCTGCCCTCTGGTGGTTGAGGCTATCTAAGAGGCTTGATGGGAGGCTCTGGTGGTGGGTAGAGCTGACTGTTGCTGTGGCGGTCAGAGCTCAGTAAAACCTTAATCCACTGGACTGTTGATGGGTGGGGCTGGGTTCCCTCCCTGTTGCGTTGTTTTGCCTGAGGCAACCTGACACTGGAGCCTACCCGTGCTCTTTGGTGGGATTAATGGCAGACTCTGGGAGGGCTCACGCCAAGGAGAACTTCCCAGGACCTCTGCTGCCAGTGTCCTTATCCCCACGGTGAAACAGAGCCACCACTTGCCTCTGCAGGACACCCCCCAACACCAGCAGGTACGTCTGGTTCAGTCTCCCCCAGGGTCACTGCTCCTTCCCCTGGGTCCCGATGCACACATTACTTTGTGTGTGCCCTCCAAGAGTGGGGTCTCTGTTTCCCCCAGTCCTGTCACAGTCCTGCAATCAATTCCCACTAGACTTCAAAGTCTGATTCTCTAGGAATTCCTCCTCCCGTTGCCGGACCCCCAGGTTGGGAAGCCTGACGTGGGGCTCAAAACCTTCACTCCAGTGGGTGGACTTCTGTGGTATAAGTGTTCTCCAGTCTGTGAGTCACCCACCCAGCAGTTATGGGATTTGATTTTACTCTGATTGCGCCCCTCCTACCGTCTCACTGTGGCTTCTCCTCTGTCCTTGGACGTGGGGTATCCTCCTTGGTGAAGTCCAGGGTCTTCCTGTCAATGATTGTCCAGCAGCCAGTTGTGATTCTGGTGCTCTCGCAAGAGGGAGTGAGAGCACGTCCTTCTACTCCGCCATCTTGGTTAATCCTCTATATACAGAATCTTTTACCAATATGGTTGAATTTAAATCTACCATCTTGCTAATTGTTTTCTAATTGTCCCATTTGTTTAGTTTCCTTTTTCTCTCTTTTCCTTCCATCTTTTGGATTAATTAAGTATTGTTTTATTATTTAATTTGTATTTCCACTATTGGCTTATTAGTTTTTTGTTTTTTTGTTTTTTTGTTTTAGCAGTTTAAAACACTAGGTTTTAAAACATACATCTTTAAGTCCTTACTGTCTACCTTCACGTAATAACATAACACTTTACCTATAATCTAAGGACTTTAAAATGGTATAATTTCATTGTCTCTCTCCCATCCATTTTGCTATTATTGTTATGACATTTTACTCCTGTATTTGCTATAAACCTCACAATACATTGTTATTATATTTGCTTTGACAGTTATCTTTCAAAGTGATTAAAAATAAGAAAAAATGTGTTTTATGTTTACGCTCATTCTTACCATTTCTGGTACTTTTTATTTCTTTTTTTTGATCTATTTTTCCAGTTGGTATCATACTCCTTATGTCTGAAAAACCCTTTAATGTCTTTTGCAGTGTAAGTCTGTTAGAAATAAATTCTCCCACTTTATCTTTTTCTGGAAAAAAATATTTAGTCTTCATTTTGAAATATTTTCACTTTGCATAGAATTTTAGGTTGACTTTTGTTTTTCTTTCATTTCTCTAATGGAATTCATTGTCTTCTGATTTCCATAACTTCTGACAAGAAGTACAGTGTCAGTCCTATCTTTGTCTCTGTATTGATTCTTTTTTTTTTCCCACCCCGCTACTTTTAAGATTTTCTCTTTATTTTTGATTTTCTGTAGTTTAACTATGATGTGTGTAGATTTTTCCTTTTTATTTTATTTTTTTTAAATCATCCTTAGTGTTCTCTAAGCTTCTTAGATCTTGGAGGGTTTTTGTCTTTCATTAATTTCAGAAAATTTTTAGCCATTGCATTTTCAAACGTTTCTCCTGCTTTGTTCTCTCTTTCTCCTCATTCTGGGACTCTCATTTCATGTATGTTAGACTTTTGATATTGTCCTGCAGCTCTTGGATGCTCTGTCTTCTCTTTCTCTCCCTCCCTCCCTTCCTTCCTTCCTTCCTTTCTCTCCCCCCCCCACCCCCCATCTCTCTCTATCTCTCTCTCTCTTTCTCTATTTCTTCTGTCTCTTTCCCTTTTTTCTTCATTTTGGTCTGGATAATTTCTGTTGATCTATCTTTCGGTTCACTGATTCTTTTCTTGGTTGGGTCTAGTCTATTAATAAGTCTTTTGAAGAAGTTCTTTATCTCTGATGTTGTGCTTTTTTTTTATTTGTAGCATATCTATTTAACTTTTTTATAGTTTCCATTTGTCTGCTGAGATTTCCCATTTGTTTATGCATATTGTCTCCATTTTTTCACTAGTTCCTTTAACACAGTAATCATAGTTATTTTTAAGTCACTGTCTAATAATGCCAACATTTAGATCATCGCTAGATCTGGTTCTGTTATCTTGACAATGGATTTTTTTTTTAATCTTGCTTTTTTCTGCATCCTATAATTTTTGATTGAACAATGTACATTGTGGGTAGACAAATAGTAGACATAAACATAGTATTTATGCCCAGGATTGGATACAACTCTTCTTCTGTCATGCCATTAGTGTGGAGGGATGAATCAGTGTACTCAGTAGTTGAACTTGGTTTGAGTATCCTTGTGATTACCTTCAGAGCCCACAAATTTCAAATCTCTCCAGCAGTTACCTTGTGTTTATTGTGGGGTTTGGGGGTGCCAGTTTTTCTCAGTATGCCCCTCCCCTCTCAACTTTCAGCAGTCCCTGCACACCTACACCATAGAGGGTGTCATTCTCCACTCTCTTGTCCCTTCCCCAATAGACTGTTGTTTGCTACTCAGTGCTAGGCTTGTGATGAAGCAAGAGGCTGTCTCAGTTTTGCTGGTCCTGCTTCAGTCTTCAGCAGTCCTTTAGGGCCTCATGGTGGGGAGGGTTATCAGTGTTCCTTTTCTTCCTCCTTATGGCAGCCAAATTCTGCTTTTTATTTGTGTGTTGGGAGGTGGGGTAGGAAGTAAGTCAGGAAAGCAGTTTTCTCTATGTCTCCCAGTTCTATCAAATTTCTAATAGTAAAGGTATGTAAAAATCTCCTACTACTGTATATTTTTCTATCTCTCATTTTAATTGTCAGTTTTCTCTGTTTCTGTTTCGACCTTTGTTACTGTATGCATACAAATTTAGAATTGTGGTGTTTTCCTGTGGTTAACTCCTCTTATCATTATTAAATGTCTTTATTGATCTCTAATAATGCTTCTTGCCTTAATGCCTGTGTTGTCTGATATTAGTGTAGTCCTACCAGCTTTCATTCATTTAGTGGTTGCATAGTATATCTTTTTCCATGCTTTTATTTTCAACCCCTCTATGGCTTTATATTTTATTTTGTAAGTCACAAAATATATTTTGTTTGTTTGCTTGTTGCTTTTTCAGTTTGATAATCCCTATCTGAATATCTTAGCGTATTTGCATTTAATGTAATTTCCAATATAGTTGGATTTATATTGATCTTTTTTCTCTATTTGATCACCTGTTTTATGTTCCTTTTTCTCTCCTTTGATTCCTCTTCTAGATCAGTCAAATATCACTTATTCTACATTTTCTTCTATTAAAAAAGCTGTAGAAGCTAAAGATGCTTTATATTTCACCAGAGAAGGTCTACCCTTTTTTTTTTTTTTTGTAATGTCTGAAACATTTATATTAACATATTTCCATACATATTTCCATACAAATACAAATATAAGATTTTTAGAAATTTCATGTAATGTCTGAAACATTTATATTAACATATTTCCATACATATTTCCATACAAATACAAATATAAGATTTTTAGAAATTTCATGTAATGTCTGAAACATTTATATTAACATATTTCCATACATATTTCCATACAAATACAAATATAAGATTTTTAGAAATTTCATGTAATGTCTGAAACATTTATATTAACATATTTCCATACATATTTCCATACAAATACAAATATAAGATTTTTAGAAATTTCATGTAATGTCTGAAACATTTATATTAACATATTTCCATACATATTTCCATACAAATACAAATATAAGATTTTTAGAAATTTCATGTAATGTCTGAAACATTTATATTAACATATTTCCATACAAATAACCCAATGAAAGTTTAGTATTAGTTGTTTTGTTTGTTTTTTTATACTGCAGGTTTTTATTAGGCATCAGTTTTATACACATCAGTGTATACATGTCAATCCCAATCGCCCAATTCAGCACACTACCATCCCCACCTCATCGCAGTTTTCCCCCCTTGGTGTCCATATGTCCATTCTCTACATCTGTGTCTCAACTTCTGCCCTGCAATCTGGCTCATCTGTACCATTTTTCTAGGTTCCACATACATGCATTAATATACGATATTTGTTTTTCTCTTTCTGACTTACTTCACTCTGTATGACAGTCTCTAGATCCATCCACTTCTCAACAAATGGCTCAATTTCGTTCCTTTTTATGGCTGAGTAATATTCCATTGTATATATGTACCACAACTTCTTTATCCATTCGTCTGTTGATGGGCATTTAGGTTGCTTCCATGACCTGGCTATTGTAAATAGTGCTGCACTGAACATTCGGGTGCACGTGTCTTTTTGAATTACGGTTTTCTCTGGGTATGTGCCCAGTAGTGGGATTGCTGGGTCATATGGTAATTCTATTTTTAGTTTTTTAAGGAACCTCCATATTGTTCTCCATAGTGGCTGTATCAATTTACATTCCCACCAACAGTGCAAGAGGGTTCCCTTTTCTCCACACCCTCTCCAGCATTTGTTGTTTGTAGATTTTCTGATGATGCCCATTCTAACAGGAGTGAGGTGATACCTCATTGTAGTTTTGATTTGCATTTCTCTAATAATTAGTGATGTTGAGCATCTTTTCAAGTGCTTCGTGGCCGTCTGTATGTCTTCTTTGGAGAAATGTCTATTTAGGTCTTCTGCCCATTTTTGGATTGGGGTGTTTGTTTCTTTGATATTGAGCTGAATGAGCTGTTTATATATTTTGGAGATTAATCCTTTGTCCGTTGATTCATTTGCAAATATTTTCTCCCATTCTGAGGGTTGTCTTTTCGTCTTGTTTATGGTTTCCTTTGCTGTCCAAAAGCTTTGAAGTTTCATTAGGTCCCACTTGTTTATTTCTGTTTTTATTTCCATTACTCTAGGAGGTGGATCGAAAAAGATCTTGCTGTGATTTATGTCAAAGAGTGTTCTTCCTATGTTTTCCTCTAAGAGTTTTATAGTGTCCAGTCTTACATTTAGGTCTCTAATCCATTTTGAGTTTATTTTTGTGTATGGTGTTAGGGAGTATTCTAATTTCA
Organism: Balaenoptera acutorostrata; assembly: GCF_949987535.1. Lineage (NCBI taxonomy): Eukaryota > Metazoa > Chordata > Mammalia > Artiodactyla > Balaenopteridae > Balaenoptera > Balaenoptera acutorostrata. The sequence continues at coordinate 76,472,046 of NC_080064.1, read as the reverse complement.
TTCTTTTACATGTGGCTGTCCAGTTTTCCCAGCACCACTTATTGAAGAGACTGTCTTTTCTCCATTGTATATCTTTGCCTCCTTTGTCATAGATTAGTTGACCATAGGTGCGTGGGTTAATCTCTGGGCTTTCTATCTTGTTCCATTGATCTATGTTTCTGTTTTTGTGCCAGTACCATATTGTCTTGATTACTGTAGCTTTGTAGTATAGTCTGAAGTCAGGGAGTCTGATTCCTCCAGCTCCATTTTTTTGCCTCAAGACTGCTTTGGCTATTCGGGGTCTTTTGTGTCTCCATACAAATTTTAAGATGATTTGTTCTAGCTCCGTAAAAAATGCCATTGGTAATTTGATAGGGATTGCATTGAATCTGTAGATTGCTTTGGGTAGTATACTCATTTTCACAATGTTGATTCTTCCAATCCAAGAACATGGTATATCTCTCCATCTGTTGGTATCATCTTTAATTTCTTTCATCAGTGTCTTATAGTTTTCTGCATACAGGTCTTTTGTCTCCCTAGGTAGGTTTATTCCTAGATATTTTATTCTTTTTGTTGCAGTGGTAAATGGGAGTGTTTCCATAATTTCTCTTTCAGATTTTTCATCATTAGTGTATAGGAATGCAAGAGATTTCTGTGCATTAATTTTGTATCCTGCAACTTTACCATATTCATTAATTAGCTCTAGCAGTTTTCTGGTGGCAGTTTTAGGATTCTCTATGTATAGTATCATGTCATCCGCAAACAGTGACAGTTTTACTTCTTCTTTTCCAATTTGTATTCCTTTTATTTCTTTTTCTTCTCTGATTGTCGTGGCTAGGACTTCCAGAACTATGTTGAATAATAGTGGTGAGAGTGGACATCCTTGTCTCGTTCCTGATCTTAGAGGAAATGCTTTCAGTTTTTCACCATTGAGAATGATGTTTGCTGTGGGTTTGTCATATATGGCCTTTATTATGTTGAGGTAGGTTCCCTCCATGCCCACTTTCTGGAGAGTTTTTATCAGAAATGGGTGTTGAATTTTGTCAAAAGCTTTTTCTGCATCTATTGAGATGATCATATGGTTTTTCTTCTTCAATTTGTTAATATGGTGTATCACATTGATTGATTTGCGTATATTGAAGAATCCTTGCATCCCTGGGATAAATCCCACTTGATCGTGGTGTATGATCCTTTTAATGTGTTGTTGGATTCTGTTTGCTAGTATTTTGTTGAGGATTTTTGCATCTATATTCATCAGTGATATTGGTCTGTAATTTTCTTTTTTTGTAGTGTCTTTGTCTGGTTTTGGTATCAGGGTGATGGTGGCCTCATAGAATGAGTTTGGGAGAGTTCCTTCCTCTGCAATTTTTTGGAAGAGTTTGAGAAGGATGGGTGTTAGCTCTTCTCTAAATGTTTGATAGAATTCACCTGTGAAGCCATCTGGTCCTGGACTTTTGTTTGTGGGAAGATTTTTAATCACAGTTTCAATTTCATTACTTGTGATTGGTCTGTTGATATTTTCTGTTTCTTCCTGATTCAGTCTTGGAAGGTTATACCTTTCTAAGAATTTGTCCATTTCTTCCAGGTTGTCCATTTTATTGGCATAAAGTTGCTTGTAGTAGTCTCTTAGGATGTTTTGTATTTCTGCGGTGCCTGTTGTAACTTCTCCTTTTTCATTTCTGATTTTATTGATTTGAGTCCTCTCCCTCTTTTTCTTGATGAGTCTGGCTAATGGCTTATCAATTTTGTTTATCTTCTCAAAGAACCAACTTTTAGTTTTATTGATCTTTGCTATTGTTTTCTTTGTTTCTATTTCATTTATTTCTGCTCTGATCTTTATGATTTCTTTCCTTCTGCTAACTTTGGGTTTTGTTTGTTCTTCTTTCTCTAGTTTCTTTAGGTGTAAGGTTAGATTGTTTACTTGAGATTTTTCTTGTTTCTTTAGGTAGGCTTGTATAGCTATAAACTTCCCTCTTAGAACCGCTTTTGCTGCATCCCATAGGTTTTGGGTCGTCGTGTTTTCATTGTCATTTGTCTCTAGGTATTTTTTTATTTCCTGTTTGATTTCTTCAGTGATCTCTTGGTTATTTAGTAACGTATTGTTTAGCCTCCATGTGTTTGTCTTTTTTACGTTTTTTTCCCTGTAATTCATTTCTAATCTCATAGCGTTGTGGTCAGAAAAGATGCTTGATACGATTGCAATTTTCTTAAATTTACTGAGGCTTGATTTGTGACCCAAGATGTGATCTATCCTGGAGAATGTTCCGTGTGCACTTGAGAAGAACGTGTAATCTGCCGTTTTTGGATGGAATGTCCTATATATATCAATTAAATCTATCTGGTCTATTGTGTCATTTAAAGCTTCTGTTTCCTTATTTATTTTCATTTTGGATGATCTGTCCATTGGCGTAAGTGAGGTGTTAAAGTCCCCCACTATTATTGTGTTACTGTCGATGTCCTCTTTTATAGCTGTTAGCAGTTGCCGTATGTATTGAGGTGCTCCTATGTTGGGTGCATATATATTTATAATTGTTATATCTTCTTCTTGGATTGATCCCTGGATCATTATGTAGTGTCCTTCCTTGTCTCTTGTAACATTCTTTATTTTAAAGTCTATTTTATCTGATATGAGTATAGCTACTCCAGCTTTCTTTTGATTTCCATTTGCATGGAATATATTTTTCCATCCCCTCACTTTCAGTCTGTATGTGTCCCTAGGTCTGAAGTGGGTCTCTTGTAGACAGCATATATATGGGTCTTGTTTTTGTATCCATTCAGCCAGTCTATGTCTTTTGGTTGGGGCATTTAATCCATTCACGTTTAAGGTAATTATCGATATGTATGTTCCTATGACCATTTTCTTAATTGTTTTGGGTTTGTTTTTGTAGGTCCTTTTCTTCTCTTGTGTTTCCCACTTAGAGAAGTTCCTTTAGCATTTGTTGTAGAGCTGGTTTGGTGGTGCTGAATTCTCTTAGCTTTTGCTTGTCTGTAAAGCTTTTGATTTCTCCATCAAATCTAAATGAGATCCTTGCTGGGTAGAGTAATCTTGGTTGTAGGTTCTTCCTTTTCATCACTTTAAGTATATCATGCCACTCCCTTCTGGCTTGCAGAGTTTCTGCTGAGAAATCAGCTGTTAACCTTATGGGGGTTCCCTTGTATGTTATTTGTCGTTTTTCCCTTGCTGCTTTCAGTAATTTTTCTTTGTCTTTAATTTTTGCCACTTTGATTACTATGTGTCTCGGCGTGTTTCTCCTTGGGTTTATTCTGTATGGGACTCTCTGCGCTTCCTGGACTTGGGTGGCTATTTCCTTTCCCATGTTAGGGAAGTTTTCGACTATAATCTCTTCAAATATCTTCTCTGGTCCTTTCTCTCTCTCTTCTCCTTCTGGGACCCCTATAATGCGAATGTTGTTGCGTTTAATGTTGTCCCAGAGGTCTCTTAGGCTGTCTTCATTTCTTTTCATTCTTTTTTCTTTAGTCTCTTCCGCAGCAGTGAATTCCACCATTCTGTCTTCCAGGTCACTTATCCGTTCTTCTGCCTCAGTTATTCTGCTATTGATTCCTTCTAGTGTAGTTTTCATTTCAGTTATTGTATTGGTCATCTCTGTTTGTTTGTTCTTTAATTCTTCTAGGTCTTTGTTAATCATTTCTTGCATCTTCTCAATCTTTGCCTCCATTCTTATTCCGAGGTCCTGGATCATCTTCATTATCATTATTCTGAATTCTTTGTCTGGAAGGTTGCCTATCTCCACTTCATTTAGTTGTTTTTCTGGGGTTTTTTCTTGTTCCTTCATCTGGTACATAGCCCTCTGCCTTTTCATCTTCTCTGTCTTTCTGTAACTGTGGTTTTTGGTCCACAGGCTGCAGGATTGTAGTTTTTCTTGCTTCTGTTGTCTGCCCTCTGGTGGTTGAGGCTAAGAGGGTTGATGGGAGGCTCTGGTGGTGGGTAGAGCTGACTGTTGCTGTGGCGGTCAGAGCTCAGTAAAACCTTAATCCACTTGACTGTTGATGGGTGGGGCTGGGTTCCCTCCCTGTTGGTTGTTTTGCCTGAGGCAACCCAACACTGGAGCCTACCCGTGCTCTTTGGTGGGATTAATGGCAGACTCTGGGAGGGCTCACGCCAAGGAGAACTTCCCAGGACCTCTGCTGCCAGTGTCCTTATCCCCACGGTGAAACAGAGCCACCACTTGTCTCTGCAGGAGACCCCCCAACACCAGCAGGTACGTCTGGTTCAGTCTCCCCCAGGGTCACTGCTCCTTCCCCTGGGTCCCGATGCACACATTACTTTGTGTGTGCCCTCCAAGAGTGGGGTCTCTGTTTCCCCCAGTCCTGTCACAGTCCTGCAATCAATTCCCACTAGACTTCAAAGTCTGATTCTCTAGGAATTCCTCCTCCCGTTGCCGGACCCCCAGGTTGGGAAGCCTGACGTGGGGCTCAGAACCTTCACTCCAGTGGGTGGACTTCTGTGGTATAAGTGTTCGCCAGTCTGTGAGTCACCCACCCAGCAGTTATGGGATTTGATTTTACTCTGATTGCGCCCCTCCTACCGTCTCACTGTGGCTTCTCCTCTGTCCTTGGACGTGGGGTATCCTCCTTGGTGAAGTCCAGGGTCTTCCTGTCAATGATTGTCCAGCAGCCAGTTGTGATTCTGGTGCTCTCGCAAGAGGGAGTGAGAGCACGTCCTTCTACTCCGCCATCTTGGTTAATCTCCTCTACCCTTTTTCTATTAAGCAGACTGAGTGAGGACAGGCTGGTTGCCTTAATCCAATCAGCTGATTCGAGGCTGGGCTATTGTTTTGCTAAGACTCAGTCGAAGTCTACCTCTGGTCATCCCTTTTTCTATGATATGTCTCTTTTGGACTTTGAACTGAGAGTCTGATGGGTCTTTTTCTCTTCAGCATTGATTGAGTGCAGGTAATTTTGTTCTTCACAGGTTTTCAGGTTAAGATTTTAGCCAGTTTGCCCCACCTAGGCTTCAGAGTTCAGGAAATGGCTTTATGAGCAAACATGCTGTATGTTTGAGACCCTTAAGTCTCCAATGTTTTCCTCCATTTCTCACCAACCCACCCAAATCTCTGATGGTTTCTCTGACCCCCAGAAGCAGTCTTCTGCCAGGGGCCAAGCCTGAATTCTCAGTGTCTAGCCATGTCCAGCACTGGCAACTGCCCCCTCAGAAAATATGACTTATTGAACGTACAAAGATGATTAAGACCTATTTCCTTTCCTTACAACGGTGCTTCCTAACCTTTTAAAAACCATAACACATATAGAAAATAATATTCTTTATGTGAAATTATAGTAAATAGAGGAGGGTGCTTATAGCCAGAAGTTTCTGGCCCAGAGCTCTAGCCAACATAGGTCTTGACCAGATCACTTTACTGGTTGAGAAGATCAGTATCTCCATATATGTAACCCACTTGTGGCACTGATTGGGACCCTTTGCCTTAAGAAATGCATGCTAAGCTGGTATTTGCTTTTATGTTCTAGCCTTTCTCTTTTATGTTCTAGCCTTTCTGTGAATTTCTTCTTATGCCCCTTGCGGGAGAACTGGTACTAACTCCAGATGCCTTTGGATCTGAGATGGTAGATGGGTGAGCAAGAATCCCTATGCCCTTCCTCAATCAGGCTCTCTAATCCGTGGCTCATCCAGACTACTCATAATCTGTTATATGGAAGCAGAAATTGGTGTCTTGTTAGCCTGTTTACCACCTCAGTTTCTCCTCTGTTCTCTCTGTGTGTTACATTTTTTTTTATTTTATTTATTTGGTTACACTGGGTCTTAGTTGCGGCTTGCTAGCTCCTTAGTTGCAGCATGTGGGCTCCTTAGTTGTGGCAGGCGGGCTCCTTAGTTGTGGCATGCCAACTCTTAGTTGTGGCATGCATGTGGGATCTAGTTCCCAGACCAGGGGTTGAACCCCGGGCCCCCTGCATTGGGAGTGTGAAGTCTTATCCACTGCGCCACCAGGGAAGTTCCCATATTTTTTTCTCTTCCAGAGGAACACATAGTTTACATTGTATGGAGTGCAGTGTGGTTTGGCTTTGAAATAGCTGGGGTAAAGTTATCATTTGCAATGGGAAAATGACTGAAGCAAAATAATATGTATGGTTGAGTTTTACACTTATTTGTAATTTTATTAACTTTTTAAATTCTAAGTCTGTGGATAACTTTTTTAGTATTTTACAGCTGATAAATGCAGGTTCTCTCCACAGTTCTCAGAAAACCTTGCTTTATTAAAAATGTAAGCTTATGTTTAGTCACAAATGTTTAATTTATAAATAATTGAACCAACAATAAATTGAGAGTTTACTGTGATAGCTGATGATGTCAAAGATTATTAGAATGTATTCACACATTAGAGTTTAATTGATTCAATGTGATGTCCTTTTATGGGATGATAAATATGTAAAGCGAGCAATAGCCTATGATTATGGCATTAATTCCTGCTATAAGTAGATTATAATGAGACAGTAATTCACTGTAAATGCTCAGTTGGGATGAACTGGAATGGCTAGGACAACAAAATTCCCTAAGCTGATTTACAGTCATGGGGTTGGTGCTGATGGTAGGAGCATTATAAATGGTGGGCTGCTATGTGTATGTTAGTTGTGAGCATTAGCCAAGCAGAACTATGTTTAATGAATCTAGGCCATAGGAAATAATGAAGACTTTGGCCCCCATGATAAAGCTTTATGAGGCTGCAATAACTTCTTAATCCTAAATAGTTCAGAAATAGATTAGCAAACCCCAAATTGTTAAAGTCAAAAGTATCCAGTTATGATTCTCTATCCAACTGCTAATAATGAGGCAATTCTGTAACCATTTACTTCAGTTAATGATTTTGGATTCCTAAGTAAAGGGAGACATTTTTACTAAAAGAAACGAATAAGTTACCTATCATATGTTATTGATCAATGGATTGATAAGAGTAAAGAATGAGGTGTATGGTAAGATGGAGCACATTTAATGTTTAATGATTATTAAGGCAATGGGAGAGAGTGTAAAATGGAGTTTCTTAACCCTAGTTCCCAATTAATTTAAGTATTTGCATCTATCAGTATAAGTTTTATAGTTTTCTTCAAACTGCTTACACATTTCTCTGTAAAATTATTTCTAAGTATTTAGAGTTTTTGTGTAGCTATTAAGAATTGTTAGCTTCTAACTACTGATGAATAGTATATACGAATACTATTAGTAATAATTTTTATATTGTTTTTAGTCACATTACTAATTAATTCTGTTAGTTTTCCAGCTGATACTCTTGCCTTTTCTAAATAGGCAGTATAAGATTGTAATTAGCAGTATTACTATTTAACACTGTACTTTTGTTAAGTATCATTTGTGTTTAAAATGTCTTCTTACAAATGACTTATTTATATCAGAATACAGACAAAATCGACACATTGCATTTGGTGGGCATGTCTCCTAAGTCTATAACAGTTTCCCTTCCTTTATTTTTCATTTATTTATGGAACATTTGCATTTATTTATGGAATACATTGGGTCATTTGCCCTAGAGAATTTCTTACAGTCTGTACTTGGCTGATTATATCCTCATGACATTATTTAACATGTTTCTCCATCTCCTGTCTTTCCTGTAAACCAGTAGTTAGGGCCAAAATCTTGATTGAATTCAGCTTTCAGTCTTTTTGGCAAGAACACTTCATTGGCGGTGCTGTATGCTTTCAATTGTATCACATTAGGAGCAATGTAATATCTGGTTGTCCTACTATTATTAACATTAAAATGGATCAGTGGATTCAAATGATGTCAGACTGATTCATTCATTAAAAACGAATTACATCAACTTTTTATCAAATGCTTTTAAGCAGCCATTGATGATCATTGACAAGTCCGTTATTTTATTAGAAAATCTTAATATGGTGATTTTCTAATTCTATTATTATTCTGCATTTATTCGTTACACCTTTTCTATTAAAAAAAAATACTTTACCTCGTCAACTGTTAATTATCCTGACACAAAGCTGAAATGCTTGATTCAATTTTTAGAATAATGAGTGAGTGCCTAGCAGCCTCCAAAAGTGACAGATAAGGTTTTGGGTTTTTCAGTATATTCTTACAGACAGATTATATATGTATATATATATGTCTATTTTAACCCATTGCAGTAATTTATTTTTATTCTGTTTAAGTAATGAAAGACTCTAACACTTTCAATTTATATCTGGCCATTTCCTGTACTAGTAAGTGAGGTGTGTGGTTGGGTGTGTGTGTGCCCAGTTTGCATCTTTTGGCTTGTTTGTATTTTTCTTATTTTCGTGTGTGTGTGTGTGTGTGTGTGTGTGTTTTAAAGACACCAATTGTACTTGAACATTTGTTACTTTTTTTTTTTAATTAATTAATTAATTAACTTTTGACTGTGTTGGGTCTTCATTTCTGTGCGAGGGCTTTCTCTAGTTGTGGCAAGTGGGGGCCACTCTTCATCGCGGTGCGTGGGCCTCTCACTATCGCGGCCTCTCTTGTTGCGGAGCACAGGCTCCAGACGCGCAGGCTCAGTAGTTGTGGCTCACGGGCCTAGTTGCTCCGTGGCATGTGGGATCCTCCCAGACCAGGGCTCGAACCCGTGTTCCCTGCATTAGCAGGCAGATTCTCAACCACTGCGCCACCAGGGAAGCCCCCCATGTATGTGTTCTTGAAGATTTCCTTGCTTTCATTTTTATATTAGAGTAAAAATATGGTCTTTGTAATTTCTGCTGTTGGGAATTCATTAAGTATCTTTTTTACTTCATTATTAATTTTCTAAATCTTCCTTATTTTGTCCATTTTATCTGTCATAGAGTAATGCCAATGTATATTAAAGTCTTCTACTTCATGTGTACTTCTGTCCATTTTTCCTTCCGCATGAAATATTTTTATTCTATGTAATTTAATGTTGTTATTTGGATATTATCTACGCCTGTTAAATGATGGCTAAGGCCATTCACTTTCTAATCCTTTCAGGGTAGCCACAAGGTTGATGACTTCTGTCTTTATTACAAATTATACTATTTAAATAGGCTTCATTGTCTTATGCTTTTTTTTGCCTTGAATTATAATTGGATGGTATAAATATGCACCTCTGCGTACTTTTTTCTTCATATTTGTCTGATAAATTGTGCCTATTCCATTGGTTTTATTTTGTTTCAGTGACTTTTCATGGAAACAAGGAATTTGCTACTTTTCCCATCCTCTCCCCTTCTCAGTCCTTGATAATTCAGTCTGGGATTGTAAACTCCATCATTTATTGGTTTTATAATAGTGCAATATAAAATTACTTTAAAAATAAAACTTAATGTTGTAAAATAATCATTTAAATTTATATTTTTATCTTTAACTGACTTCATAGGGGTCCACACCTAGCCTGGAAACCCTGAGTCTCGTAATAAAAGCATGTTAATGAGACTTCAAAATTACTATGAAAAAGGTGAGGAAAATGGTCTTTCCTTTTGTTAACAGGTAAACTGACATTTAGTAAGAAGAAATTTGGGGTTTCTTGATTTTTAGGATAGATTTAAAAAAAAAAAACTATAACATAAAATAACGTAATCATTTCAGTTTTTCTGTTTGTTCTTAAAGGTGATAATTCTAGATCTAGGTTGGGCCTTACTGTTTTGAAACTTGTTCTTATATATGAAGCTCCTTTTCAAGTTTCAGTCAAGGTAATTCTTTTTCATGACTTCTTTTTCAGTTTCTTCAGTGATTGTTGGTCTCACACAGTTTTTAACTTAATTTTATCATTAATAATTTAATTATGAAGATAATATATGTTTGTTTAAAAACAAATTCAGAGGGTACTGAAGAATATGATGTGAAAAGTATCATTTCAGCTGCTTCTCATCCCAGATTCCACTCCCCAAAGTAGCCACTGATAATAGTTGCCTAATCATACTGTTTAACCTTTAAAAAATAGCCTAATTCTTTAAGTAATTTAGTCTAAGAAAGAAACAGTATCTGGTTCTTTTACAAGTATCAAAAATTAATTTTCAATACTTTTAAATTTTAGTAACTCACAAAGCTAGAGATTACTGAATAATATTTAAAATGTTTGTTAATGCTGAAATGGCTAAGTAAAAATTTTTCTGCAATTTATTTTCCTTTGTTTTGAGTAAGAGCATAAGCTACCCTTTTAAAAAAGATGTTCTATATTTCTAATAGGTATAGCAAGTTTCACTATTCATGTAAAATCAGTGTAAAATTTTAGTGATTCAAGTTCTATTTAAAAACGAAGGTATGGTTTATCAGTGGCCTTTTACATGTTTTTCATCTTAATGCAGTCCTTTTAAGGACATACATTCCAGTATCCAAGTTTTAAAGTTGTTTGTATACACCCAACAGGCAAGGCCATGACTTTAATCACTTCCTCACCAGAACTTCAATTATGCCAAGCACTTTTTAATTATCCTGCTGCCCACAGTCTATTCTTAGTAAAAAGCCTGACTTGTACACAGGCAGTATATTCCTCTGGGGCAAAATTCAACTCACCACTTTGCACCCCACCCATGAAAAACTCTGTGAATTAAAAGCTACTAAATTAAGTGTGTATTTTTAACAGCTTCAATTTTAAAGTCCATTTTGGTATGAAAGTAGAAGACATTTTTTTGAAGCACAAAAATGCTATGTTGGCCTTTCATGGTATTTTCAGAATGCAGTTTGTTTTTCAGGTTGTCTATTTACAAAGTTAGTTTCTTCTAACTTTTTTTTTCTGAAGGGAATATATTTAGTCATCTTGCCCTATCACTTTTATTTTTATGTTATTTAAGAAAGAAAATTCTGAACCAAAAAGAACAATTATAGAAAAAGAACTTATGTCTGAGGACAGGGCTGTAGGGTAGCAGGAAAGATTTGGAAGCCGGGGGATGGCAGGGGAAGCATAGAGCTGAAGTGTAGCTGGGCTTAGCATTTCATGCACAGATCAAAGCCTGAAATAAAGTCCTAAAATTAAGAGAAAAGTAAACTACATAGAATTATTGTGTTTTTTTACTTCCTAGTAATGGAAAATTTATTTTTCCCAATGAATGCAAATAGAATACAAAGTCATTTCAGGAAAAGCTTGTATAGGGTTAATGCTTATATAACATATTCACTCAAGAAATAGTTAATGAGAACCTGTTACATGTAAGGCCCTGTGCTTCTTTTATGTCATAATGTAGCTCCTATAATTTATTGCCTCGTGATCTAAAGAAAATGCAGCATTCAAAATCTGAACTTAGGAAACATGCTAGAAACTTGTGACCTCCATCAGTACAGTTTTCCTGGCTTTTCTTGCCTTCATCTATTATAGAGGCTTGAATATCTAAAAACTCAATGACCCAGCTTGCCTTTCAGCTAGAAGTTACGTGATGGGATTATGGCCAATGAGGTGTAAAGGGAAGGCTGCTGGTGGCACATGGTCTCTTTCTGCCAAAGGGCTCTGGAAGTGCTGCTGTCATCACTAAGGGCGATAAAGCTAAGAGCCAGGAGCCTGGGTCCTTGAAGGTATCCTGGACCACCATACTAGCTACAGACTGCCTACTGTGGGACTTATTGTAATGTGAAATAAAGAAACCCCTTCCTTGTTTAAATCACCATTGGCTGGGACTCCTATTACTCCTAGCTGCATGCATTACTAACTGACTCAAGGAAAAAATTAATTTGGCAATAAGCATGACAGTGGTCTTCATATTCCACATTGCGGTGGCCAGTCTCCAAGATGGCCCACAATGATCCCCGCCTCCTTCACACCCTTGTGCAGTCCCCTCCCACAGTCTGCCAGGGTCGCTGCTACAACTCTGTGACATGGTAAAAATTACAAATTTAACAATAACTTTAAGATCATTTATATTTACTTTCTATGAATGTCACATTTTTCTTTTTACATATGACATGTTTTCTGGTCAATTATAATATGTATCCTTTTTTAAAATTGGAAAATAAAGAAAATTTTAAAAAATAATTTCTAAAATTCACTTAAATAATGCTATATGTCAGGCTCTCTTCTATGTTCTTCAACTTCATTAACCCACCTTTTTTCTTCAAATAACTTTTTGAGATATTATTTCAACCACAACCACTTTGCATTTGCAGAAACCAGGCAGAGAGGTTAAAAATCCTGCCCAAGGCTACACACCTGGGAAGTGGCAGGGCTGGGATTTGAGTCTATAGATAGGCTGATTCCATCATTTGTGATCTTCTCGCAACATAAAAATCACCTGTAATCCTGCTAGCCAGATAAAACCGGCCTCCTTTCTATAGATATGCTAAAACAGTTGTACTGTGTAAGTTGCTTACTTCTTTGGCATAATAGTTCCCTGGTGGTCCAGCAGTTAAGACTTCATGCTTCCACTGCAGGGGGTGCGGGTTTGGTCCCTGGTTAGGGAAGTTCCCACATGCTGTGAGGTGTGGCCAAAAAAAAAAAAAAAAGGTCAGTTCCTGCTGGCATTCACAGTTGCTCAAGTATCATTGCTCCTCCAGTTTTTCAGCACTTATGACAGTGCTGAGTGTCGTCTGTATTCTGCTGGTGAAGCCAACTCTGTCGGTCACTGTCCACTCAGGCAGTGAGGACCAATAGAGGGAATACAGTGCAGAAGAGTGGTTGGAAAGATGGGAGGAGCAAAATAGGAAGGTGTTAAGTTTATCTAAAGAATAGTAACTGCTGGCAGCCACTGCCACTCCTAAGACAGGAGAAGCAGGAAGGAAGACGCTGCTGCCCAGACCCCAGCCACAATCACGTGCCTTGAGGCTGCTGGAACCCCACTGCAGGTGATGTACAGGGAGCAGGGAGTTGCACAGCATTGGAAATGAAGCTAAGCAGCCTTTATTACATCCTGCAATGCGAAGCATTTTATTCCTCTTGTGCAAGCCATCGGGCTTACACTTCAATCACGATGACTGATAGGCTAACTTCAAAACAATGGCATCGAGAGCCCTTCTACGCTTCCTTGGTTATGTATTTAGGATAGAACCTTTTTCTCAATTGTCCCTTGACCTGGATGGAAATAAAATGTAGTTAAAATTAAAAATGAAATGAAACAAAACATCCTGCCGATGTTACAGGATTCTAGGAACCCTCCTGTTCAAACCCTGTTGCTTGTCAGGGGCTCAGGTTTACCTGCTGCTGCTGTTTGTGGGAGCTACCTCCAGAAGAAGGGAAATCCTCCACATTTCCACTCTGCCAGGGAGTATGGAAAAGATTGGCGTATATAGACTTCTGGCCTCCTGCAGTGGCGGGGTGTTTCCGGGGAGTGGGCGGGAAGCATAGAAATGTGGAAATGCAACCACGAGCTAATGGCCAACAAGCAGACCAGTCTTTAAAACATTTATCTTCCCTTAACACGTTTTTCACACTGGAATATTTTCACGTTGTTAAATAGTCTTCCACAATTAATGGCTGCATCATATTCTTTGTTAATTATTAATGTTCTGGTTGTTACGTTTATTTGCTGTGTTTCTTAGTGTTAATTTTCCTCATTTCCTTTGAAATTTTAGTTGAAGGTTTATCTTATGTGGGTATTTCATCCTCCTCCCCTCCAACCTTCCATGTTTATCAGCTTTTTGGTTGCCTGCACCCTTTCTTCCCCCACCATCTCTAGCCCAGGATATGGTCTTAGTTGTGGCTTGAGCTCTTGTCCCTCGCTCCGTGACTGGAGATAATCGGAGATCTAGTCATTGAGCTGGAAAAGGATAAGACTGTCCTTGCCTCCTGCTTTAGGAAGGGGGCCACGCTCTGTCACCCCACGCAAGTCCAACGCTGGGCTGCCTGAGGCTTCGGCTCCTGCATATTGCTGCATGTTCTCTCTTATCCTGCTTTTGAATGTGACTATGATTTTTCTTTACATAAAAAATCTATCATTGCTATGTTTACAGTAGAGGGAGGAATGTAAAGCACAAATGCATAGTGTCATAACAATGATAAATCTGGCTTAATACATTTAGTTGATTTGCTTGGGTTTTCTAGGTAAATAATCATATTACTCAAGAATAACAAGAACTGGAGCCACCATTTAAGCAGTACTTACTCCATGGCAGGTACACCCTGCCGGGCACTTTGTCTACATGTCAGGACTTGGAAGTGGGCAAAGAGAATTACTGGTGTCTTTCAGTGGAGAGCTGGGCATTGGCCAGGCGACCCTCAGGGTATTATCTGATTCCAGGAATATGTACCTTCAATTGACTTTCTTTTGACTAGATTATTTTACAGTTCCATAGGGGTAGCTGTTAAATTGCGAAAAACAAATAGCAATGCAAATAATTCCTGTTCATAACAAGGCAAATGCAATTTGACTGGTAAATTATAAAGCTTTGTTAAGTCAAATTCTCATTTGAACAGGTCTTACCATCTTACTGGTTCCCTGAGTAACTGAAGAGTTGAATAAAATCTTTGATACATGTCCATTTTATATTTATATGAGCCATGATTTTACTCTTTTGAAAATTATGCTTTAGTGTACATAGTATCTTCTAATAGGCACAACCTGAGAGATGGGTTATTCACATTTAATAGAAGAGAGAACTGAGACTCAGATCAAATGGCTTAACTGCTTAATGTCAGATTAACTGGTAATTGGCCGAGCTGGGATTTAAGTACCAAATTTTGCTGTCTTCAAGATCTATGCTCTTATATATTTTTGCCTGCCTTGGAAAACTCCATCTGATCACAAATAAAATGATTTGTTTTCAAAAATATATTAACATCAACAAAACAGTAATAATATCTAAGTGTTTGCTCTATGACATGCATCAAACTACATGTTTACGGGAATTAACTAATTTAATCAACAGATGAGAAAACTGAGCCTATAGAGGTTCAATAACTTGTTCATGGTTTTCCATGCTATTTCTGGTTTTTTCCCTTCTTTGTCCTAATGCAGCAGTACCCAGCATTAGCTTCACATTAGAGTTATCTAGAGAGGTCTTAAAAAATCAGTTTATCAGAATTTCTTAAGAGGTTCTTAGGTGACTCTAATATGTAGAATCACTGTATAAATGAGCCCATTTAGCATCTTGCTTCCCTATCTAGCTGATACTTAAGAGAATTAGACAAACCTTTTTATTTTTCCTGAGACAGCTTGGAATGGGAATAATGGGGCTGAGATCTGTGCTGTCCTGAAGTTTGAATGTCTAGAAGTGTCCAGGGTTTAAATAAAAGCATTTGAAAAATCGAACTCAGCTGAAGGTCAAATCATAATAGGACCTTAGCATATTGAGAAACCATCTCAGTAGTAAGTAATGACTGTTACATTGACTTGCTAAATCAATAAAATCTGCCTTGTACTGCCAAGCAGTAACACTTATAAAAGTCAATATTTGCTAAGGAAATGTTCTCTTTCTGTGATTTAGAATATTTGGATGACCTAGTAATATTTTTTTAATAAACTTCCTTCCTCATCTCCTTGCCCACAGAGGCAGACAAGGTGACCTAAAAGCCATTCACAATCTTTCATTCTTGCTTTTTTCTACAAGGTGGCTTGAAAGCTAAAATACTCACCTTTCCAACAGTCTTTCCACTAGAGCTGACCATATGACCCAGTTCTAGCCAGTAATATGTAAGTCGTTGGATGAAACTTGGAAACAGCATTTTAAAAGGAATAAACTAAGCTTCCCTGGTTCCGAAGGGAGACGAGTAATGAGGTGGTAGAGCAGCCATCTCATGACCATGTGGGGAAAAGCCACCTGCCAAGAATGCTGGAGCAGGAGGAGGAGGACTGCCCCTGGGTTCTAGATGGAATCAGGGAGTTCATGTACCAGCTCTCCACAGCCTTACAGGAGACATTTGATTACATAAAAATTAGCCCCTTAATAATTCAACCACTTTTAGTTGTTTTTTGTTGTTGTTATTGCTTACTGCTGAAGAAGAAAAAAAATTAGGGGTCGGGGGGAAGGATGCTTACAAATCATTTGACTTTTTTTTCAGTTTTACTGAGATATACTTGAGAAATAAAATTGTAAGGTATTTAAAGTGTGCATCATGAGGATTTAAAATGTATATACCTCCCATCCATCACCTCACATATTTATCTTTTTTTTTTTTTTTTTGGTAAGAACATTTAAGTTCTACTCTCTTAGCAAATTTCAATTATACATTGCAGTGTTATCAACTATAATCACTGTGTTATACATTAGAGCCTCAGACCTTATTCATCTTTCAGCTGAAAGTTTGAGAAAGTTTTCCTATATAATTGTTACAAGTCTACAATTTCAGCCTTTTCATAAGAGGAGAGATTTTACTTCTCAAAAGTGAGTAAACTGTATATAAAACACATTTTGATTGATGCAAGTAACTCATCCTTTTCTATGTGGATTGTCCTTATTATCTTGATTAGTAATGGAGAAGAACACAACCATTACAGTTTTCTCAAAGGAGATGGGTAAGCTGTGGTCAGGTGTTTTTGAATGAACATGTCATTTCATCATACGAGCTTTACTGAACATGTTCACTAATGTCTTGCACCCGTGGAATTTTATATCTGTCAGAATCCATGATCCCATTCAGTCTACGTGAAATATAGGTTGACAGTATCAATGATGCCAGAGGAGACTCTTCAGAGGATTGCACTCCACCCTCTACAGAAATGTTTGCTTGATAAAGGAGCTATGAAATTCCTTTGGCATCATCTCATGGGGCGAGGTTTGCATATATAGTGAGCCATTTGTTATAAAGTTCCTTGATAAAGAGATCAATTCTCATGTATTATTTTTAATTTTTGAGCATATATTACTGCCATTTTAAGAGTTTAGGTATTACTAGGTCTCAGGAAAACAAGCACAAAGCATTATGTTGTACTGAACACCTCTTGGTCAGCAGGGAAGGAACGAGGAGCAGTGACCCACATAAAGAGCTTGACTTGGGAGTGGGCAGGCAAGCCCAGGATGAGGTCCAAGAGGAGTAAGAGTCTCAGCCCTAATTGCAGTAAAGTTTGGACATGAGTATTCAATAGGTGAGTTGGCTACAGTGTTTGGGGAACCAACTTCACAGAGAGAACTGAAGAACGAGATAAGAACTCTCCAGCTTTCTTCCATTCCACCCGTAAGCTCATGTGTGTCCAACTCATCCTTCCTTGCATCACTTCCACCACACTGGAATCACTCTGCCTCACCCTATCTGAACCTCATCCCCCCACTGTGCCCTGAATCCCAGCCCTTTGGTGCATGCTCAGACCTTGCTCAGGAAATCACCCCTCCTCTCTCCTCTGTCTTCACTTCATTCTCTACAGCATTTAAATGTATTTAAAGTTGGTCAGTCCTACGCCTTGCCTCTCATCACCATCCTCTCTCCCCTTTTTAAAGCTAGTTTTCTTTATTCAGTTTTGAATATTTGCCTCCACTTGTGTACCTCCCATTCTCTCCTCAACCAGCTAAGCCTGCCTTCTGCTACCACGGCTCGACTGCAACTGCTCAAGCCACTCTGGCCTCGCCAGCTGTCTCCTCTTGAGGCTTGCCAGCCCGTGTGATCCAGCCCCTGCTCCCCCTCAGCCTCATTTCCTGCACTCTCCCCACTCACTCCTGCTCATCCAGCCCCGCCAACCTCCTTTTTATAATTCAAACCCCACAAACCCTTGTCTATTTCCAGGCCTGGGTACTTGTTCTTCCCATAGCCCCAGATTCTCTCCCCCAGCTCTCACATGGATGGTTCATTCTCATCCCTCAGGTCTTGGCTCAGATATCCACTCTCAGAGAGACTCCTGAACAACACATGGTGTGTGACCTTGGGAACATCACTTAACCTCTCTGTGGTTCAGTTTTTCGTTTATAAGTGAGAAAATAATTGTACCTCTCCCCTATGGCTGTTATAAGGATTAAATGAAATTATACACATAGTCTTTAGAACAAGCCTTGACATGTAGCAGTAATTTAGGATTAATTATAGATAGCTGCTTACTATTATGGGCAACATTTTTGTCATCTCCCTATTTTCTTCCTTTGTCGCAATTATGAGCTGTGATTACATTGTTTATTTATTCATTTGTTGTGTGTGGCATGGTAGGATGCAAGGTCCAGAATGACAAGGGACTCATCTGCCTTGTTGGTTTTTTTACCCTTTACATCTTGCTTGAGCCTACAGCATGGTAGGGCACAATACGTTAGGCACTTCAACAGCTTTTACCTTGTGCTACATTTGTCATTGTTGACCATGCTTTTCTTTCTGAAACTCTCTCTTTTTTCTTTCACTTCTTTGTCTTTCTCTGCTCATACCTTTAAAATGCTAGGACAGGTCTGAGAGGGTCCAGGACAGAATAGGAGTATGGGAATGGGTGGATGAGATTTGGGTGACGTGCTGCTGCCCCACAGTGAGCTGGGTTCACAGGAGCTCTGGTAAGAGGAGGGAAGGATGGGTGGAGCTGCTGATCATAACTGAAGAGGGAAACCTCGGACTGAGCCTACACGGGGTGAAGTTGGGAGCAAAGGGCTTGGGCTTCCTCTTAAAGTTCTAGATTAATTCATCATGTATCAAGCAACCCATGTGCCCAACTGAGTTAGGTGTCAGATTAAAAAATATAAACAATATATACATCAAATATATAGATGTGCAAATAAGCACTAGCAATTTATTATGGGAAGTGCTATGCAGAGGTGTGCACAAGGTACAAATTGGCAGTGGTGGGGGGGTGATCAGTTGTCTGGGGTTGCTGGGAGATTCAAAGAAGAGTAAAAATATGAAATAGGCCTTACATTTATCAGATAAAGCAGGGAAAGAAATCCCAAGTTGAGGTAATAGCACATGCAAAAGTATAGGAAGAGGGCTTCCCTGGTGGCGCAGTGGTTGAGAATCTGCCTGCCAATGCAGGGGACACGGGTTCGAGCCCTGGTCTGGGAAGATCCCACATGCCGCAGAGCAACTGGGCCCGTGAGCCACAATTACTGAGCCTGCGCGTCTGGATCCTGTGCTCCACAGCAAGAGAGGCCGCGATAGTGAGAGGCCCGCGCACCGTGATGAAGAGTGGCCCCCGCTTGCCGCAACTAGAGAAAGCCCTCGCACAGAAATGAAGACCCAACACAGCCATAAATAAATAAATTAATTAAAAAAAAAAAAGAAAGCTCTAGGCTTGATCAGACAGTGCAATATACATTTATATAAGTTTAAAAAAAAAAAAGTATAGGAAGATTTCTCATCAATATTCAATATGGTGGTTAGAGCTGACATGAAGACCGGCCTTCCACTGTTCACCTCCCCAGCCAACCAGAAATATGTAGCATCCCTGTGATTGTTATAAAGTTGAAGCAACTTTTTGAGGAGAAAATTTTATATGGATTTTAAACTAACTTTATTTTGGAGTAAATCTCTAATCTATGGCTTGCTGTGATAGATGGCTACTAGGCAATCTTAAGGCTTCTGAATATTAAATTCCAACTCATAACAGTTGGACTTTTAGAAGAGAGAAAGGTTAGAGGGGTGAGTGGGAGGGTGGATGGGTGAATTGACTGGATTGGAGCATGGACAGGTGCGAGGATAGGAGATGGATGCCAAGGAATCCAACAGAGAATCGGAGTGGTGTTGCTTTATTTAAAGTTTTGGTTGGGTGATGTGACCTGGGAAAGCCATCCACATGTTTCTATACAAAATTTTGATTTTATTATAATAATAACAGTAGTTTTACTGAATATATACTATGAGTTAGATATTATTCCATGTTCTTTTTATATATTATCTTTACCCTGGAAGGAAAGTAAGAGGAACCTGAGACTTGGAGAAGTTAATTTACTTACTCAAGGTAATAAAGCAAGTAGATCTACTTAAACCTAAAGTAGATTTTTTTCATGTTTTCTTACCATAGCAGGGGGACAATTTGTACTTCTTTCTTTTTTTTTAAAGAGATGGATGTCCTTAAGAAGTTTGTTGACCTTTGACATGTGTTAAGTATTCAGTAAGTGTTAATTAACCATTCTTTTTTTTTTTTTAATTAATTAATTAATTTATTTATGGCTGTGTTGGGTCTTCGTTTCTGCGCGAGGGCTTTCTCCAGTTGCGGCAAGTGGGGTCCACTCTTCATCGCGGTGCGCGGGCCTCTCACCGTCGCGGCCTCTCTTGTTGCGGAGCACAGGATCCAGACGCGCAGGCTCAGCAATTGTGGCTCACGGGCCCAGTTGCTCCGTGGCATGTGGGATCTTCCCAGACCAGGGCTCGAACCCGTCTCCCCTGCATTGGCAGGCAGACTCTCAACCACTGCGCCACCACGGAAGCCCTGTACTTCTTTCTTAGCAAAGACACAATTTACTTAGATTCCCCACTTCCAAATCTAATCACTGCTCTGCTTCAACAATCTTCTCCAACTCTTGTGATATAAAAGGGCAGTGAAAAATGGCACAGCTGTTCTATTTTAATAATGCTTCTCCCCTAGTATAACTGGTTTCTCTTCTAGCACAGAATGAACTTCTCCAATATGAAGTGCTTTCTTTTGTGCCTGAACAGTGGCCACCGCAGTCAATTTATTCCTGGAATCTTCCTATTTCATGCCTCTCCAGCGAGAATACTACTACTGTATCCATTGTGGTTTCTGTTGTTTGCAACTGAACTCTCCTGGTTGGGCTAAGGGAATTATTGCCAGGTATTTGATGGTTTATAAAATTATTGGAAGGGCTATAGGAGGAAGCTCTAGGCTGAGTTTCTAGGAACAACTCCCAATTTCCAAAATCACACAGCTTCTGCGTGGCCAGGAACTTCACAATCTCGTCTTGACATTTGCAGGAAACTGATGACAGGAGAACCTTAATGCCTTTGCCCAAATCCGCAGGCACAAAATGAAAGCCTCGCCACCTTTTCTCTCCGCTCAGGACCAGCTTCACGAACATACAACCTGTGCAGCCAGTCGAGGTCCCACACTTAGAAGGGCGCCACTTTTGTAGTTTAACACTCCGAGGTTGCCATCCTAAAATTCTTGATTTAAAATTTGTGTTCTGAGGAGAAGTCCTTTGGGACAGTGGATTATGCACGGGGAGCTTCCAGCCTCAGCTCCCTCCTCCTGCTTCCTCCCTGTGACAAGTTCTCGGCCAGCCTGTCCCCTACGACCTAGCACCCCAGGGCTCTCCTTCCCTGCCACTGCCCAGTGACCATCGCCTCTCCAGCCCTGGGGTTGACCCGGCCCTGCGTGCGAGGAGGATTGGGATTGGTTCGCGTCAGGCGCATGCGCCCCTCGATCGCCGACAGGGCAGCGCCGCACCGTCAGCGCCCCTGGCGGGTAGCAGCGCCTGTCGTTAGTTGCAGGGGGAGGTTCTTACTTGTCTCTGTCCAGGTGCCTAGTGCATCTGGGCGTGGAGGTGGCAGTACTTTCAGGGTCACCCATCCTCCGTGGGTTGGGGTGCCAGCCCTTGGAAAAGAGAGATGTCTGACGGGACTTCTGGAAGCTTCGGTCGGTCCCGCAGCCGGTGGGAGAGGAAACCCAGCCGCCTGTGGGTCGCAATTGCGCGCCCAGTCGTGGGCAGGGACCCTGGGCCCGGTGAGTGTCTGCACTCGTATCTGAGTGTCCTCGCTTTCTGAGATTCACAGCACGAAATAGCAAACAAAAAGAGGGGCTTAAAAAAAAAAAAGAAACCACCTTGATAAATTGTGGAAAAGACCACAAAAGGAAGGTAGAAGTTCCACCCCCTGCTTTCTGTACAGGGGTCTCGTGCTTTCATTTTATACTGGGCCCCACGAATTCTGTAGCTAGCCCGGTCTCCACTTAATTTAGTTTTAATCCAGGTCTTTGATAAGTGCACCTGATTAGTGGAATCCAAATCACATCCTAAACTCGTTTATAGGGAGTCTGGAAAGTGTAGTTTTTAGCTTTCTGACCTGAGTAGGACATGAAAGTACTGCAGTACGGGAAGGAGGTTGGAATTCGTATTAAGACGTCCTGCTCTATCTGCCACAATCACCTGCATTGTGAGTCTGGCAAGAGCGGTACCTGGTCTGTACACTAGGCTCCGTGGGGCAGGGGCTGGATTCGGTTCATTCACTCCTCTGTCCCCAGTTCAGAATACAGGGCCTGTCGCATAGTATGATCCCAGTATTTGTAGAACTGAATTGCTAATCACCATTTTTTGTATGTTCTAGTTATTAACCTATACATCTAATGGTATATTCTTTCTTGCCGTAGTTCATATTAACTGGAGATCTTCATTGCTAGTGACAAATCCATATTCAAATGCAGTAGGTTAGTAAAAAAAAAAAAAATAGGCATATGGATTATACTTAGTGATTTATTTTCATGTACTGGGCATAGCTAATATGAACATGGTACCATATGTCTACTGTGCTTAGTGAATTAAATCACTTACTATGCCATTGTGAAAACATATAATGTTTACCCAGCCACAGAAACCACCAATATGAAATTACATTCCTTCTAGTCTTCACCTTTCGAATTTCACAAACTGGAATTAATTTCAAAGGGAATGTGTCTGGCTGAACTGTATTAAGAGTGGGCAAATCACAGAATATTCTATGGAAAAATTAGTTTGATTTAAAACAGGAATGCCCTGCACAGAATCAAAACTTTTCATATACTTCTCACCATCTCCAAAATGGAAAGTAAAAATATTTCCACAAAAGGTTTTAATTAAAAAGACTTCTGGCATGTGTGTGTATAAAAATGTCTCAGTGACAAAGATTAAAGTTAAAGCTTATACCTGAGATTTAATTAGCAGTCTAAACTGTGTAGCTCTGGATTGATGACAGTGAGGACAGTTGGGAATATGTTGGATGATCAGATCATCCAAAGCAATTCAGGAAGCAAAGCTACGCCTTTCAGAACTTACCTGGCTATCCAGGAAGTGGTGTGGGGTGGAGGGCTTATTCCAAAACTTTGTTAAATAAAATAGGTTAAAAGAGGTCTTTGGGATCTCCATCCTTAAATGTTCTTTTCAGGGGCTGCATCATGGAAATCTAGCCTGACAGTCTGACAGGTTCTGAATTAGATCTAGTTATAACCCAGAGCATATGAGTTACTTACTGGGAATCAATAAGGTAACTGTGTGAGCAACTGCTTGTGATTGCCTAAAGGCACAGTCTGGCCTTTGAGCCAAAGTAGGGAATAATGGAATTCTGGTTCATTCAAGAAAGGTGGAGTAGAGAATGTTGACTTTTATAATCCAGGTAATCTTGTCTTTCACATCAATTTGACTGCAGGATTTATCCTAATCCATTGTGCCTCTAAATTAAATAGTTACACTGACAAAGTGTTACTATGATACAACTATAAATTATGACAACAATAAAAGTTATTCACCCAGATAATCCAGGGTAATCTCCCCATCTCAAAATCCTTAATTATATTTGCAGAGTCTATTTTGGCCATGTAAGGCAATATTCATAGATTCCAGGGATTAGGACATGCTATCTTTTGGGGGAAGGGATATTATTCAGACTAACATGCATGTTGTCTGAAAATTTGCTAAAACTCAAATCTATTTACTTCCTACTATCTCTGAACAGAACATCAAAGGATGGAGATTCCAAAGACCTACTTTCGTTATGACTAGCAATCATAAACCTAGGTTTCTTTTATTTTAAAAGAGAGCTGTTTGGGGGAACATCTGACAACATAATTTCTGTTTTTAACTGTCCAGACTAATAGATATAGTCTTCAAAAATCCTGAGGGTCAGATTTGAATTAAATTTTATTGTGGTCATTTTGTATGTTATTGAACTTCCTAAATTATTATGTGCTGCATGTTTTTGATCAGCCATGTGGAAGCTGTAAGACCTTGAATCTGGAATGATTCAACATTATTTAATTTTTATCACCCTAGGCCTGATAGGTTACACCTTGAACTAGATTATGGCTGAATTTATACATTTTTTTCAATGAATTTACACCTAACATACCATTTAGCATATCCAGACTTTGAGCATAGTTATTGAGTTATTATTGCTGTAGTTTGAAAGAAATGGCAAATGCCCTGTTTCGGGACCCAAACTTTAAATACAAGGGCTATCTCATCTTTTTTCCTTGTTGTGACATTCTGAATACTATGTACCTCACTAAACAATTTTGTTTGTCCTTTTTTTGTTAAATATTCTGGTGAATTAGAAAATGTAGCCTTCAGAAGCCCCTCATAATCTCTCTTGGAGTGGAACTATTTTCTGCTGTTGTTTTCACTGTTAGTTATAACACCCGTGACTGTACTTGGGACTTGTAGTTCTAGTTCTTTTAGTTGCAAAGTGCCTGTGATATGCTTAGCACTTCTACTGAGCACAGAATCGATGCCAACCACAATGCCAAGGGGAAGGTGAATATAAAGAGGTCTAAGACTTGTTCTGCTTTCTCCAGACTGATTTCTGCACTGAGACCTGGACTTATTTTACCTTAATCTCCAGCATTTCTACTTTCCAGCACATAGTCAGCTCACAGTAAATGTCTGTGTTCTATTTTGTTTAAAAATTTTTTAAATTGAGATATAGTTGACATTATATTAGTTTCAAGTATACAACATAATGATTTGATATACGTATGTATTGCAAAATGATCACCATAATAAGTATAGTTAGCATCAGTCACTATACATAGTTACAAAAAATTTTTTTCTTGTGATGAGAACTTTTAAGATCTACTCCCTTAGCAACTTTCAGACATGCAACGCAATATTATTAACTATAGTCACCACGCTGTACATTATATCTCCAGGACTTAACTTGTTTTATAACTAGGAGTTTATACTTTTTGACCCCCTTCACCCAATTTGCCACCCCTCCCGTAAATGTGTGTTTAATGAAAAAATTTTGTTTAATAAGTAGTTGTTGAATGAATAAACAGTTTAGAGATTGAGCTACTTCTGAAATCAAATAACTGGGATAAAATGCTTCTGTCTTCAGATCACTTCTAAAGGATGTGATGGAGGTGTGAACAGGGTGTAATGAGACCCACCACTTCAACCAAGGAGAGTCAGAGAGGACTTTGTAGAAGAGCAGCCACATGAGTGAAGTCTGGGAGAAAATGAGTCCAATTTGTGGAATAACCACTTCTTCGAATTTACTTGTTTCATTTCACTACTTAGAAACTAGATGGGCTAGTTTTCATTTTGTCTCCATAATAGCACTCGAAGGAATGTTGGGTTTGTGTCTGCCCCACCTCCTTCTGATGGCACTGGAAGGAACAGGGAGGGAATGACTACTTGGGAAGAGACAGGGAGCAGAGTTAGCACATAGCACGGCCCTCCCAGGGAGGAAGGAGACTACAGAGATGAGGAGAAACGGGGCGAAATGTATGGGGAAACAAAGGAGGAACGTGTGGGCAGCTTCTTATTTAAGAATGTGTTTATAAAAAGTCATTGTATTTGAGAATCTATTCTTTGTGAATATATGGTCCATGCATGTATCCTTTGTATTTTGACCACATCTTGCCTCTCTCTGGGAAGCGATGAATACTGACCCTCATCTTCATCTTGCCCTAGTAGAAGTCCCCTTTCTCTGTCCCAGCTCTTTCCAGCTGCAGCAGCAGGAATCTGGGTAGAGACAAATTAAACATTCCTTAAAATGCTGTTATGAAAACGGGTGAACTAAAAGTTTACATAAATTTTTAAAAGCTATTAAAACTATCCCATCCAATGTGAATTGTTGTAAACTTTATAAATAGTTCAAAGGAACAAGAATATTCGGCAAATCGGCCTTGTGGAAGGTTGGCTTTCTGCAGTTGACTTTTGGCAAATTGACCTAGAACCAGTTTTGAAGAATTAACACACATTCACCTAGCAAAAATGGGAAAGGGCATTCCAAGTACAGAGGCAAAATCAGAAGAAATAAGTTTGGCAGGAACAGGTATGTTTGTTTATTCACCAAATATTTTAGAGCACAAAACCTGCCCTTGTGAAGTGAACAGTTGTACCCTCATGAAGCTTATGTTGTCTCTTTTATATAAATGTCTGCCAAATTATTGGTTTTAACTCCCTCCTTCCCTCTCTCTCTCCCTCTCCCTCTCTCCCCACCCCCTCCAGAGAGAAACATTTTAGATATTGGATATAAGTTGTGATAGGGAAACAGTAGAGATAGAAGGTAGAATGACTATAATTGAAATGAAACAAACTAAGCTTTTGTCTGAAGAAGCTAGATGAGATTCCAGAAATTGAACAAAATTGCAATAGAAGGATAAAAAGTAGATATTGAATAAGAAAGCAATAAAGCAAAAAAAAAATTAATAAGTAATATCAAGAGCCAGTTCTTATAAAAGTCCATTAAAATGATGTGTTTGGCAAGTTCTGACCAAGAAAAAAAGTTAAAAAACACAAATGCAAATAAATGTTTTTAATGATGCAGGATATATAACCATAGATAGAGACTGAAAAGGTAATGAAAATGACGATGCACAACTTTGTCATTGAAAAAAAATTTAGATAGAATGGATTGTTTAAGCTAACCAACATTTCAGCACTCTAACCCAAATTTAAAGCATCTTCTTAATTTAAAATTTTTTCTCTTTACTCATTTTCAGTTATTGGTGAAGAGGTAACAAATAAGTTTCTGTAATACTTACGAGCCAACACAATCCAGTGGCCATAACAAACTGGTCAGAGTAGGCACATCAGGAGAGGAAGTATTTATTGTCCAGTGCTAATTCAGTCATTTCCCTTTATTGTTAGCATTGTTTGCTACAGATGGAAAAGGAATCCTGCATTGGTTAGAATCAAAAGAGACAGTTCCAAAATGACATAAGAAAAATAAGTGAATTAGAATAGCTAACCTTTGACTAAAAAGGTTTGATTAATGACATAATTTTTTAAAAAAATGCATTACCTTGAGGCTATAAAACAATGGTCAGAAAGGAGAGTGGGAACATCTACTTCTGAGTAAGATGGAGTAATAGGGACTATGTTCTCCTTTTTACCGGAAACAACCAACCCCCCCCCTCCCAAAAAAGAAAATATAGGGAACAGTGGTTTTTAAGACACTGGGCATCAGGCAGCAAAGGATAGTGATCCCTGAGAGACAGGAGACAAGAACAAGATGAGCCCTATAATTACCCTGCTTACCACTTGAGAGTGTTTTCAGGCCACAGTACTGAGAAGGGGAGCTCAGAAGAGTACAATGGACTCTGTGAGTTGAGGAGAGGAAGCTGAAAGTCCAGGGGACTGAGCTGGCTAGTGTTCACAGGACAGAGTGCTGGACAGGAGAGAGCTGCACAGAGAGAACTGAAGAGATCTGTAAAGGATCCCCTCAAGTATGCAACTGAGTAAAGATTAGCCCTTGCCTGTGAGGAGACCAGCTGGGGCTGGAGAAAGAAACATCTAAACGTATTAGAGGTAGCAGTGCCTGGTGTTCACACAGGGCAAAAAATAGTTACCCCTCCCACCAGCCAGACTAGAAAGCCCCGGGATTCACAGCACACTGGGTCCAGTACACAGAAAGATCTTGCCTCAGTGGTGGGGAATAAGCTCTAGAGTAATCATTGCTCTGCGCCAGTCTAGCAAGATGTAAAAAGGATAAAACTATTTCCAGGTAATTTAACTGCATCCCAGAACAAAGCTCTAGAATATTTAAAGGAATACAAAAATATATACTACCCAACAAGATAAAATTTACAGTATCTGCTAGTTAATAAAAACTTACCATGCAAAGAAGCAGGAAAATATGAACCATAGTGGGAAAACAAATCAATTAATTGAAACTGACTCTTAAGATTTAATGCAATCTCAATCATAATCCCAGCAGGCTCTTTTGTAGAAATTGATAAACCAATTCTAAAATTCGTATTGAAATTTAAAAGGCCTAGAATAGCCAAAACAACTTAGAAAAAGAACAAAGTTGGAGGACCAACATTACTTGATTTAAAGGTTAATATAATGTTGTAGTAATCAAGACAGTGTGGCACTAGTGTAAAGATAGAGAAATAGATCAGTGGAACAAAACAGAGTCCAGAAGCAGACCCACAATTTTATGGACAACTGATTTGCAGTTTTTTGAACAAATGGTGAGGGGGAAAAAAGAAACCTCAATCCATATTTTACACCATTTGCAAAAATTCACTCAAAATGGGTCATAGACCTAAATGAAAAACCTAAAGCTATAGAACTTCTAGAAGAAAACATAAGAGAGAAGATTTTTGCTGCCTTGGATTAAGCAAAAATTTCTTAGATACATCACTGAAAGCAAGATCTATAAAAGAAAAAAATATGTGTACATAGATATATTTGATTCCTTCTCGCTGTGTCCTCATGTGGTTTTTTTCTCTGTGCATGCCCATCCCTGTGTCTCTCTGTGAACAGCAGCCAGATTGGATTAGGACCCACCCTAATGGCCTCATTTTAATTTAATCACCTCTTAAAAGTCTCTTTCTCCAAATATAATGTCCTATTCTGAGGTAATGGGTCTTAGGACTTCAACTTATGAATGTTAGGGGGATACAATTCAGCCCATAACACCGTACAAACACTTGTATATAAAAGTGTAGCAGCTTTATTAGTAGTAACAGCTTAAGAACTGAAAACAACTCAAATGTCTATAAGCACATGAATACACTGTAGTATAGCTATATAATATACTACTATTCAGCAATAAAAAGAAATGAATTGTTGATATATGCTACAGCATGGATGAATCTCACAATAATTATGCTGAGTGAAGAAAATGACCAAAAAAAGAATACATGTTGTATGATTAACATTTATTTAAAATTCTAGAAAATGCAAACTAATCTGTAGTGGCATTAGGAGATCAATGGTTTCCTGAGGATCTGGGGTTTAGGATTACAAGGGAATGGAGGAAACTTTTGGGGGAGATAGACATGTTCATTATCTTGATTGTGATGATGGTTTCATGGGTGTGTACGTATATCAAAACTTACAAAGGTGTACACTTTAAACGTATGTAGTTTACTGTATGTCAATTATACCTCAGCAAAACTGTTTAAAAAAGAAGATTGTAACTAACAGCATAGTATAACCACTTTCTTTTGGAGGTCAGATTTCTACAGTTCTCAAGTCTCTGGTGCATAGATTATGCACCCAGAAAGTTTTTGAAAAACATGCTGGAATGGCTTTGACAAGCCAGCACTCTAGCTTACCAGAGTAAGTAAATTCCTTCCTTCCTAGATGAACTTAGAAACCCTCATTCAGAGCCTGCTTGATTTTACTTAACACACAACTTCAATTAAGCTTGGTAAGCTATAAAAAACATTTGAAAAGAGCAGGTGGCATCCACATATTTGCTGGAGTATCAGTGAAAAGTGATTGCCAGTACAATAGGAAGAGAAAAGAACTTTGAAAAGTACTTAGAATTTCACTCTGCAAACACTGACTGGTGATGAGTATTCATTGAGATAACTGAAGACAGTATCTTTTGTTAATAAGGCAGGTAAGAATATAGTAGACTGTAGAAAAATTTCTTACAAAAATGAGATGAAAAATGTTTTAAATACACAAGAGGTAATTTTCAGTTACGTGAAAAATCTGTGAAAGTAGATACCTTGCTGACTCACAACAAGGAAGGTGATCTCCGCGTCTTACTCTTCCGCCATCTTGCCCAGACCCCTGTTGGAAGATTTTTAATCACAGTTTGAATTTCAGTGCTTGTGATTGGTCTGTTCATATTTTCTATTTCTTCCTGGTTCAATCTCGGAAGGTTGTGCATTTCTAAGAATTTTTTCATTTCTTCCAGGTTGTCCATTTTATTGGCATAGAGTTGCTTGTAGTTATCTCTCATGATCCTTTGTATTTCTGCAGTGTCAGTTGTTACTTCTCCTTTTTCTTTTCTAATTCTATTGATTTGAGTCTTTTCCCTTTTTTTCTTGATGAGTCTGGCTAATGGTTTATCTATTTGTTTATCTTCTCAAAGAACCAGCTTTTAGTTTTATTGATCTTTGCTATCGTTTCCTTCATTTTTTTTTCATTTATTTCTGATCTGATCTTTATGATTTCTTTCCTTCTGCTAACTTTGGGGTTTTTTTGTTCTTCTTTCTCTAATTGCTTTAGGTGTAAGTTTAGGTTGTTTATTTGAGATGTTTCTTGTTTCTTGAGGTAGGACTGCATTGCTGTCCTCTTAGAACTGCTTTTGCTGCATCCCATAGATTTTGGGTCGTCGTGTTTTCATTGTCATTGGTTTCTAGGTATTTTTTAATTTCCGCTTTGATTTCCTCAATGATCTCTTGGTTATTTGGTAGTGTATTGTTTAGCCTCCATGTGTTTGTATTTTTAACAGTTTTTTTCCTATAATTGATATCTAGTCTTCCAGGGTTGTGGTCGGAAAAGATACGTGATATGATTGCAATTTTCTTAAATATACCAAGGCTTGATTTGTGACCCAAGATATGATCTATCCTGGAGAATGTTCCATGAGCACTTGAGAAGAAAGTGTATTCTGTTGTTTTTGGATGGAATGTCCTATATATATATCAGTTAAGTCCATCTTGTTTAATGTGTCATTTAAAGCTTGTGTTTCCTTATTTATTTTCATTTTGGATGATCTGTCCATTGGTGAAAGTGGGGTGTTAAAGTCCCCTACCATTATTGTGTTACTGTCGATTTCCCCTTTTATGGCTGTTAGCATTTGCCTTATGTATTGAGGTGCTCCTATGTTGGGTGCATAAATATTTACCATTTTTATATCTTCTTCTTGGATTCATCCCTTGATCACTATGTAGTGTGCTTCTTTGTCTCTTGTAATAGTCTTTATTTTAAAGTCTATTTTGTCTGATATGAGTATTGCTACTCCACCTTTCTTTTGATTTCCATTTGCATGGACTATCTTTTTCCATCCCTCACTTTCATTCTGTATGTGTCCTTAGGTCTGCAGTGGGTCTCTTGTAGACAGCATATGTATGGGTTGTTTTTTTTTTGTATCCATTCAGCCACTCTATGTGTTTTGGTTGGAGCATTTAATCCACTTACATTTAAGGTAGTTATCGATATGTATGTTCCTGTTACCATTTTCTTCATTGTTTTGAGTTTGTTATTGTAGGTCTTTTCCTTCTCTTGTGTTTCCTGCCTAGAGAAGTTCCTTTAGCATTTGCTGTAAAGTTGGTTTGGTGGTGCCGAATTCTCTTAGCTTTTGCTTGTCTGTAAAGGTTTTAATTTCTCCGTCAAATCTGAATGAGATCCTTGCTGGGTAGAGTAATCTTGGTTGTAGGTTTTTCCCTTTCATCACTTTAAATATGTCCTGCCACTCCCTTCTGGCCTGCCGAGTTTGTGCTGAAAGATCAGCTGTTAACCTTATGGGGATTCCTTTGTATGTTATTTGTTGCTTTTCCTTTGCTGCTTTTAATATTTTTCTTTGTATTTAATTTTTGATAGTTTGATTAATATGTGTCTTGGCATGTTTCTCCTTGGATTTATCCTGTATGGGACTCTCTGTGCTTCCTGGACTTGATTAACTATTTCCTCTCCCATATTAGGGAAGTTTTCAACTATAATCTCTTCAAATATTTTCTCAGTCCCTTTCTTTTTCTCTTCTTCTTCTGGGACCCCTATAATTCAAATGTTGGTGTGTTTAATGTTGTCCCAGAGTTCTCTAAGACTGTCCTCAATTCTTTTCATTCTTTTTTCTTTATTCTGCTCTCCGGTAGTTATCTCCACTTTTTTATCTTCCAGGTCACTTATCTGTTCTTTTGCCTCAGTTATTCTGCTATTGATCTCTTCTAGGGAATTTTTCATTTCATTTATTGTGTTGTTCATCGTTGTTTGTTTGCTCTTTAGTTCTTCTAGTTCCTTGTTAAACATTTCTTGTATTTCCTCCATTCTATTTCCAAGATTTTGGATCATCTTTACTATCATTACTCTGAATTCTTTTTCAGGTAGACTATATATTTCCTCTTCATTTGTTTGGTATGGTGGGTTTTTAGCTTGCTCCTTCATCTGCTGTGTATTTCTCTGTCTTCTCATTTTGCTTAACTTACTGTGTTTGGGGTCTCCTTTTTGCAGGCTGCAAGTTCATAATTCTCATTGTTTTTGGTGTCTGTCCCCCGTGGGTAAGGTTGGTTCAGTGGGTTGTGTAGACTTCCTGGTGGAGGAGACTGGTGCCTGTGTTCTGGTGGATGAGGCTGGATCTTGTGTTTCTGGTGAGCAGGACAGCATCCGGTGGTGTGTTTTGGGGTGTCTGTGACCTAGTTATGATTTTAGGCAGCCTCTCTGCTAATGGGTGGGGTTGTATTCCTGTTTTGTTAGTTGTTTGTCATAGAGTGTCCAGCACTGTAGCTTGCTGGTTGTTGAGTGGAGCTGGGTCTTAGCGTTGAGACGCAGATGTCTGGGAGAGCTCTCGCCAATTGATATTACGTGGGGCTGTGAGGTCTCTGGTGGACCAGTGTCCTGAATTCGGCTCTCCCACCTCAGAGGCTCAGGCCTGACAGCCGGCCGGAACACCAAGACCCTGTCAGCCACACGGCTGGAGAAGATGAGCTATGAGTTGGGTGTCAGCCACTGCCCTGTCGTAGCTCTGTGTCAGGTGTCTCTAAAGGTCACCCAGATACATGGGGTTATTCCACCATTCCTCAGAACTTGCACATGCCCGTCTGGGATTTGTAGATGTCCTCCTGATACTCTTTGCTGAAATACATTGCGTTCATGGTGGTGAGAGATATACTAATAGTGTTGGTTCTCTTCAGAGACTGGGACAGTCTGAGCCTTCATGTGGCCAAGTCAGGAGCAGCTGACCAACAGTCCCCAAATGATAACATGTTGGCTTCCAAGAAAGCTTTCTGCAGCTCCCGAGCAGTATTCCCAAGCAGCTGCTCTGCTGAGCTGCAGCACTCTGACTGGGGAACTCAGTGGGTCCCTCAAACAAGGATTTCTGAGGGCCCTAGAGCCTGACTTGCCCACCCAGGCAAGGAGCTGAGGAGAGCGTCTCCTGGCCTCGTCTTACCAG
Source organism: Balaenoptera acutorostrata (assembly GCF_949987535.1). Lineage (NCBI taxonomy): Eukaryota > Metazoa > Chordata > Mammalia > Artiodactyla > Balaenopteridae > Balaenoptera > Balaenoptera acutorostrata. Next base: position 76,439,332 of record NC_080064.1, on the reverse strand, counting down.
AGGAGCAGACAGCTCTCAGTCTTTTTTCTTTATTCTGCTATGCAGCAGTTATGTCCACCATTCTATCTTCCAGCTCACTTATCTGTTCTTCTGCCTCAGTTATTCTGCTATTGATTCCATCTAGTGTATTTTTCATTTCAGTTATTGTGTTGTTTCACTTCAGTTATTGTGTTGTTTGTTCTTTAGTTCTTTTAGGTCCTTGTTCAATAATTTTTGCATCTTCTCAATCCGTGCCTCTATTCTGTTTCTGAGATCTTGGATCATCTTTACTATGGTTACTCTGAATTCTTTTTCAGGGAGATTGCCTATTTCTTCTTTATTTGGTCTTGTGAGTTTTTACCTTGCTCCTTCATCTGCAAGGTATTTCTCTGGCTTCTCATTTTGTCTAACTTACTGTCTTTGAGGTCTCCTTTCCCTAGGGTGCAGGATCATAGTTCCTCTTGCTTCTGGTCTCTGCCCCCAGTGGGTGAGGTTGGTCCAGTGGCTTGTGTAGGCTTCCTGGTGGGAAGAACTGGTGCCTGTGTTCTCGTGGGTGGTGCTGAGTCTTTTCCCTCTAATGGGCAGGGCCATGTCAGGTGGTGTGTTCTGGGGTATCTGTGAGCTTAGTATGAATTTAGGCAGCCTGTCTGCTGATGGGTGGGTTTGTGTTCCTGTCTTGCTTGTTGTTTGGCATGAGGCGTCCAGCTCTGGTGGCTGCAGGCTGTTGGGTAGAGCTGGGTCTTGGATTCGGATGGAGGCCTCCATGAGAACTCTTGCTGATTAATATTCCCTGGGGAATTCTCTGGTGGTCCAGCATTCTGGACTCTGTGCTTCCACCCCAGAGGCTCAGCCCCGACTTCTGGTTGGGGAGCCAAGACCCCACAAGCCACTCGTCATTCCAGTTAAGGGGATTAAAGGAAAAAAAAAGACAAACAAACCCCCAGACAAATGGTAAAAGCAAAATCGAACAAGCAAGAACAAAACCCAGGAAACACACACACACAAAAGAAACAAAAACAGAACCAAAGATAACAAAAAACAAGAGAACAACCAGACAAACAAAGGAACCCCAAAACGAAATGAAACAATTAAGAACGAAACTAACAAAAGACAAAACAAAAAACCAAAACCAAAGCATAGTGCCAGCTGAAGAATAAAGCAAAGAAAACAAAACAAACAGACAAAAATGGTAAAGAAAAAAAAAGAAAAACAAAACACAGAACAACAGAAAAACAGAATAAAATTAGAAATATAAAAAGAAAATGAATATGTTTAAAAAAATCCCCAAAGACTAAATAAAAATAAAAATTAAAAACAACAACAACAAAGAAAAAGAAAAGAAAAAACAGAACCAACAATGGAACAAGTCAAAACATAATAAAAACAATAGTAATAATGCTTTCCTGGGGTCTCAGCTGTCAGTGTCCTTGCCCCCACTGTGAGCCACAGCCCACCTCTGCCTCCCCAGGAGGCTCTCCTCTGCCTCTGTGCCAGTCTTGGGACCTGCTGTGGGCCCTGTGGGGACAGTTCAGAGTCTGATCTGGCCCGACTCCCGCATGTGCTGCCCCCAAAGTCCACAGCTGCCAGAGCTAGACCGTTTTCATTTGTGGAACACGCATTGTCCATTCAGATAGTCCATAGATGCAGGGTCTACCTAGCTGATATTGGGGATTTAATCTCAAGCTTGTTCAGCTGTTGGAAAGATTTTCGATCCTCTTCCTTAGTCGCCCTGCCCCTGGTGCTCAGCTGTGGTTTTATCCCCATCTCTGCATGTGGGCCACCTACAGGAGTCTGCTCCCGAGGCTGCCCTGGAGCACTTGGGTCTGCCCTGGTGAGGACTGGGCGTGGAGGTGGCACAGCTGCTTGGATCACGGGAGCCCCGGTGGGACCAGGTGCACAGGGAAGCCGGCGACCACAGAAGCAAGAGATAATGGCCCTAGTGGGAGGCTTTTCCTAGTGCCTGGCTGCAGGCACGCGAGGATCAGCCCTGGCAGGGCTTTTTCTATTGCCTGGCGGCAGGTGCTGACATGTGGGGAGAGTGAGGTTACAGTGGTGGCTCTGCCCCCTGCGTGTGACTCAGCAGTAGCGCCCTGCTTCCGTGGCAGTCCAGTTTTCCTCCATAGGCATTCCCTGTTGCGGATTTCGTCCCTCCTGTCCCCTCAGGCTGTGTCCCTACAGCCAACAGCATTCCTCACCCTGGGTTTGCTCTCTAACCCCCACGCTCCAGCTCCCAGCCCCTGTGCACACCAGTGGACACACATCCCCATCCAGGGCACGTAAGGCTGCAGTGTGGACCATCTGTGTAGTTTTCAGTCTGTCCTGTCTGCCACAAATAGGTTGCTTCACCCTCCTCCGACAGCCTCAAATGCTTTCCTTCTGTCCCAAGCGATTTCCCCATCAGTGAGGGGGCTTCCCCAGATGTGGGAATCTCTCGCCTCCTTTAGCTCCCCCCGCCCAGGTGCAGGTCCTGTCCCTCTTCCTCTCCTCCTCCTTCTCCCTTCTTTCTTTTGTCCTACCCAGTTATGCGGGGATCTTTATAGTCCTTTCTGGTGTCCAGGGTCTTTTGCTAGTGTTTAGCCAGTGTTCTGTGAGAATTGTTGCATCTGTAGATGTATTCCTGGTGCATCCGTGGAGAGAGATGAACTCCACGTCCTCCTACTCCTCCACCATCTTGGAACCCCTAAAATATGTGTTAATTTATCTTTGTTGAATAGGTACCCATTTACCTGGTTTAAACATCAGCAGGTATAAAAAACTATACAGCTACAACTTTCCCTCACATTCTTGACCTCAACCTGTTCCCATAGCCCCTCAGAGGGTGCCCGCTTTTATTGGTTTCTTATCCTTAACAAGGATTTTTATTTATATGTAAGCCAATACAAATATATATTATATTTTCCTTCTTCTTTTAAAGTACAGATAATAACATACTATACACATTTTACTGCTTCTTGCTTCTTTCACTTAATATAGCTTGGAGGTCTTTTGATTATAATATATATTTTTTACATGAAATTATAGGATTCCATTTTATAGATATATTATTAGTGTACTTAATCAGTCCCCTATTGGTGAGTATTTAAGTTGTCAGTATGTTGCTTCAGTGCTTCAACTGATAATTTTAAAATGTCATTTTATTCCCATGTGTTTGTATCTATAGGATTAATTCCTAACCCATTTGGGTTTTATCTTAGGTTCTGATGTAAGGTATAGATCAGGTCATATTTTTTTCTCCACATGGCTTCCTGGTTGTTCCCAGATGATTCATTGCTGGTACCTCTTTTCCTCACTGCTCTGAGGTATCACATTTATTATATACTAAAGCTCCATATGTATTCAGTTCTCTTTCTGACTATATTCTCTTGCATTGGTCTGTTTGACTATTCACGTGTCAGTATATATTAATTACTGAGGCTTTATCTAACAAGGAAAATCTCCCATTAGTACTCTTCTTTTGCAGAGATTCTCAACTTTTTTTTTTTAGATTCTCAACTTTTGTTTCTGTATTTCCATATAAATTTTAAAATCACTTGGTCTAATTCTGAAAAAATAAAACCTAGATAGACTTTATTTTTATTCAAATCACATTAATTTACAAATTAACTTAGGGAGGATTGACCTCCTTATGATGTTGAGTCTTCCTATTGAAAATGCCTTTCCATTCAAGACTTCCTTTTGTCTTTCAAAGAATGTTTTAATATTTTCTCCATTATACTATCAGGCCTTGAACATTTCTTTTAGCCCTTTTACCTAGAAATAGGGTCTCCATTATATTTTTAATTAATATTGGGTATATGAAAATTTTTGTTTACTAATTTTGCACCTTCTAATTTACTGAATTTTTTGTTTGTTTATGTAGTGTTCCAGTTGACTTCCTTGGGTTTTCTAGGTATGTTGTCATATGATCTGCATGTAGTGATAGTTTTATCTCCCTTTTAATTTTCACATCTCTTAGTTTTTTCTCTTGTGTAATTGCATTGGCTAATACTTCTGGTACAGCGTTAAATAACAGTGGTGATAGGACCATTCTTGCTTGTTCCTGTGTGGGGATGCTCTTATGTTTCTCCCTTAAATATAATACTGACTTTGGCTGAAATAAAAATATTTTAATATTTAAAGAAGTATCTATTGATAAATACTTTCTTAAGAATTTCATCAAGAATGGATCTTGAATTTGGTCAAATGCCTTTTTAGCATATATGAAGATGATTGTATGATTCTTCTTATGCCTACTAATTGATAGATTATAACAATAGATTAATAGATTTTCTAATATTGAACTTCCTTTGCAGACTTATAATAAATCCTACTTGGAAATTATGCATTATTATTTTTAATGTGCTGCTGGACTTATTTAGGAGTCTTCTTCAGTATTCATACATGAGATTGGAGATTGTTTTCTCTTATATGTGCTTTGTCAGATTTTACCATCAGTGTCCTGCTTGTTTCAAAAAAAAGAATCTGAAATTCTTTTTCTAGATTCTAAAATAGTTTTAAATAGCATTGGGAATATCTATATTTTGAAGGTCTTGTAGAATTCCCATGAGAAATCATTTCTACCTGGTGTTTCAACTGGGAAAAATGGGCAATAGGCAGTAGTAGGTCCTTGATGAATTTCTCTGTTTCTTTTATGGAAATTTTGCTGTTTAGATTTTCTCTCTTTTCGAAGGTCAGTTTTGGTATTTTTGTTCTTGAAAAAATAGTCCTATTTATTAATACTTTGTCTTCTTTTCATTTTTGTGGTTATTTCTCCCTTATCACTTAGTTTATTAGCACATTAAAACTTTTTTTCTTGACTAAGGTAGCTAGCAGTTTATCCACTCAATTGAGTCTTTTCAAAGCACCAGGTTTTTAGTTCTTGTTTTCCATCTTCTTAAGTTCTGCTTTTATCTTTATTGATTCCTTCCTTTGGCTTTCCTTCATTTTGTTTTGTTTCTTTTCTAACTTCTTAAAATGAATGCTGAATTTATGTATTTTCATTCTTTCATGCTTATAGTAGAACTATTTTAAGGCTATGATTTCCCTCAGAATTGTGTTATAATGTGTAGTTTTCTTATTTTTTTTCAGATGTTCTGCAATTTTAGTTTTGAGTTTTCCTCTTTGATTCAAGAGTTTTTTAAGTGAGTCTTTAAAAATTTCAATAGATACAAGCTTTCTATTTTCTGATTTTATTGTTAATTTGTCGTATTGCATATTGATCAGAGAATGTTGTTTGTACTATTTCTACTTTTTGTAATGTATTGAAGTTTATTTTGATATTAGTGTATCATCAGTTTCTGTGAATGCTTCATGGGCACTTAAACAGAAGGTATAAACTCTTTTTATTACGATATAGAGTGTGATTTTTATAATCAGATTGGTCTAATTAATTGTATTAGGTTTTCTATATCATATTCTTAGTTAATTTTTTCCCTCTTGATCTGTCATGGCCTGAGAGAGGTGAATTAACGTTTCCTATTGTTAGTAGGTTTTTATTTCTCCTTGTGTAACCTCTAATTACTTGGTACATAAATAATCATAAATGTTATATCTTTACTGTGAATTACCCTTGGTATTATAAAGTTATAGTTTCCTTCTTTGCTTCATTTAATGCTTTTTAACCTGAGTGTTCTACCTTCTCTGATATTAGATTGAAACCTTTGCTTTCTCTTTCCCTCCCCTCCCTTCCCATCTCCTTCTGTTCCTTTTTTCCTTTCTTTCTTTCTCAGAGTATATCAGCCTTCTGGAGAATTTTGCTGCACCCCCGCAATGTATCTTCACCTAGCTCATGCTATAACTGAGTTTTCAAAAGCTCATGCCACCATTCTATCAGGCCAGCTGCTTTAGGATGGTGGGGAACATGGTAAGAATAGTGAATTCCATGAACATGTTCCCATTGCCTCACTCTTTTTCTGTGAAGTGAGTTTCTTGATCAGAAGCAATACCGTGTGCAGTACCATGCTGGTGGATAAGGCATTCTATAAATCCGTGGAATGTAATTTTGGCAGAAGTATTGCATGCAGAAAAGGCAAGTCCATATTTAGAGTGAATATCTGTTCCACTAAGAACAAATCATTGTCCCTTTCATAATGGATGTCATACAGTGTAATCAACCTGCCATCAAATAGCTGGCTAATCACCGCAGCGAATGGTGTCCTATTGGGTACTCAGTGTTAGTCTCTGCTGCTAGCAGATTGGATGCTCAGCAATGGCCATAGCCAGGTTGGCCTTGGTGAATAGAAGTCTGTGATGCTGAGCTGATGCATAACCTCCATTCCTGCCACCATAGGCACCTTGTTCATGAGCCCACTGGGCAATGACAGGGGTGGCTAGGGAAAGAGACTGACAGGTATCTATAAAATGGGTCATCTTATCCACTTGATTATTACAATTCTCCTCTGCTAAGGTCATCCTTTGGTGAGTATTCACATGGGACACAACTTCTTCATGGGGATTTTTGTTCATTCAGAGAGATATATCCACATACCTTTTTCATCAAATTTCCCCATCACCAATTTTCCAATCATGTTCTTACCAAGTTCCTGACCAACCAGCCAGCCCATGAATCTGTGTACAATTGCACATCTGGCCATTTCCCCTTCCAAGGAAAGTGAACAGCCAGGTGCACAGCTCAAAGTTCTGCTCACTGGGAGGATTTCTATTCACAGCTGTCCTTCAGGGATATCCCAGAAAGGGGCTGTGGTGCTGCAACTGTCCACTTTCTGGTGGTGCTTGCATACTGTGCAGAACCATCTATCAGCCAGGCCTGGGTCTTCTCTTCCTCTGTCAGCTGATTCTAGGGAAGCACAGGTGCAGGCTGGGAGAGAGAAGGCAGTGTAGCAGAAGGCCTGTTTTCTGTTTTCTTCATTTTGCTTTCTCTACGTTATTCTACTGAGATTAAGAAAGGTTTGCCATTTTGTTCTACTTTGTGATTATAGCATCATTTAATATTTTTAGTTCTTCATAAACTTAGGCATTGTCTATTAGTTCTGTTTTATGAGCAATGATAAAATTAAAAGCTTTCCTATTTTTCCTCTTTCCCTAGCTTGTCTCCATCACCTAGCTTTAGAATTTACCTTTGTATTGTTAAATATTAATATAGGTATTACATAGCATGTTCTTTAAATGATATCCTTTTACTACAGATACTACCCAAGGGAATCTATGTACTTTTCCTCCCCCATTTTCCCCCATTTTCTTGCAATTTTTGTTAATGGTATAATTTCTACTTTGTTAAGGCATACAGTATTTATGTTCTCTTATCTTAATCTCCACACTTGTTTTAGTCTTTGTTCTACATTTAAGTATATTAAAACTCATGGCCAGTCCTTTGTCTTTAGAAGTTTAGTCAAGAAAGAATGGGAACAATATTCTCTAAATTCTTGCATGTTGTAATCTGTTGTCTGTAGCCTGTAAATTTAAAGCCCTATTTGATTTGATGGTAAATCCTCAGTTCTTGCTTTCTTTCCTTCAGTATTTTCTAGATTTTGTTACATTTTCTGGTGATGAATATTGCTCTGGAGAAATCCAAGATCACCCTGATTATTTCCTTCTTTATAACACACTTGATCTTTTTGCCTGATTGCCAAAAGTGTTCTTTCTTTATCTTTGAAGACAGGTAAATATGCTAGATTATGTCTCCATGTTGACTGTTTTGGGTAAATTCACACAAAATGGTGAAAGCACAGTCCGTGGCCTTTCATTATATAGAGTTTACTTGAATTATGTCTTTAAATATTTGTTCTGTTCCATCATTTAGATTTTCTTAGGGATTCTAGTTATGTATGTGTTGGATCTCCTATACCTGTCATCTATAGCTCTCATTTTCTTTCAGTCCTTCTTAGTTCTTCCTTTATTTTTATTTTACTGCATTTGCTGTTCTAATTTTATCTTCTATATCCCTTGTATATTTTCCATAATATGTTGCCCCTGATCTTTTTTTAGTCTTATTCTAATTTCTGTGGTGGTTTTAGTTTATTCCTCTACTTCTCCCCTCAGTTCTTACAGCTCATGCTTCATCTTCTCTTTCTCAATATTTCCTTCTTAAGATCTTGCATTTTTGTTTTGTGGCTTTCTCTTATAGAGGAGGTTGTTTTTATTAATTCATGGCAAACCTTTACATTCACAACCTTATATGCTCTGTGGCAGTATTGCTCTGGTGAATGGTTTTCTCTGTTAATAAATTTGCCACTTTATTCCTTGTTTTTATAGCATCTTTGTATTGATGCTGCGCTATTTATTAAATTTTCCTTATTGAATGTATTGACTTTTGATTCATACAAAGATACATTCTTTAGGAATGTATTGAATTTTCCTATATCAGCTCTTTGCAAAACTTTCCTAAGGTGGGAAGAGGCCAGGACGATCTTCCACACTAGATGGTTTTAACAAAACAAAGACTCTCCACTTATTAGCTGACACTAAGCGTCTGTGAATATAGCTTATCTGTATGGTTTTTAGCTACCCCTGATTCCTCTATTTCTCTGGATGAACCAGCTTCAAGGGGGCTTCTTTTGATATTCATCTCATCTCCATTCTTGCACCTTGTGGGTTCAGGCAAGGGATATAGCTTCTGCCCCTTAGAATGTGTCTCTGAACTTCAAGAAGTGTTTTTGTTTGTTTGTTTGTGAATTTCTGATATTTGCCACTGCTGTGCTCTCTGCCTTCTGCTGTGCTCTCTGTCTCCTCCCATGGGGCTTCTGTGCAAACTCAGTTGCATTTGGCAAAATTTACAAATATTTTGGAGTCTGAGCTCCTGGTTCCATCAAATATAGGTTTGAATTTTTGTTTCCTATACTTCCTGCTGCCTTTGGATGTGTTACAGGAATAAAGGGGGACTACTGAGTGTATGCAACCCTGTTCCTATAGGATCTCCTTTTGTTAGTTGCTCAGGAATCTAATGATTCTGACATTGATTGGATATTTTAAATATAAACCTACTTTCCTGCCATGTATTGAGTCATTTATGGATGAGTTTATGAGAATAATTTGTAGGCATCCAGTTATATGCACTTTAAGCAAAATTAAGTAAAAACATCAGGAAATTATAAACACAATGAAATAAGATTGAGTTCATGAATCCAGTGTTTTCAAAAGAAAGATGAACTAAAACATTTTTCTGGCAATAATTCTTTTCATTTGGTCTTTCATGTTCTCTTTCCAGAATGCAAAAAAAAAAAAAGCAACCAAGAAATCAAAAAACAGCTATACAGTATCATCAAATCCATGTTAAATCCACATATGGTTTGGAAGTATTTGAGACCTATAAGCAAAGGCAGATGCTGAACATTTTTTTCTTTAGTTGACAGTATCAGCATTATTAACTCTGTTGGATGATACTAGAAGGACTCTTAGTTCTACCCACTGGAATATACCCTTGTACCTTAACCCAATACCCCAGAATTGACATTCACTTTTACTTTCAGATCCCAAGAACTAGCCTACAGTCCACTGGTCTTGACAAGAGGAGTGGGCTTCTGAAGCCCATTCCAATCCAAATCTTGTTCCTTGGTATCTCTGCTGCTGGTCTGGCTACCAGTGGTGTGAGCCAAAGGTCTCCAGATGTTTGCTGAGTCCCAAAGTGGCCCTAATTTTTGTAGCTGTTCTGACATTTGGGCCACTTCAAGAGGAAGTTCTGGGTGTATTTCTGTATGCTTATTGCTACGTTTTTGTATAGATCACTTTACCTTTCTTAGCTCTTAAAATTTTAATAGTAATGCTTTCCTTGCTAGTTTCACAAATTCCATTTTATGTGGATGTGAGGGTTAAATGAGCAATGCATGTGAAAGTACTTTGTAAACTGTACAATACTAAACAAACAGGAATAGCATTATCTAATTTTGTTTGGCAACAGGTAGAAGTGGGGAGGTAGCACAAAACCACTTGTCCTATAATCTCAGTGATGGAAACCAGTGGAAGAGAGCACATGATAAGCTTCTAAAAATTGTGTTTAATTTTCTTTATTCAGTTACATGCTTCCAAGTGCTAAATGTCCAAGTCTCTCTTAATTATGCGTCAGAACTGGCAGTGTAGCTTGACATTTGATCTACACACCTGGCCTGGAGAGAATATCAATCCCAACTATATTCTTAGACTTGCTTTCCTGAATGACTTTTTACCAACACATTGGCACCAGCTGTGGCTGCAAAAACATTCAAAGCAGCCATATTTAACTGCTTTAAACTCTAGTGAATAGTCTTTACTGGACCTAACAAAACTATTGCCAAATGCAACGTATGATAGCAAGACAAACTTTTGAACAAATTTTTAAACACAGTGTGTGTAAAAGATTTTTTTAAAATCTTGCGAATTATGATAGTTTGACTCTGATTAGTGTGTCCTTGGAATCTTGATTCTGATTTTCAGAGCCAACTGGATTATAATTCAAACAGGCCTAACACATGAGTGAAATTTTTCTTTGGCACCAGACTTGGGCTACACTGATTTGGCTTTGAACATCCACTAAGTTGCTGAGAAAATGCCCTCTATTAGACAACGCTCTGTTCCCTGTTAAGGGTACTCTGCACCCTGTTTTAGAAACAGGGTTGACTTTCCCAAACTAGGGCACAAGCATTGGATTGGACTTGCAAATAGAAGCCGGGAGTCCTGTAGAATCCTAGATTTTTAAGATTCTCCTCAGATCATTTATGGGGTGCAGTGAGAGTGGACCAGTAAATCTAGTTTTCAAGATGTGCAAGGCTTTGGACTGCTAGCCCCCAGAAATCCCCTTGAACCACATACGACGGTAACAAAGACAATTCAGATTGAGTATTCAGTCATTCATTTTCTAGAATTAAAATTATTGATAAGGATATTTTGGTAACACTGCATTTACTACTATGAGTCAGGCAGTGTACTAACTACTTGGCATATGTTATCTTATATAACAACCCTGTGATGTAAGTGTAATTATCCCACTTCACGGATCACAGAGACACAGAAAGCTTAAGCAACTGGTAAGGTCTATCTACAGAGCTTGTTTTCTTAATCATGATGTTCCTCAGTTCTTTCATCCAAGCATGACATCTATTGTATTGACATCTATATGTAATATTGTGGCATGGAAGAAATTCATCACTTTTCTTTCAAAAATTTAAGAATTATAAAGCTTTGAGTAAATACATGTGGACAGTGTGGACATTTGGAGAACAAATGCTGACTTTCAGACTTTGTGTTGGGATTTTACTTGAAGAATTCTTCTGAGATACATATATATGTATAACATTCTCTTCTGAGATATATATATATATATGACATCAGGCCAAAGGTTGAATTCTCCTAATTCCCAGTGGGTGACAGCATTTCACAAACATCCATTTGACACACAAACATGCTGAACTCAGGAGCATATCTAACACGAAAAATGTGGACAAAGAATCACCCTAAATTTGTGCTGACCCAAGGCAGTTGTTTATTGTCATCTCATCTAACCAAACGCATTCCTCCTAGAAATGCAATCAGTTCTTTAGGTGAAAAGAATTTCAGAATCCTGTATTTGCACACCAGCAGCCTCTCAAGGATAGAAATCTCAATTTGCTCACAACTCATGCAGTGGTGGTTCAGTCTCTGAATGAGCTTAGCCACTTCCCATCTTGGTATATTGAGGGTAACTTGAGTTTGAAAACTAATGTCAGTTTTACCAATTTTATATTTGAAGGGGACATGAGGTAGTTATGTTTTATTAAGTTTTTAATCTTATGGAGTTGATATGTTCCTGCATATAATCTGATTAACTTGAAATAAGATTTCCCATAAGTAATATTTAATTTTATTTGATTTACTGTGTATTTTCAGTTCAGTGTTGACATCTGTTGAAGGTCACTAGTCACATGGATATATGCAGACATAATCTGGCCTAAAGCTGTGCATATATGAAAGTCAGGCAGCAGCTTAATAAACTATGGTGCATGCTGCCAGATGATTTCTTTCCTAAAGTAGATTTGAGAGCGCAGTTCTGTGTTCTGTTACCACGTACATGTTAAATATAAGGCTCGTATGACCTATATCCAGATGTGGAGATCACAAGGTCTCACTAATGATTAAAGTATAATTGCATTTCAATGGATGTTTTCTATTCTTTTTGTCATCAGTAATAATTTTGGTTATCCATTTGATAGGCAGGTCATCTTACCCCCATAACTGACTTTGGAAATGTAAGGGATTCTGCCATTTAAAAAAAATAGGACAGAAGACCTGAACTCCTATACATTTAAAAAGTTACAGTATTTTTAAGTCTTAAGCAAAACATACACTATTTCTGGCAATACGCAATGACTATGTATACCAAAAGCAATACAGACATACCTTGTTTTATCATGCTTTGCTTTATTGTACTTTTCAGATAGTGCATTTTTTACAAATTAAAGTTTTGTTTCAATCCTGTGTCAAGTGTCATTTTTCCAATAGCATTTGCTCACTTTGTGTCTGTGTCACATTTTGGTGACACAGTATTTCAAAAACTTTTTATATAAAATCATTGTTATATATGTTATGGTGATCTGTGATCAGTGATCTTTGATGTTACTATTGTAATTGTTTTGGGATTCTGTGAGCCAGTGCACTCATATAAGATGGTGAACTTAATCATGTGTTTTATCTGCTTCACCAATGGGTCATTTCTGTGTCTCTCTCCCTCTTCTCGGGCCTCCCTATTCCCTGAGATATAGCAGTATTGACAATTAGACCAATTAATAGCCCTACAGTGACCTTTAAGTGTTCAAGTGAAAGGAAGAGCCACACATTTCTCACTTTAAATCAAAAGCCAAAAATGATTAAGCTTAGTGAGGAAGGCATGTCAAAAGCAGAGGTGGGCTGAAAGCTAGGCCTCTTGCACCAAACAATTAGCCAAGTTGTGAATGCAAAGGAAGCGTTCTTGAACGAAATGAAAAGCGCTACTGCAGTGAACACACAAATGATAAGAGAGTGAAAAAACCTTACTGCTGATATGGAGAAAGTTTTAGTGGTCTGCATAGAAGATCAGACCAGCTATGATATTCCCTTAAGCCAGAGCCTCATCCAAAGCCAGGCCCTAACTCTCTTTAATTCCATGAAGGCTGAGACAGGTGTGGAAGCTGCAGAAGAAAGTTTGAAGCTAGCGGAGGTTGGTTCATGAGATTTAAGGAAAATAGCCATCTCCATTACATAAAGTGCAAAGTGAAGCAGCAAGTGCTGACGTGGAAGCTACAGTAAGTTATCCATAAGACCTAGCTCAGATAATTCATTAATATGGCCTCATTAAACAACAGATTTTCAGTGTAGATGAAGCAGCCTTATATTGTAAGAAGATACCATCTAAGACTCATAGCTAGATAGGACAAGTCAACGCCTGACTTTGAGAAGTCAAAGTTTCAAACTACAGGCTGACTCTCTTGTTAGGGGCTAGTGTAGCTGGTGACTTTGAGTTGAAGGCAGTGGTCGTTTAGCATTCTGAAAATCATAGGGTCCATAAGAAATAGGCTAAATTGGGCTTCCCTGGTGACACAGTGGTTAGGAATCCGCCTGCAAATGCAGGGGACGTGGGTTTGAGCCTTGGTCCGGCAAGATCCCACATGCTGTGGAGCAACTAAGCCCGCGAGCCACAACTACTGAGCCTGCGCTCTAGAGCCCACATGCCTAGAGCCCGTGCTCCGCAACAAGAGAAGACACTGCAATGAGAAGCCCGTGCACCGCAACGAAGAGTAGCCCCTGTTCGCCCCAACTAGAGAAAGCCCGCCCGCAGCAATGAAGACCCAATGCAGCCAAAAATAAATAAATTAAATAAATAAATTAAAAAACAAAAAGAAGTAGGCTAAATCTACCCTGCCTGTGCTCTATAAATGTAACAACAGAGCCTGGATGACAGCAAATCCAATTACAACATGGTTTACTGAATATTTTAAGCCCACTGTTGTAGGAATTCTCTGGTGGTCCAGTGGTTAGGACTCGGCACTTTCATTGCTATGGCCTGGATTCCATCCCTAGTCAGGGAACTAAGATCCTGCAAGCTGTGCAGCGTGGCCAAAACCAAACAACAACAGCCAAAAAAGGCCACTGTTGAGATCTGCTGCTCAGAAAAAAAGATTCCTTTCAAAATATTACTGCTCATTGGCAATGCACCTCATCACCCAAGAGCTCTGATGTGGATGTACAATGAGATTAATGTTGTTTTCATGCCTGCTAACACAACATCCATTCTGCAGCCCATGGATCAAGGAGTGATTTCAACTTTGATGTCTTACTATTGAAGAAATACATTTCCTAAGGCTTTGGCTACCGTAGATAGTGATTCCTCTCGGGCACAGTAAATTGAAAATCTTCTGGAAGGGATTCACCATTCTAGATGCCATCAAGAACATTTGTTATTCATGGGAACAGGTCAAAATATCACTGTGAACAGGAGTTTGGAAGAAGTTAATTCCAGTCCTCGAGGATGATTTTGAGGGGTTCAAGACTTCAGGAGAGGAAGTAACTGCAGATGTGGTGGAAATAGCAAGAGAATTAGAAGTGGAGCCTGAAGATGTGACTGAATTGCTGCAATCTCATGATAAAACTAACAGATGAGGAGTTGCTTTTTATGGATGAGCAAAGAAAGTGGTTTCATGAGATGGCATCTTCTCCTGGTGAAGATGCTGTGAAGATTGTTGAAATGACAACAAAGGATTTAGAATGTTACATGAACTGAGTTGATTAAGCAGCAGCAGGATTTGAGAGGTTTGACTCCAATTTTGAAAGAAGTTCTACTGTGGGTAAAATGCTATCAGCATTGCATGCTACAGAGACATCGTTCATGAAAGGAAGAGTCAATCGATGTGGCAGACTTCATTGTTGTCTTATTTTAAGAAATTGCCATAGACACCCCAGCCTTCAGCAACCAACCACCCTGATCAGCCAGCTGCCATCAACATCGAGGCAGGACCCTCCACTGGCAAAAAGATTATGACTCACTAAAGGCACTGACGATAGCGTTTTTTAGCAATAAAGTGTTTTTAAAATTAAGGTATGTACATTTTTTTAAAGATATAATGCTATTGCACACTTAATACACTACAGTATAGTGTAAACATAAATTTTATATGCACTGGGAAACCAAAAAATTCCTGTGGCTTGCTTTATTGCAGTATGCTTTATTGTGGTGGTCTGGAACCAAATCCACAATATCTTTGAGGTATATGAAATCAGGATTTTTGTTGTTGCTGGTGTTAAAAGAGTGTGGGTTAAAAGACTTACCCCAATAAATTATTAATTTCTGCAACTTGCCCTGCGCCTCATCGCCTTCTCATAGGTTGGGGGAATTAGCAAGTGGAGCCCGTTGAGTAGGAGGCTGGCTACTTCCTGGAACTCTTTGGCATTGTAAAGCATCTTGGTGCCAAGTACTGACACCTTCTGTTGAGATGATCCTGTCAACATAGTGTTCCATCTGCGCAAGACAAGGATGAGTTAAAAGTACAGAAGCCCCATAGACCAGGCTTCTGCCCCTAGCATGTTTCATAGAATTCCAGCTCAGGTCAAGAGATGTTACTGGGAAGAACCTTTCTGACCCTCAGTAACTGTAAGAAGTGTTAGCGGAGAAGAGCTTGGTCTCTGTTGGCTGATTTAGAGCAAATAAATTAAGCTCTAAGCCTCAGTTTCCTCTTCCAAAAATAAGGTAGATGATACATAGGTATCATAGGGCTGTTTGAGAGTTGAATGAACACAGCATGAAAATACTTAACACAATGCCTAACATATATTAAGCCTTCACTAAATGACACCTTTACTTTATATTTTAAATAAAGACATACTGTGAATCAGCCTTTGGGTTTGTGAAATTCTTGTTCTTGCTGGAGTCAGTCAAACTGGGAATAGTAATTTATTTCATGGGGCATGTGTCAAATTTGCTGTGGGGAAAAGTTTCAGAACACTGTACTGGACTGGTGCATCAGCAACAACCGTGACAAACCCAAAGAAGCAAAATGCACGAAATTTTCTTTATCACGTCCATAACCACCCTTGGAAACCTTTACTCGTGTGGCGTATCTCCAATATTAGTTAAGTTAATAAGTCATCTGTGCTGGAAAGAAAATCACTTGTTTGCTATTGATAAATGCATTCCATGATTTATCTTATCTTTCATTGCATTTTCTCTAGAGAATAGCTTCAGAACATTGTTTTTTGTTTAAAGTTCAGTTTCAATTTACACTCTAAAACTGTAAACAGAGAGGCAAATGAAACAGTAAAAATCCACAGCCCTACTCAATGTATTTGGTAAAAGAAACAATTGGGCACTTGACAGCTGTGGTAATAATGGGATAATGTGAAGTGTATTTCTGTTTGCTAAAAGTGCACAGATTGCCAAGAGCTTATCAGGAAGCCAGTAGTATCTCTTAACTAATATTTCCTAAACTTTCAAGGTAGGCCTGCTGTATCATATTATACCGTGAAATCTACAGTCCTTTGATAAAGTGTGGTTCCTAATTTCAAAGCACTCATTTCTGCCAGCATGAAATCTCAGACTACACTGAGAAACAAGTCTCTAGAGCAGTGGTTCTCAAATTGGCTTCATACTAATCACCTGGGGAACTTTAAAAAATCTTGATGCCTCCAACACCCTTTTCGGGTGGGAAATTCCCCATCCCACATAAGAATTTGGGAGCTTTTACGTCATCCTCAGGCTTCCTGGCCTCAATCAGTAGGGGTCAGGAGAGCCCCACTTGCTTGGAGTAAGGCCACTCCACTCCAGGCTTGGGGATTTCACTTGTTGCCTGGAAGATGATGAAAAGGGGAGATGAAAGACAAGAATATGTATCATCAGAATCATGCAGCCACTCAAGAAACGTTCTAGGTATCCCTCCAAGTCACATAATGAAACAAGGTTCTGTGCTGTTACCTAAGTATTTTTGAACAGCTTAAAAGAAATTGCATCTGAGTTTTCCATATTGGGCTGTCATATCTATTTGTAATGGTCTCTTCCTGGTACATTAGTAGGTCTTAATTAACGTTAGGGATTATATTCATGAAAGATAAATATTAGAATGGGGACAGAGGAAAATAAAAGCATGTCAATGACTTGTGTGTCAGCTACTAAGATAGAAGAGACAAAGGCAGATAATTTTCTGTAATTACATTTCTTCTCATATTTTATTTTGAAAAATTACAATCCTTCAGAAAAGTTGAAAAATTGGTACAATGGAACCCCTATGCCTTTCACATCGAGTCACCACTTTTAAATATTTTGCTATGTCCTCCCATTTTGTTGTTGCTGTGGAACCACTTGCAAGAAGAAGCCACCATGGCACTCTACCCAATACTTCAGTACATGTCATCTGAGAGCAAACACGCTCTCCTGAGTAACTATAATAGCATTATCGTGATGAAGAAATTTAATATATGAGGCATATTCGAATTTTCCCTACTGAAATCAAAATGTCTCTTACACCTCTCTATATTGACAGATTAATTTTTTGCATTTATTTTTTAATTATATTTAAATTGAAGTGTAGTTTATTTATAATATTACATTAGTTTCAGGTGTATAGCCTAGTGATTCCATATTTTTATAGATTATACTTCATTTAAAGTTATTACAAAATAATGGCTGTATTTCCCTGAGCTGTACCATATTATCCTGACACATTTTAAAAGAGACTCCTGTTTAGTTGTGAGGATAGATTTAATCATTCAAATTAGTTAAATATCAATAAGTCATGTAAGTTGACAATTCTTAAAGAGTTGTATTTCTTCCATTAGCAGAGTGGAGTTAAAATCTTTGTGCTTTTTTCCCAAATTTATAAAAAAAAAAAATACTACAATTAAGATACAAGTAACTTTGCCTTGGATCAAGTAGTATTTATTTAGGGATTTCTTATCTTGGGCCAATTTATCATGATACGAGGATACCATATCTACTAAATAGATTAAAAGAACTATAAAAGAATATTATGTGTAACGATATAATAATCAGTTTGAAAATCTGGAAGAATCATATGATTTTCTATAAAAATATAAAGTGCCAAAGTTGTTCTAAGAAAAGGTGAAAAAAAAACCCTTGATAGACACATAACTATATACTACTAGACTGGAAAGGCAATTAAAGATTTCCCATAAGGGAAAAAAAAAAAGATATGCCACAGAAGCATGTACCAAAACCAGACACTTTTATAATTGGGTTCTATTTAATCTGTCAAAGCAGGTAATACCTATATTATTTGTGTTATTCCAAGCCATAGAAAAAGCTGGTAAACTCCCTGATTCATTTTAGGGAGTTAGCATAACTATAATCTTAAAACCTGATAACAACAGTACAAACCATAGGAACAGTTATTGAAAAATGAACTCAAACCTATAAAAAGGATCAGTGGGAACCATATTTGCAACAAATATATAAGAATAATATCAAGATCCCACTGGCCCGTGGTGCTGAGACAAGTTAGGTGGAAAGCACTCCATAGTGTCTGAGTAGGAAATCCTGGGATCAAACTAGGAGACCTTACCTGGGTGAATCCTGGAGTGTATTGCTAAGATGAAATGGAGAAACCAAATTTTATTCAGAAGATTTAGTTATCACTAGGAAAGTTCAATTCATAAAGGCTTCCTGACATTGTTTTTATCTTAGCTAAAACTTACTGAAACCTGAATATGTGCCAAGCATTGGGCAAAGTACTTTCACATTATTTTCTAATTTAATCCCCACAACATCCCCATAAGGTAGGTATTATTATCCCCATTTTGAAAGTGAGGAAACAGACTTTGCAATGTCATACAGGAAAGGAAGTAGCAGAGCCAGATTTGAATCCTGATGTGAATACAGTCCTGAACCACCCTGGGTATGTTCTCCTTAAATCCACCCTGCTGGCCTTCTCATACCCACCGTCTTTGTGCATGCTATTCCTTTTGCCTGGAACACTTAACCAAAATAATAGTAGTGGTAACAATAATAAAGGTTATTATTAAAATAATGGCTACCATCTGTTGAGCGGTGAGTGTGTCCCAGGCACTGTGTTAGGCATTATAAACATTATACACATTGTTTCATTAAATCCTCCTAACAACCCTATGAGGTAGTTATTATAAACCCATCATTCAACAAAATATGGTGGACTATGTGTTCCAGAAGCACAGTGGCAGGATTTGGGAGAGCAGTGGTAGGTGAAGATTGGTTCTTTCATTTCTGAAAGAAAATGTCTTGGTAGGCAGCACCATATTTTATCAGCCGAAAATACTTCCTAACAAGAGTAAAAAAAAGAGAAATCTCAATTTCTCTTTTTAAATTAATTTTTATTGGAATATAGCTGATTTACAATGTTTTCTTAATTTTACCTGCTGTACAGCAAAGTGAATCAGTTATACATATACACATATCCACTCTTTTTTAGATTCTATTCCCATATAGGCCACTACAGAGTATTGAGTAGAGTTCCCTGTGCTATACAGTAGGTTCTTATTAGTTATCTATTTTATATGTAGTGGTGTGTATATGTCAATCCCAATCTCCCAATTTATCCCTCCCCCCGCCCTTTCCCCCTTGGTAATCATAAATTTGTTTTCTACATCTGTGACTGTATTTCTGTTTTGTAAATAGGTTCATTTGTACCATTTTTTAAGATTCCGCATATAAGCGATACCATATGATATTTGTCTTTCTCTGTATGACTTACTTCACTCAGTATGACAATCTCGAGGTCCATCCATGTCGCTTCAATTTCTAAGATTATATTTTTACATATAGTTTTACTACCATTAAAAGATCATGAATCAAGCTAAAAGAAGCTGTTGAAAAGTCTTGGTGGAGTAGCATTAAAAATATTTTACATGTAGCCATGGAGATACATGAATCAATTAATCATAAAAGAAAACTCTGCTTAGAAAGAGAGACATCCATCTTATCTGACCTCATTAGCTGTATTCTCACATAATTTCAGTATCTTCAGGTAAAATTAGAAACTACTAATACAGCAGAAGATAACTACTACATATTAATTGCTCAATACTCCACATATATAATTTCCTGTCTTCCCTGGATACCTGTCTTCAGTATCTATGGTATCTTTCTCATTGCTAATCTCATGTGTTTTTGTTTTGTCTTTTTAATGAGACTTACTGGGTCTTTCAGTTTTTAATATTTTCTATCTTTTTCTTTTTGTTAGTTTCTATTTCATTATTTTAATCTTGTATCTTTATTAATTCATGTCTCCTGCTTTCTATTGGTTTATTTTGGTATTTTTCTAATATTTAAAGTTAAGTGATTTAATTTGAGTCTTTATTTTGATAATAAAATTATTGAAGGAATAAATTTTCATCTGAATTTAGCCTTAGCCATATCTCATATATTTTAATACGAAGTGGTCCTTTGTTACTGTCTAAATAATTTACTTTTACTTTGGCTTAAGATTATATAGAGTGTTTCCAGTAGTTAAGTTTTTATCCTCTTTTTATTGTTGATTTCTAGTTTTATTGGACTGTAATCAGAAAGTAAGGCCTGGAAAATTTTGTTTTCAATAGTGTATTAAGGTTATTTGTAGCCAAGTATGCAATCAAGTATCACAATTGGAAGAATATGTATTCTTTGTAATGTAGATATTTCTTTGTATACATCTATCAGGTATATACATATATTATTATGTTTCTAAAGTTGTCCTTATTTTCAGTATTGTATTTGGGTTCATTAGCACCGAGGAAACCAAGAGTTTCTTTGGTGCTAATGTTGCTTGGCACAAAAATGTTGTATCCTGGTTGTGAATGATAACCTTTTTTCATTTCATAATGTCCTCTTTCTCCTTGAATTCTTGTTTAGTCTAATGTTAACATTGTAGCTATGTTTTCTCTTTGTGCATGTTCTGCTGTTTTCAGCAATCACTTATATTTGCCTTTTCCTTGTTCTTTCCTTTCAGGGGTGTTTCTTATTAATAACATTGAGCAGTTAATGAGCAGATGCGCTTCTCCTGGGGAACCTGCTCGTGACCACTGACCTAGTATTTGCACCAAGCTGTAGTCTCTCTCTTAGGTTTCAAGAAGGGTAGGTTTTCCCTGTGGCTGGTCCTTTTGCTCCCACCTGAGTCCACAGAGAATGAACTGAATCTGATGAGTCCCTGGAGGTATTTGGGAAATACGAAGGCTCAGACCCATTCTGAGTCACCAAGAAACCTTTTGGAAGGAGCCATACTTTAGTCATATTGAGATTCTGTCGCTAATTTCACTAGCTGTGTAAACTTTGTTCAGGTTAATGTCTGTGAGACTGAGTTTCCTTATCTGTAAAATGCAGATAATGACCTCACAAGGTTGCTGTGAGGATTAGATGAGATGATATATCTAACAGTGCCCAGAGTGTAATAGGCATTCCCTGTTTCCTTTTTCACTCCTCAGGAAAATCTGACTGAACAATGGTAGCAACTCTGTTTCTGGGGACAGAGGGTCTTCAGAATTCTTCTAGGCCAGGGAGCATGTCACAGAACTGTAGTGTAGGTTTGCTACAATGCTGTCACCCTAATGTTTATGTGAAATATCTAGTGGCTTGAAAAGGAAGAAAATATAGCAGACTGTGTCCTTCAGAAGCCTATAGCCATCCAACCAAGGGATGGTGCTACTGGTGGTCAGACTATCTGACTTAGGAGGCTTCGTCTTTCCTTAAGTCTTGCTAGCCCATAAATGGGCCCCAGTGCGGCCCTCCTCTTCCCTTCAAGCTGGGCTCACTTTCACTGTCTCCCAAGCCGTGCGCATCTGACAGTTACTTCAGGCCTCACACACGCTAGAAACTTGAACTGTTTTATGCAAGTCATTTGAAAACGCAGAGTATCAACTGTTCTTTCTTGGGTTGTCTTGTAAATCTGTTTCAAATTTATCTGCTTTTCTTCTATCCAATTGATGCCTACGTCCTACTATAGATTCTTTGGAAATAAATAAAAGACTATCTGTAGCCATTTTGTTAAAATGAGCATTTAGAAATATACTATTGTAAAATAAGATTCCTTTGTTCTCTCTAAACCTCAGTTCATAAAAATCATCCCCGAAGAGTTATTCTATCAAGCAGCACTATTTATTGATATATATCTAATCTTTAACAGAAGTTTTTTGCTTAGGGATGACTGCATTTGTACACATTAGATAAAATAGGACTCTCCCCCTAATCTGGCCTATGTAGTCCCTTACATAGAATATGACTTCATTTTTTTTTTTTTTGGTCTATTATCTTTTGGTTTAAATGTTTAATGCGCTGTCATTGAGGGTTTTTTGTTTTTTGTTTTTTGTTTTTTCCTTTCATAGAATCATTAAGACCTTACATCATATATATCATCTCAGATAAAATTTTTGTTTTATTTTTAACTAAACCACGTTGAAAGAACAAATGTGAATTAAGGTAGGTAGAGTTAGACTAAATTAAAAGTACACTGGATTACTGACTCTGTTGGAAATTTTTCTAAGCTGCATGATGTAGTCAAACAAAATCATTAGCTCTCTTTTTTAAAGTAAGCAATCTCTACATATAAATTACACTGAGCAGTGTATGTGATTATGAAGTATAAATAGAATTTCATGGCATTTACAGTGGCACACACAAATACCTATATACAAATGTAGGGTGGTACCCAATGCCCTTTCGTTTAGCAGTTGGAAATTGAGACCGTCAGGGGTGATAAATATTGGAATTAGCGTCTTGCTAGCAGAGCATGTAGAACATTTCATCTTCTATTTAGGATCTGAAATGCAGTCAAACTGAGCCATGTTTCAGTCTCCAGGTTGATGCTCACCCTCTGCGGTTGCATGTTATGCCAACAAAGAGGAAGCAGCAGCAACCTCATAGCCACCTTCAGGATGAAGGCAACACGCTGGCTCAATTTTGTGCCGGCAAAGGGCAAGGCTGGTGGCTTAGCCCTGGGAAGTGCAGGCCTGCTGTGATATCTCCAATGCATGGACAGCACTAAAAAGGAACTGGGTTTCTGCATGAAAATAATTTATATCAAAGTGCCTTCTGGGAACAGCATTATTTTGATGAGTATTTGGCTTCTGATTTCAGCCTCTTTCATTCACTTCAAAGAACTTTTAAAAAATGTGTCTGGACTTTGTACTTAACCAGAGTACCCCAAGGCAGGCAAGCCCACAAAGATCAAAGCTACAGAAGGCACAAGCATGGTACCAGGCACGTGGAAGTGCTCAACAACAGCAGCCATTATATTATGCGAGACAAGGGTAGATGTAGAAGTGGTCTGTAGACTTGGTACCAAGCTAAGATTTTTCCATTTCATACTAGAATTAGTTTTACTAACTGAATTCTCATGGATAGAGGTGAAATCTACACACTTGCTTGGATTCCAGCAAACAAGTCTATCAGAAATTTCAACCATTCGCCTCTCTGGGCTTCAGTCTTTCCAGTATTCATTAAAACTCCCCACACAGTTGTCCTCTCTGATTCTTGTTCCATCTGCCTTGCACAGCTTTTAGCACTCATTGTTTCCACTTCCTTACCACCCACTCTGGCCTTGGCTCTACCTCCATTGCCCTTGCCTGTGTCTAACTAGTTGTCAGATTCTTATCTTCCTTGATATCTTTGTAGCAGTTAACACAGTGGATACTCCCTTCAACTTGAAACTCTGTCTTGGTCTCCATGACAGCACATGACTTTTTCTCTAACTCCTCCAAAGGTTCTGCCTCCTCCTTTTGACCCTTAAATATCTGTCCTCAGCTTTCTCCTCATTCTGCATGCATTCTCTTAGCAATCTTGTCCATTTCCATGACTTCAGCTACCACATACACGCATGCTGATAATTCACAGATCTCTTTGGCAACAAGAGAACTCTAAATCTTTACATCCAAGCTCTTTTTCAACATCTCTACTTGATTTTTTTGCAGACACCTCAGGCTTACATGTTCAAAATGGAACTCATCATCCCACTTAAACCCACTCTTACTCCAGTTTCCCAAGCCAAAGTCTTGTACCTCTTCCTCTGTGCCCCATAGCACTTTCCATATAATTCTTATACTATATTGTGATGTCTTTTTTCTTACCCACAAGAATATTTTTATCATTGTTTCCTTGAGATGTAGTATAACGCCTATTACAGAAGAAATCACTAAATGACCTCAGAATATAGGAATGCTAGAAAATGTTTCAAACTACCTGGGTTGTATTCAATTTAAATTGAAACACTCAAAATACCCACTTGAAGTGAAAAGTCATGTTTGAGTTCATTTAGCAAACTCTCTTTGTAAAAAAATGCAACCCAGTAATTTATATGTATATTCAGCGTTCACTTTGATTAAACATTGTTTCTGGGACTATAGTGACTTCAGTGCCTCCAGGTTCCTTCTTGTCATTGTCTTAGAGAGACCTGCTCTCATCTCCAAGAAGAGTAGTTCAGCCAGCCACCCAATCCCTTTACTGTCTTCAAGCACCAAACTGTATTTGATATTTCATATGCATTTATTTAGTATTAAATACTACATGCATTGAAATATTGAAATATTCATAAAAATATTTTACTGTCTGGATCCTCACTTCTGGAATGTAAACTTCAGGAGAGCTAGTACCTAGTCTATCTTGTTCATTGCCGTATCTTTGGCACTCAATCAACTGATGGTGCTGGGGCCGCAGACATGTGTAGGTGTTCAATAAATACCTGGTGAATGAATAATCAGTTGATACATCTGTTATTAAAAACAACAGGCACAAAGTTGCGGAGATATGAAACATCGTAGCCTATTCCAGGAACTGCAAGTTATTTAACATAAGGGCTGTTGCTGAGGACTGTGTCAATGATAACAGCGTTCATGTAGCACTTCTGTGTCTGCCACTATCTAAGCTTCACTTACCTTATATCATTGAACCCCTATGACAGCCTTGGAGATCAGTACTATTATTATCCTCATTTATGGATGAGGAGGCTGAGGCTCAAAGAGGTTAAGGGCAAATAGCAGTCAGTGACAGAACCCAGGGAGATAAATTCGCAGACCATCAAAGGCTCTTGGAAGGAGTTTGAACTCTCTCCTGTGGTCAATGACAGGACATTGGAGATTGGCAGGCAAGAGCCGACTTGTGTTTTAGACGGATCATCGTGGGGCAGTATAGAGAGCAGAATGGAAGAGAACAAAAGGGAAGTGAGGGAGCTCAGTGAGGAGGCTGTGAAACACTCCTAGCAAGAGGCCACGGCAATGACTCCAAGTAAGGCAAGGGGGGTCAGATTTAGAGGATTTCCAGGAGGCAGATAGAATTTAGCAGCCCGCTGGCTGTGGGTATAAAGCAGGGAGGCACTGAGCATGACTCAGGGGACAGGCTGTGATGTAGATGTCTGCTGTCTCGCATCCCTCATGTATTCCCGGTCCTGATGTTTGGGCAGAGGCTCCCAAAGCCGTATTGCTCATGCCTGCAGTTCCTCTGTAAGGTGGGAAGGCCTGAAAATCAGCACATGAAGTGTTTGGGCTGTTGGCAGTTAATGAGATCACGCTATACTGTGGAGATAAATCAGAGACAAATAGCTTCCTTCTATCATAGTTCCACATTGTAGACTTACTCATGTTTTCAGTGATTTTGCAGAAGTAACGTTTCAAGTCTTACTCCTCTCCCATGAAACCAAGGCAGAGGTTAAGGGTGTGTGTGTGTGTGTGTGTGTGTGTGTGTGTGTTGTTTTATTTTATTTTTAAAGAATTTTGTTGGTAGATTTTTAAAAAGCTGCACTAGAGATTCAACTAGTTGATTGTCCGTTAGTGATTTACTCATTCTATGCAGCCCCTATCTCATACAGGCAGACCTCTGAGAAGGAACTGAGCCCTTTCGAAGGTCTGTGTTGTGGTGTGCTCAACAGCGTACTTCTGGCAGCCCTGTGATGGGAGTCAGAGCTCAATTCCTCACAGCTGTGGCCTCCCTTTCACTCCACACAAAGCAATACTGCCTTTTTGCCTGGAGGACTTTCTTGAAAGATACTTCTGAGGCTCTGCTCAATACAGAGATGCTTTTGATTCCTGAACATGAATCAAGGCAATCTCCTACCAGCAAGCCAGACTATCCTATGACACAGCTCACAGTACACATTCTGGGCATGTAGACCCTGAAATTGAACTCTTCAGTCTTTAAAGTGTCTTTATTGTCTCCAGCCAGTTAGATGGTTGAAGGGAAATGCTAAACCAACAAATAATGGTTTCCAAAGGAAACCTCCCAGTTCAGTGAAAGAGTGTGTCTTCCTTATTATGGGAGATGGCGTGTCACAAGTGGGTGTTTAGTGCTCGGTTGAATTAAAAAAAAATAGATCGGTCTTAAAAACTGTTAATGATAGAACACATGGCATAAATTATACTGTAAACTCCAAACAACTCAGAAATTATAAACATTGCTTAGTCAAGGCTTTTCTTTTAACCATGCCCTGATGTCTCCGGCATAGCCCAGTGATAATACTGATTTCAGTCAGTATTATTTTATTTGAAAGGAGGAATTTCTTTTCCAAAAAAAGTCTCTCTAAGAAAAACTGTCTTCCTGGCCAACTTCGTGAAATATCTTGTGCCTATGGCCTGTATCATGTCTTGCCCGCGGCCAGGGCCAGACAGTATGAGATAGCACAGAAGGTTAGAGGAAAGAGAGTCATGTGATGAAAAGAAACTACAGGCTTGGTCCTGACATAGGCAGGAGGCTGACTCAAGTCAGTGGGAACTATGACGAAATAAAGACTGTCAGGATTCTGTGCCAACATACTTGAGACCTGGTCAGAGCAAGCATTTAATTTAGAAGCTCTTCCTTGGTTTGCCTATCAGAACAGCTTTCCAGGGGTGGGGAAGCGGGGAGAGGTCTTTTAAATGATGGGAATAATATTTACATCGTTTACAACTGTTTTTTATGAAGCACTTATAATAGGTCAGGCACGTGTCCACATACTTTATGTACAATATCTTATTTAGTCTTAATAACCTTTGAGATAGGTACTATTATTACCTCCTTATTACAGATGGTAGCTGGGGCTCAGAGAGGTTAAATTTTTCCCAAGATCATGTAGCAAGTACAGGGAAGCCAGGATTCTAACCCAGGTCAAAGCCTACACAATGAACTATTAACAGCTATGTTATACCTCTTCCCTGAGGATTAATTAAGAAAATGTGTGTGAAAGTGTTTGGAAGCAGCAAATGCTGTAGAAATGCTAGTAGTGGGTTCTGGAGTCAGAAAAGCAGACCCATTCCACCTCTTAATAGCTCTGAGTATAAGTTTTGTTAATACTTTTAATCCCAGTCTTACAATATTGGAGAATCAAGTTGGAGACCAAAGACCAAAGACCAGCTCATCTTTGGTCATCATGATGAGAGCCCTTTCTTTTGATACTGGTCTTTAACAGCTGTTCAACTTTCCTCGAGCCTAATTTAACTAGAGCCCCCTTCATCACAGTCTTTTCTTGCATGCTCACCCCAGATTATGTTTTTACTTGAGGCTTGTCAACCTGTAAATCACACAACTGGTTAGCAGAGGAAAGATGAGAGGGTGCGAAGGTTTGATCCAGCACATCCCACGGTTGGAACAGAGATGTGCGCCTGCCCTCTGGCTTATGGAAAGGTAGCAACATATCTATAAACAAAGACTCTCTGTGATATGAAAAAGAAAATTTAAATGAACAGGAATATTATTTTTCTAATTCTAGAAGAACATTTTTTTCTTGGCCAGAAATGGATTAGGCAGTTGATCTAGCCAGTGCACCTCTCCAATCTGACAGATCCCTGCCACATGGGGCTGCTTTAGCACAAATGTTCCATGAGTCTCTGAGTTCATTCACATGGCAGATCTCCCTATGCCATATTCATTCATTCATTCATTCAGTAAATGTTCATTAAACCTGTACTCTGTGCCAGGTGCTGTGCAATTTAGATGACGATAACCAGTTCTGGCCCCAGAAGGGGTTACAATGTAGTGGGGAATCATAGTATAAACAAAACAAATCATAATAAAACATGAGTATGCTATGAGAGCATTGTGAATAAAGTGCTAAAGAGATGCAGGAAAGGGAGCCTGTAACTGCCTCTAACTCAGGCAAGATAGGGTGGGGTCAGGGTAGCTCCTTTCTGTGTTAGTCCAACAGCAGGCCTCAGAGAAGCAGGAGGTAATTTGGCTCCTAATTTCTGATTCGTTTCTCATTCTCAAC
This sequence comes from Balaenoptera acutorostrata, assembly GCF_949987535.1. Classification (NCBI taxonomy): domain Eukaryota; kingdom Metazoa; phylum Chordata; class Mammalia; order Artiodactyla; family Balaenopteridae; genus Balaenoptera; species Balaenoptera acutorostrata. The sequence goes on along the minus strand of NC_080064.1, from coordinate 76,411,319 downwards.
AGCAGACTGGGGCATGTTGAAAAGCTAGAGAAATAGATGTTTAAGTAAAATTCGGTATTTTCACGCATTTGAATTTTAGTGAAGGATAAGTTGGCAGTCACAGAGCCCATCCCAGGTGTTGTGGCCGCAAGGGAAATAGCTGCCCTCCACCTTCCAGGTGGTACCAAAACCAGTACTGAGCCGATGCAAAAGCTTACATTCCAGTGGCACAGAATAGTCACGTAACTAACGAGAGGCCGTTTCTTGTCTAAAGAATTATTTGTGAAAAGCATGGCTGTGTCCTAAATACAGCTCATGCTTCTGAATCAACTCCATCACTTAGTAGCTATGTGGGAAGTTGAGCAAGGTGGTTTGCCGATCCTCAGCTCCCCCGTATGTAACAAAGGTAATAAAAGCCACTTAAGAGGTTTAAACGTGGCATAGAGAGGAAAAGTATTTTTCAAACTTTAAAATGTTATACAAGCAATCCTTAACATTAAGCATCTCTTTCAGCTAGTGATTGCTATTTATATTCCCCAGAGACTTTTGTACACAAAGTCCCTCTAAGGAGACCAGTGGTGGACAGGTTGGTCTTTAGAAGATGTTTTGGAAAAGTGTATCCAACACAGAAGCTCTGAAATGTGAGCTCCTCTTCTGTCCGCATCACATTTTCAGCAGGTTCCAGAAGAGCAGTTCCTGATGTCTTCCAATAGTTGATCCGTACTATTTAGAACAATGATCTTTGAAAAAAGGTGCTTATGACCATCACCAGTAATAACTTATAATAATTTGGACTTCTGACTTTTTTCCTCTTTCTACTTGAAAACTTAAAAAAGCCTTTGTGGAGAATTTTTTTTCCTTTTGAATATGAGAATTGTGGCCAGAATTCAATCCAAACCAAATTTCAGATGTGGAATTATAACCCCTACCTCTGCATGGAAACCGTGGAGCCCCTTAGCCAGAGTGGCAGTTGGCAGTTCTCCCTTGTTCTCCTAGGACACATGCAGCAGGATGCCAACGAAGAAAAAGAACAGGCAAGGAACATGAGGGGAAATGCTAAAACCATCTGTACAGAGCTGGGTTTTCTACGCTGCTGGTACAACAGGGTCCTTCTTGTTATCTTCACTAGAGTCCAGTCCCCCTCCCATGACTACAATAAAAAGAAGAAACAGCAAACCTCTCACCGTATTGATTTCAGAGAGTTAGTGTGGTTCAGTGGAGGGAAAATCAGGGTGGGGGTCAGGAAGCAGGGTTCTAGCCTGGCTGCGTCATTAATGCAGCCTTGGGCATTTATGGAAATCCTATTAAAACCCTTTGCAGTGGGCCCCTTGTCCTCTCTGAGACTCAGAGGCATCATCTGTAAACTGTGGATGTTTACAGTTATAGCCACTTCAGAGATCACGGTGAGGAAAACACGCTGCAGTGTACATAGTATTACTTCAGGCTTTCTGCACCAGAAGGAGAGACCCAGGGCTAGCCTCTACAGATACTCAGACTCCGGGGTGCTGGGGAAGAGAGAACACAATTGTCCTGGAGCCCACGTTTATGACATGTCTTCTATTCCTCTTTCCCTAGGCCATGTCTAGAGTAGAGGAGAATTGTCTTGCAGTGCAGGCACTACATAATTCTTCTGGGGTCTGTGCCCATCACCCCTGCCTTCAGATGGGCCAGACAATGCCAGAAAGACAAACCTGTAACTGCCTCACTCCCGTCCATCCATGCCCCCCCTGGTGCTGGGGGCATGGCCCTGCACCTGCAGACTGGATGCCCTTTGCCTCTGCCAACCTGTGGTCTTGGTCATGGACCAGCTCCTGTAACTCTGGTCCACAGTCTCAGTGGGTATTTTTATTTTCCAACAACAGTCGCCTGTTCACTTTGAAGTTACTATTTTCTGAAACACTTAGACAAAAGGGTATTCAAAAGTTGGTTATAATGAGCTTTAAATAAAGACAGAGAGATAAATGGAAAAACAGAGATAAGTGGAAAATCACCTGATAATTTAAAAATTATTTATAAATAACGTAAAATTTAAAATATAAATAAAAATTAAAGCAAAAATGAACAAGTATGTCTTCTATCTGAATATGGAAGATTTAAGTCTCCAGTTGCAATTGTGTTACAGCATAATCATTCCAGTTTGTTGGTTTATTGTCCCTTCAAGTGGCCACTAATATGCTCTTTTATGGGGCATGGGTCACCACGGGGTGGCCTTAGCTGAAGATAGGCTTTAGCAAGAACTGCTCAGTGAAATGGCTTAGATTTCTTATTATACCATCCTCCGGTCATGGCATCTTTCTTTTACCTTTCTTCCAAAGTGCATTTATGCATAACTTGTGTGTAGTCTTCAAAAGAGCCTAACTTCTAACCAGTACAGGCATAGGTACAAATAGAAACTGCCCTAGTATTTACTTGTGGATTATTTTCTACATTTTTCCATTTCTAAATCCTCCCAACAGACCAATTTTCTTTGGTAACAAAGAATACATTTCTCTTTAAGTTTGTAAAAGGAGCTACATAAAATTCTCCAGACACATGTTTAAAATGTGTGGTCAAACTGGCATCTGTCCTTGGAAATGGCCAGTGGTGGAGAATTTTTAAGTTTGTCTGATGATACCTCACAGAGATTTTTTTAATGGAACATTAGGCCCTCAATTATGAATTGTTGCCACATTTCAGATCTTCCCAGCGGACCTTTCAACTTTATGCTGTTTTTGTTGTTAATGAAAAACTCCATTATTCATTTATGAAGCCTGGTTCTTCTTAGTGCTTTGACTTTAGAGAAGGATTTAATTTAGAAATTTAACCTATGGAATAAACTGTTTCACATGAAACCATTTAGAGACAAATGGGTTTTTGTAATGCTATGAGATCAATTTATATTTCTCCAAAGAACTGCCATATTCAATAGACTCCAAAGGCATACTGTTAATGCAAAATTTAAGCTATGGAAAACTTGCTTGTCCAAACACTAAGAAAGAATTTCCCCTCATAGCCTGGAGTCCTCTGCTTTGTTGATCTAAGATGTCAAGCACTGCTGCAGTTACCTGATGCAAGATAAGATTAAAACACAGCTAACACACAGCTGAAGATTAAAAAACACTGAAGCACAGTAAATGATGGGAAAGTGAATGACTGAGGCAGGAAGGAGGAAAATAAACTCACATTTCTATGAAGTTATTAAAGGAAGGAATTGTGGGGAGTTAGGTAGTCTATTTCACATGTCAGACTAAGCCAGAATTAGTTTGCTTAGAAATCCACAGGCAGACACTAGGTGCGGTGATTATGAGCCTGGGCCTTGCTGCCAGACAAATACGGGTTCAGATCCCTCTCTTTAGAGTGACTCTGGATTTTTACTTATTTTCTCTGTGGCTTTTTCCTTATATGTAAAATGGGAAAATAATTCCTACACTGGAGAGTTATTGTGATAATTAAATAAAAATGATCCTCTCAAAGCTCTTAACACAACACCTGACTTATTTCATGCTTAATGATAGGAGGAAGTCCAGAAATTTTTAGTTTTATTACAGTTAAGAGCTATAGAACAATTTACCCTTTACTCTTTGTTTAAACAATGTTATGTTGAGACATTACTTACATACCATAAAATTTATCCAATGTTTAAGTGTATAATTCAGTGATTTTTTTTTTTTTGGTAAATTTATAGAGTCGTTCAGCCATCACTGCAATCCAAATCCAGTTTTAGAACATTTTCATAACCACAAAAAAATTCCCTCATGTCTATTTGAAGTTGATCTATGCCTAGGCAACCACTGATCTGCTTCCTACCCCTACGTATTTACCTTTGCTGAACATTTCGTATAAATGCAGTTATATAGTATGTAGTCGGTTGCAACTGTGTTCTTTCACTTAGCCTAATTTTTTTTTTTTTGAGATTCACTCATGTTGTGGCATGTGTCAGTTCCTTATTCCCTTTTATTGCTGAATAGAATTCCATTACGTAATGGTATTCCCAGCTCTGGACAGTTTGCTTTACTCCAACTTGATTTTACGAAAAACCCACATTAGTACCTGTTTTTGCTAACCAAAAGAAATCCAAAGAGGATGTTCGCTTTTGCAAAAATGGCGTTCAGAATTTGCTTTGCAGGGAGCCATTATACGGTCAGCACCAACCCAAGCAGCAAGAGCGGCACTGCCAAGCTCCTTTCCCAGGAACTACACTCAGCATCAAGCACCCATAGCTTTGAACTGTGTCTGTGAGCATTTATGCTTTATCTTGATTTATTTTATGCATTCAGTTAGTAAGATGTGTCCTAAGGTAATTGCTTCTTTGCCTGCCACCATTTAGGCTTACAAAAGGTTTCTTAGAAACCCATTACTTTTGGATAGTGGAGGAAACCCATATATGGACATAACACATCTTGTGCACCCATTCACCAGTTATTGGATTGTTTTTAGTCAATTTGGATTGTTTCCGGTTTTGGGCTATTATGAATAATGCTTCTATGTACATTTACATACATGTTTTTGTGTGGACATATATTTTCTTTCTTTTTACAAATTTATTTATTTATTTATTTTATTTTTGGCTGCATTGGGTCTTCGTTGCTGCGTGCGGGCTTTCTCTGGTTGCAGCGAGCAGGGGCTACTCTTCGTTGCGGTGCGCGGGCTTCTCACTGCGGTGGCTTCTCTTGTTGCAGAGCACGAGCTCTAGGATCGCAGGCTTCAGTAGTTGCAGCACGCAGGCTCAGTAGTTGTGGCGCACAGGCTTAGTTGCTCCGCGGCATGTGGGATCTTCCCGGACCAGAGCTCGAACCCTGCATTGGCAGGCAGATTCTTAACCACTGTGCCACCAGGGAAGTCCCAACATATATTTTCTTTGGGTAGATTCTTAGGTATGGAATTTCTGGGTAGTATGAAAAGTTTATATTTAACAATTTAATAAACTACCAAACTGTTTTCCAAGTTTCTGAACCATTTTACATTCCCACCAGCCATGTAAGAAGGTTCTATTTTCTCTACATCATCACCAATGCTTGGAATTGTCTGTCTTTTTTACTATAGTCATTCTAGTAGGTATGTAGTAGTATCTCACTGTAGTTTTAATTTGCATTTCCCTAATGAGTAATGATATAGAGCATCTTTTAATGTACTTATTAGCAGTCTATATATCTTTGCTGGTAAAATATATTTTTAAGTCTTTTGTCCATTTCTTAATTGGGTGGTTTGTATTACTGAGTTGTAAGCATTCTCTATATATACTGAATATATATCCTTTATCAGATAAAAATATTTGCAAATATTTGCTCCTGGTCTGTGGCTTATTTTTTGAACTTAAAAAGGCACCATGAAGAAAACTAAAAGTTTTAAATTTTGAAATGAAAAATTAAAATTTGTCTAATTTTATCAATTTTAATGGTTTTAATGGATTATGCTTTTGGTGTCAGATCTAAGAACTCTTTGTGTAGTCCAAGCCCACAAAGATCTTCTGCTACTATTTTTCCCAGAAGTTTTTTTAGTTCTAGCTCTTAAATTTAGTTGTATGATCTGTTTTGAGTTAATTTTTGTATAAGGAGTGAGGATGTATAATATTTTTTCATCTGGAAGATAATATTTTTGTATGTGGTATCCAATTGTTCTTATACTATTTGTTGAAAAGACTAGCCTTTCCCGCGTTGAATTACCATGGCACATTTGCTAAAAACCAAATGAGCATACATGTAAGAGTATTTTTTAGACTTTCAATTCTGTTGCGTTGATCTAAATGCACATCCTTGCAAGTGTCCTGATTATTGTGCAGAGAGTCCCCTCTTATATCAATACCACAGTGTCTTGATTACCAAGTGTTGAGATGGAGTAGTAAGGCAGTACAAGTCTTCCAACTTTGGTTTTTTCCTGTTGTTTTTTTTTTTTTTTTTTTTTTTTTTTTTTTTTAATGAGGATCTTGAATCAGATGCGTATGTTTGATTGATTGATTGATTGATTGATTTTGGCTGTGTTGGGTCTTCGTTTCTGTGCGAGGGCTTTCTCCAGTTGTGGCAAGCGGGGGCCACTCTTCATCGCGATGCGCGGGCCTCTCTCCTTGCGGAGCACAGGCTCCAGACGCGCAGGCTCAGCAGTTGTGGCTCACGGGCCCAGCCGCTCTGCGGCATGTGGGATCTTCCCAGGCCAGGGCTCGAACCCGTGTCCCCTGCATTAGCAGGCAGATTCTCAACCACTGCGCCACCAGGGAAGCCCTTTCCTGTTGTTTTGATCAGCGTAGGTCTTTTGTACTTCCATAAAAGTTTTAGGATCAACTAGTCAAATTCAATTAAAATGTCAAGTAAGATTTTGATAGGGATTACTTTGAATCTATAGATCAATTTGGAGATAATTGTCATCCTGAGAATGTGGAGTCTCACAATTTATGAACATGAGGTATCTCTCCATTTATTTACATTTTCTTTAACTTCTCTCAGCACTGTTTTGGTGTACAAGTTCTTCATTTATTTTGTTAAATTTAGCTCTAAAGTCTTTCTTTTCTCTATTTTCTGAGAGTTTATGAATGATTGGTCTTATATCTTCTTTTTTTATTATTAATTAATTAATTAATTAATTAATTTTTGGCTGTGTTGGGTCTTCATTTCTGTGCGAGGGCTTTCTCTAGTTGTGCCAAGTGGGGACCACTCTTCATCGCGGTGCGCAGGCCTCTCACTATCGTGGCCTTTCTTGTTGCGGAGCACAGGCTCCAGATGCGCAGGCTCAGTAGTTGTGGCTCACGGGCCTAGTTGCTCCGCGGCATGTGGGATCTTCCCAGACCAGGGCTCGAACCCGTGTCCCCTGCATTGGCAGGCAGATTCTCAACCACTGCGCCACCAGGGAAGCCCTATATCTTCTTTAAATATTTGATAGAATTCACCAGTGAAGCCACAGGGACCAGGCTTTTATTTGTGGGAAGATTATTAATTGCTAATCCAATTTATTTACATGTCATAGGTCTACTCATATCTTCTATTTTATATTTTTCTTGAGTCAGTTTGGTAATTTGTGTCTTTCTATAAATTTTTCTACTTCATATAAGTTATCTAACTTGTTGTCATGAAGTTATTCCTTTTAATTTCTGTAGGGTCAGTAGTGGTGTTCCCTCTTTCATCTTTGATTTGGTTGATTTCTGTCTTCTCTTTCTTTTACTGGGTCAGTCTAGCTAAAGATTTGTAAATTCTGTTGATCTTTTTAAAGAACCAACTGCTGGTTTTATTGTCGCTCTTGTTTTTCTGTTTCCTGTTTCATTCATTTATGCTCAAATCCCTCAGAAATAAACACAGTGTTCCAAAGTTTCACCTTTGTTCCATGCAGATCATTTTTTAACCTATAAATAGTTACTGAAATTGAACCAAAGAGGATCCTGGAATATGGTGTTAGTCTTTGAGGGTATAAAGGTGTCTTCGGGCCTTCTCCAAGGGACTTTTTAAATCCCTAAATCTCCAGATTACTCTCCTGCCATGTGCAAAGCTTTCATGTCATTTAACCTCTATACTTAACCCTTTGCTCAGACAACCTCCCCCAAACATATTTTCCATAAATAGCCCACACATGACTCCTCTTACAATTCTGTTTGGGGGAAGTCCTTTCCTTAGGAAGAGAGTGTGTGAAAAAAAAAATTTGGCAAAGGTAAACATGATTATAATAGACAAAAAAAGATTTTTATCTTCAGCTCCTTTTTCTGCCATCTCATAAATCCACTCAAAACAGAAAAAGAATAAATGAAAGTGATCTTATCCCTCAGTATACAAACTTCTGAAGGAAGCATATGTTTTATGCTTTTTTTCTGCTGTTTTGAGGGTCTGTTGAGAGATGCTAATGAAGGCAGTTTCCATCAAGGGCTTCTGCTTGAGGTTGAAGAAGGTAGAAAGGGACTGGCACTTTTCAAAGCATAATAACTTGACAACTGGTACCAGAAATGTGGCAAGATAAACAGGATGATTACATGTCTGCAGGATGTGAGTATAGTTTTTTTCAGGAAGCCTTCCAAATGGTCGAGTTTTTCCAAGGAAAACATCAGGGAAAGAAAGCAAACTACTTAGGAAAGTTTCAAAGTCATAGACTTAGACTGCCCTCTGAAAACATGGCTCCTTGTAAACTGAAAAATTTTAGTCTAGCCAGTTAAATGCTTCATGATCACCTGGCCAATTTCTCCTCCCTTCTTTAGCTTCAAAAAGAATTTTTTTCTTTTTCTTCTTTTTAAAATTAATTAATTAATTAATTTTATTTTTGGCCGTGTTGGGTCTTCATTGCAGTGCACGGGCTTCTCACTGTGGTGGCTTCTCTTATTGCGGAGCACAGGCTCTAGGCATGCGGGCTTCAGTAGTTGTGGCACGCGGGCTCAGTAGTTGTGGCACACGGGCTTAGTTGCTCTGCGGCATGTGGGATCTTCCTGGACCAGGGCTCAAACCCGTGTCCCCTGCGTTGGCACGCAGATTCTTAACCACTGCGCCACCAGGGAAGCCCCCAAAATAATTTCTTAGTGATCTTGATGTATTTACAATTTGATCAATGATGCAAAAATAGCTGCCAGATCCTGCCTGCCCAAATCCTATCCTGTGATGGTGATGAAAGATCTGCATGCTGTGAACCAAGTCTGGCAGGTTTTAAGGAGCAACTTCTGGACCTGAAAAAGGGTTCTAGAATTAGGATAGTATGAATCCGTGGGTGCCTGGGAGCCTGCTGAGCTGTCCTCCATAGTCATCTGTTACTGGGTTTCTACTCAGCTTTCTGCTTTGTCTTCTCTGTCTTACCTACCTCACTCCTTCCAGTCTCCCTTTCCTAGGAGCTGGGTCAAGCTTCCTGCTTCAACGTGGACACATTGCTTGGTGCTAAGACCCTGTCACTCACGTGAAGATGAGTCCCACCTCTGCCCAGAGAGTCCTGGAATTTCACCACCAGCCTGAATCAGACTGGTGAACTTGCTTGTGATATGGCTTGCGGGTGTGCCAACTCTCTCCCGTAACTATTATATCAGTGGTTACTCCTGTCTCCCTAGCAGCCCACAGTTCAGTGTGGAACTCATTGCTGAGGCCACACAGAACACGACTACATCCAGAAAGAGTTTTAAGAAGCCATAAAGCAGAGGTTTGCTGACTCTGTGACAGAGAATGTGCTGGTTTTTGGGAAAGTCAGTGGGCTTAGCAGTTTCTGCTTTCTTCCTTCAGGTTTTAGGAGCAAAGCAGAGAAGCCCTTCAAGCTGTAATAGAATAAAAGATTTTAGTTGAGAGGTAGTCATCTCCTTCTCTGCCTAGTCAGCCCACAGAATAGAAAGCCAATTCAGCATCCAGCGTTCTACTGTACAGTATTAGGTTTCAGTAGTAGCTGCACATATGTAACCAAGCTAGGCACTGGCCCAGCAAACGAATCCCAGAATATAATCAGGGAGGTAGGATTTGCTTGGAGTAGAAGCTGGAAGGAATTAATGACAACTCATGGTAAAGGGGGTAATGCCAGGAAGACTGGAATATAGTGTAGGAACAGGGCATTAGGCACCAGAATGCCTACCCTCTTTGCTGCTTCTCAACCCTGCCCTACCCGATGCTTTACTTGTGGAAGCCTGGCATGTGATGGAGTCCCTCAGTGCTTTCAAAAAGAAAGAGGCATGGCTGCAGTCTGAACTGAAATGTCCATGACAGCAATCATAAAAGACAACCACTTAAGAAAAATTTGTGGTGAATTTTCCGAAGAGAAGAGGAATCTGTGAGTCTGCCTGTCTCTTTTTTTTTTTTTTAAACATCTTTATTGAAGTATAATTGCCTTACAATAGTGTGTTAGCTTCTGCTTTATAACAAAGTGAATCAGTTATACATATACAATATGTTCCCATTTCTCTTCCCTCTTGCATCTCCCTCCCTCCCACCCTCCCCATCCCACCCCTCTAGGTGGTCACAAAGCACCGAGCTGATCTCCCTGTGCTATGCGGCTGCTTCCCACTAGTTATCTATTTTACATTTGGTAGTGTATATATGTCCATGACACTCTCTTACCCTGTCACATCTCACCCCACCCCCTCCCCATATCCTCAAGTCCATTCTCTAGTAGGTCTGTGTCTTTATTCCCGTCTTGCCACTAGGTTCTTCATGGCCTTTTTTTTTTTTTTTTTTTTCCCTTAGAGTCCGTATATATGTGTTAGCATACTGTATTTGTTTTTCTCTTTCTGACTTACTTCACTCTGTATGACAGACTCTAACTCCATCCACCTCATTACAAATACCTCCATTTCATTTCTTTTTATGGCTGAGTAATATTCCATTGTATATATGTGCCACATCTTCTTTATCCATTCATCTGTCGATGGACATTTAGGTTGCTTCCATGTCCTGGCTATTGTAAATAGAGCTGCAATGAACATTTTGGTACATGACTCTTTTTGACCTATGGTTTTCTCAGGGTATATGCCCAGTAGTGGGATTGCTGGGTCGTATGGTAGTTCTATTTGCCTGTCTCTTAATGAATCTGTCTGCTTTCTTGAGTGCGAACCAAGTGAACATCTGCATGACAAAAGACCGAACTCGATCCTCAGTAGAAGTTCTCAGGGATTGCTGTTAAATGAAAGCGTTTTTGCCCCTTTAAAAAGTAAGTCTAGGGCTTCCCTGGTGGTGCAGTGGTTGAGAATCCGCCTGCCAATGCAGGGGACACGGGTTCGGGCCCTGGTCTGGGAAGATCCCACATGCCACGGAGCAGCTGGGCCCGTGAGCCACAACTACTGAGTCTGCGCGTCTGGAGCCTGTGCTCTGCAACGGGAGAGGCCACGATAGTGAGAGGCCCGCGCACCGCGATGAAGAGTGGCCCCCGCTCACCACAACTAGAGAAAGCCCTCGCGCAGAAACGAAGACCCAACACAACCAAAAATAAATAAATAAATAAATTTATAAAAAAAAAAAAAAGTCTAAAAAAAAAAAGTAAGTCTGAGTTAACAAAGGGTTTGTTTTTTTTTTTTTACATCTTATTGTTTTTTTTTAACATCTTTATTGAAGTATAATTGCCTTACAATTGTGTGTTAGCTTCTGCTTTATAACAAAGTGAATCAGTTATACATATACAATATGTTCCCGTATCTCTTCCCTCTTGCATCTCCCTCCCTCCCACCCTCCCCATCCCACCCCTCTAGGTGGTCACAAAGCACCGAGCTGATCTCCCTGTGCTATGCGGCTGTTTCCCACTAGTTATCTATTTTACATTTGGTAGTGTATATATGTCCATGACACTCTCTTACCCTGTCACATCTCACCCCACCCCCTCCCCATATCCTCAAGTCCATTCTCTAGTAGGTCTGTGTCTTTATTCCCGTCTTGCCACTAGGTTCTTCATGGCCTTTTTTTTTTTTTTTTTTCCCTTAGATTCCGTATATATGTGTTAGCATACTGTATTTGGTTTTCTCTTTCTGACTTACTTCACTCTGTATGACAGACTCTAACTCCATCCACCTCATTACAAATACCTCCATTTCATTTCTTTTTATGGCTGAGTAATATTCCATTGTATATAGAAACAATAAATGCTGGAGAGGGTGTGGAGGAAAGGGAACACTCTTGCACTGTTGGTGGGAATGTAAATTGATACAGCCACTATGGAGAACAGTATGGAGGTTCCTTAAAAAACTACAAATAGAACTACCATACGACCCAGCAATCCCACTACTGGGCATATACCCTGAGAAAGGGTTTGTTTTGGTGGCAGTAGGAGACTCAGCTCTATGGCCAACAGCTCTCTTCCATTAAAGATAACCTGAGAACTTTCTTGGTGTGGAATTCCAAAAGCCATTTCCTTCCAGTTCCTGTTACAGTATTGCGAGCGATGCCATGTCCTTCCTGCCACAGGGGCTGTCCCTCTGCTCCTTCCTCCATGAGCTGTTGGGCATTTTGCCATTGTTTACATTCACCTGCAGGTGTGTGAGACAGATATATTACCTCTCAGAGTTGAAGTCTCATAGTGAAGGTCTCATTTGAAATTAAACAGGTGAGTAACAAATTCTACCCCGTTTCACAAGGCAAGCATTAGGCAAATGCGTGTTACGAATTTCCACCACATAGTAGACAGAGATGAACAGTTTTATGTCGTTGTAGAACCATAGCTTGTTAGGAGTTGAAAGGGACCTAGTAGGCCATATAATCCATCCCTCACCATGGCATCTCCATTATACCTGGGAAGAATACCTCCAGCTCAAGTCCATAAGGAAAATGTGCTTTGCAGGATTTGGGGTGTTTCAAATCAACTCTGCATATTTAAGGAAGGAAAATGAGAGTTTCTCCCCTTCTTTTCCATGGAAGGTTACCAGTCTGCAAGTTTCCATTCCAGCTGGAAGTGCATGTGCTCTCTCTCTCTCTCTCTCATTCCCTCTCTCTCTTGCTCTCTGCACTGTATGCCTGCTATTCTCATTGTGTTTAATAGTTATCTGGCATTCATTTTATGTGGTCTTGATTGTAGCGTCTTACATGTACATGTATGACCCTCCTAATTAATTTGAAAATATAACTACATGAACTCTGGATGCATTGGTGCCTCCCACTTCATTTGGTCAGCTGGTTTGTAGAAAGTTTTTAAGTCTAATTTTTGAGTCCTTGAACAGATCATAATTTTTTCAGATATTTCTGAAAAAGTAGGCCTTAGGATACCTCATGAAGAGTTATCCACTATCTAACTCTGACCTCAGATAAACCTTATGAAGAATCAGGGGCTGAGTTTCTTTATCTGCAATGTGAAGATGCATTTAGATTCATTTCGTGCTTCTCAAACCTCTTCACTTTGGAACCCCTGATGACAGGAAAATAAGTACCTACTCCCTGAGTTTGAGGCTACCGGCTGCAAGTGAGATTCTTTTGAATCTCACTCTTTTTTTAATTAGAAATACAGGTAATTTTGCATTGTATTTTGCAACTATCTACTTGTACAGCAAAATAACTTTTGCTCCAATCTTCAAGTCAAATTAAAACTCAGGAAAATTTCACAGTGTTTATTCAATTGCTTTATGCACCACTGGTGCTGAGAAATGTCCTTCAGTTTGAGATGCATGAGTCATCACTCTGTGATCTTATACTTTGTATAGCCATTCATTAGTAGCCTACTATATGCAAGGCACATGGCCAGGCTCTAGTCTTGGACTAGGGCATTATATTCCACCACCACCCTGAGGCTGATTGTTGGCCACGTTCATCATACAGCTGCCATGCAGAGTGGGGTCTCAATAACTATTTATCGATGACTTCGTTCCATGGTTCCCAGTGGCCTACAGGGATAATTTTCAAATCATGGCCCCTGGACACTCAGAGTTTAGTGGCAGTTCTCTTGGCTCCGCATAATGGAAGGCTGGGGGTGGGAGGTTGAACTTTTCCCTAGTCAAAACAGCTTTGCTTTTGTCTGTTTGCTGTAGTAGGTTACTTACAGCTTTGTTTTTTGTAGATGTCCTTTATCCAGTTAAGAAGTAACCTATATTCCTAGATTTCTGAGAGTTTTGGCCAATAATTGATGTTTGATTTCGTAAAATGCTTTTTAACCAACTATTGAGATTATTATATAGTTTTTCCTTTTTACTTGGTTAATATGATAATCTACATTGCTTTTAATGTTAACCAGACTTGTATTCCTAGGAAATTTGTATTTTCCTTTTTATATATTACTGGATTCAGTTTGCTAAATTTTTTTGTTGTTCATTTAGTTTTCTTATAATGTCTTTGTCTTCTTTTTGTATCAGGGTAATGCTATGACAATTTTCTGGAAGACTTTGTGCAGAATTGGTATTATTTCTTCCTTAAATGTTTGGCAGAATTTACTAGTGAAGTCATCCAGGCTTGGTGATTATTTTGTGGGAAGGTTTTTAACAAAGTCAACTTATTAAATAAGTATAGGGCTAATCAAGTTATCTGTTTCTTCTTGAGTAAGTTTTGGTAGTTTCATGTCTTTGAAGAAACTTACCTGTTTCACCTAAGTTGGCAGACTTATTGGCATAAAGTTGTCATAACTTTCCCTTATTATATACTCTTTTAACATCTGTTGAATCTATAGTGATGGTACCTCTCTACTCCTTGAGGTTGGTTAATTGTGTCTTTCTTTTTTTCCTGATCAGTCTAGCTATATAGGTTTATACATTTTATAGATCTCCTCAAAGAGCCAGTGCTTTGTTTAATTGATTTTTCTCTATTCTCTATTCTCTATTTTATTGATTTCTGTACTGCTCTTTATTAGTTTCTTTCTTCTACAATTATCTTGGGTTTAATTTGTGCTTCTTTTTCTAGTTACTTAGGTAGAAGCTGAGGTCATTGATTTGAGACTTTTCTTCTTTTCTAATATAAACATTTAATACTGTAAATTTCTCCCTTAGTACTGCTTTAACAGCATCCTACAAATTATGATATGTTGTGTTTCCATTTTCATTCAGTTCAGAATATTTTCTAATAACTTTTTTGAGTCATTTAACTCCTACGTTATTTTGAAGTATGTTATTTAGTTTCCAAATATTTGGGGATTTTCCAGATATCTTTCTGTTATTGATTTCTTTACACACATGCACTGATAAGTATTCCACTGAATACTCAAGGGGAAACCTCTGCAGATTTCCAGTTTCTCTCTGTACAGCTGTCTCCTCTATAGTACTTTGTCCTATGAATTCTCACTGCTTTGATCGCCCCTGGCTCTTAGCTACGTCTCCTTAACTCAGGATGTCCTTTGGGTGCTTCCTGGGTTTCCCTCCCTGTATCACACCCTAGTAGCTCTCAGAGTTTAAAGCTGGAATAATTGTAGGTCTCACCTTTTTTTTTCTTCCCATCTGTCAGAGACCACTATTCTTCATTGCTGATACCTGTGTCTTGAAATCTTTGTTCTATGCATTCTGTTGGATTTCTGATTGTTTCAGACAGGTGAATAAATCTAATACCTGTGACTTCATCTTGCCTTGAAGTAGAAGTCTGGACTGTGTTTTTTAACATATGTATTCATCCCTTGCTATATCTAATATAGTACCATTTGCATGGAGAAAAAATCCATGTGCACAGATGAAGTATACAGGGATAGGAGGCAGAAAACCTAGGGTCTAGTCCCTGGTGCTTGGAACAACTGAGTATGTGCCCTTGGGCATTCATTTAACCTTCCGAATGTAGTCATCTACCCTACCCAGTCTAATAATAAGAAGAATTACCGTTTAATGAGCATGCGCCATATGATAGGCACTGTGCTAAGAGCTTTATGTAACTGTCTTATTTAATACTCACAAGATAGCTTAGCAAAGATTATCTCATTGAATCCTCACAGCATTCCTGTGAGGTAAATTTTATTAACCCACATGTCATGATAAAGATAAAGATAAAGCCTTTGGCCCAATTAAGTGTCTTGCCCCAGGTCACTCATCTGGTCAGTTCCGTAGCAGAGTTCAGACAAATCCATTACCTATGTCCCACTGCCACAGACTTGACAGGTTTGTGAAAATTAAGAGAGTTAATGGATGCAAGCATGCCTTGCAGAATGTAAAACTTAGTAAAAAAATAGTAACAATTTGGTAATAATAATTCACTGTCAGTGAATTAATCTCATTTCTGACTGTTTCTGTATATACCTCTAAGAAAAAAAAATCAGTGTTCTCAATTTCGAGATGAAAGCTTCAAGCACTTTGAGATACTTTATTATTCAACATGTCTATAACTCATCGTGGTTGTAAGCAAAAAGAATTAGAAGTTTACATCACAGATTTGCTAAAAGTGAAGAGTATTTCTCCTTATTGCCTTTTATCAAGATTGCACAGATACAGAGCCCAGTTTGATGGGGCCTTTGATTTTCTACCCTGTGCTAGTTAGTGAAGGACTCTAGTGAAAGGAATGTTTTATCTTGTCATCTGCTTATCAGACACAGCTGGAGTCTACAACAAGTCCACTCTGCTTGCCAAGCCAGACTTCAGGCCAATTAGGGCCTCTGCTCCAAGGGGAGAAGAATATGATTTGACATGATCCAGGCGAGGTACATGTGGCCTGGCTCACAGACAGTTTCACATTTTGTTGCCAACAGCTTAGGAATCTACAGTCTTTTTTCATATGAGGTTACATATGAAAAAAAATGTGTGTTTTTCTTTTGTTGTTATTACTGAATTGTGCAAATAAGAAGAGGGAGCTAGTTGGCCCACTCATTTTTGTCTTCCTAAGAATGCTGACTTTCCAATTTTTAACGGAGATTTAACTTCTTAAATGACTCAAGAAACGTGGTTGAGGTCACTAGAGGGAGAAAACAATTATGGACTTTATAGAGAGTAAACAAATAGAAAACTCTTAGAGGACTGATGTCTTTTTAACTTTTAAGGGCATGTTCTCAAGTCAAATAGCTGATGGCACAGATCAATGCAGCGTTTGCAATGTGTTAATGTAGAAAGCTGCTGACTTCTAAATGCTGCTCATCTGATAGGACTACAGTGACAAACTAGAATGTTACTTATGTTTTCACGTTGGAAATGAGAACCTGCTTGTTTGCTGGTTGGTTTACTCTTTTGCCTCCAATCCTGTCTGGTCGAAGAACTTGCACATAGAACTTGCACATATGGATTCCTGTCCATCACATACCTCTGGTCGTCCTGTAAGCTGTTTCATGCTAAGAAGAATTTGTCTCAGGATAAAAAAGTCAGGCAAGTGGAATTACATTTTCCAATCAGAAAATGCCAACATACAGATTAAGAGGTCAATAGTACCACACTTGGCCAACCAATTAAAAATGTTTCTGTTGAAATAGTCCAGAGTCATTATATCTTCATTTATTCATTCATTCCACTATGTTGAAAATAATTTTTCTCTTCTACTAACATGATACAGTTCTTTAACTAAGCAGCCACTAGAAGTTCTGGTCCAATCACACAGTCTTTTCCCAGTAAGAAATAGTTTCAGATTTCTGATTCTGTTTTGAGAGTTTTGGTGGGCCTACTAAGACAGTTCAGGAAGTAGATGGTTGCAGCAGTATGTTCTTTAAATCATCCATGAACAGTAGAAGTGAGACATATCTCATTCATGTTTGGATTCCATGTATCCAGTTCGGTGCCTGCACATAGCATGTACTCAATAAAGGTTTGTTGTGTGAATAAATGATGAAGACTTTCCTGTCTGGCATCCTGTGAAAGATGACGAAAGAATCAGGAAATTATTTGCATGTTCCTAGAGGAAAACCTTTTGGTGATTCAGTGATGATTCAGGTTGGAATTCTAAGGTCTCTCCCAGACTTATGATTCTATCATTCTTTTTAACATTGAGTTTTCAACATTTCGTTGGATATAAGTTGAAGCATTTCTAAACCTTTTCACTGAAAAAAACCTTCTTGATCTTGATACTAAACTGCTTATGAGCAAGACCCAGAAAGTTACAGTGAGGTCTTCTGTCATGTTAGGCTTTCATCAGCTCAACACTAGCAGAGCCCAACTGTCTGAAACCAAATAAGAAATATTGATTGAGTGTGAAATGATACTTGCTAAAAACATCTGAGCTCTAGAACTTATGTGAAGACAATATGAAGTCATTATTCATCACCAGCACACCTAGCCTTATCCTTGAAACTTTATCTATTGGGACTTCAGTCCTAACAGATTTTATGAGCTTAGTAGGAATGTTTTAAAAAGGCGCTGCTGGGGCTTCCCTGGTGGCGCAGTGGTTGAGAATCTGCCTGCCAATGCAGGGGACACGGGTTCGAGCCCTGGTCTGGGAAGATCCCACATGCCGCGGAGCAGCTGGGCCCGTGAGCCACAATTACTGAGCCTGCGTGTCTGGAGCCTGTGCTCCACAACAAGAGAGGCCGCGATAGTGAGAGGCCCACGCACCGCGATGAAGAGTGGCCCCCACTTGCTGCAACTAGAGAAAGCCCTCGCACAGAAACAAAGACCCAACACAGCCATAAATAAAAATAAATTAAAAAAAAAAAAGGCGCTGCTATGAAATATATTGTAGTACTGGTTAATTAAGCTACATATTTTCCTTTTGCCTCTTTTCACAGTTCTTCGAAGATGATGACTGACGAAGAATATTGTAAAAAGTCACATGAGTGGTACACTTGTAGATAATAAGAACAGAGAAATAAAACATAGGCTCTCAGCCCAGCTGCCAAATACATCTTTTCTGTGGGCTGGCTGTGCCTCTTTGTACTCACCAGTGTGCCTTTCTCTCCTTCTTGCTACACTCTACTTCTCTCTTTTCATTTTTGTATGATTAGGTCAGTGGACCATAAGCACCTGCCTGTTACAAATGTTTTAGACCAGTGCTTCTCGTACTCTAATATGCGTATGCTGTTAAAGTGCAGATTCTGATTTAATAGTCCAGGGGTGGTAGGGTGGGAGAGATTCTGCATTTCTAACAAGTTCCCAGATGATGCCTGCGCTGAAATCTGCACTTTGAGTACTGGGCTTTAGGCTAGAGCAGTTGTACTTAGTTGTATGTTTGTACATAGTTTTAGTTTTTAAAATCCTGATGCCCAGACTGTACCCCAGGCCAATTAAATAAGAGTCTTTGAGGGTAGATCCAGGCAATGGCTGCTGGTAAGTGCTAGCAAGCAGCTCTCCCTGATTTGTAGTATTTGCCAGTTTCCACGGTGTAAATACTCCCATCATTTCAAGCCACAAACACAATGCCATGGAACATGGAGTTGGAAAGAAGTGCTAACATTCGGCCTGTGAGCCAGCACACGCTGTCTTCAGCGCACCACTGGATCCAGGCATCTTCATTTTTATAGCTCCCCAAGTGGGTGAGCTGTAACTGATTCCCTTTTGAGGCCAAAATGGAGAACTGCTGTTTTAAAGTTAAACTGTCTCTATTACTTAAAGATGTGTTTCTTCACTCAGCCTCGGTGCCCTGGACTTTTGTATCTGCCCTCTACTCTCCTACCTCATTAGCCCACTTGCATTCTCAAAACCATGTTAGGATCTGACCAGTGTCATACCCCTCTCTTGTGCAGTATACAGTTAAGTGCTTAGAAATTCCAATATGATACTACTTCTGGAGCCTACTACTCAGGCCCACCCCACCTGCACGAGTGTTACTCCATTCAACGATACCTGTTTTTGTGTAAGACAATAGAATGGCAGCAGGCGTGTTGTTTTGAAATCCAAACTGAGAATTCTTCCAAAGTCAGAGTCAAGTCCTCAGGAACAGCGGCAACTTCTCCTTCCAAGTTTAACTTTCAGCAAGTCCACTCACTTTATTCAAGTGACATGTGGAGCAGGGAATGGATATCCTGAAGATTCAACTTCTGGCTCTGCTACTGACTGTTCAGTGACCCTGGGCAAGTAACTTATCCTTTCTGAGCTTCAGTTTTCTCACAGCAAAATGCAGATAATAATTGTACTTACTTCACAGGATTATCATGCCTGGCACAGAGTGGGCACTCGGTAAATGTTAATTATTACTACAGCTCTTACTACTAGTATACTTCTACTGATGGTGACAACTTTGTGTTCTGAGTGCACAGGGACCCCAGATATATATCAGTATAGAGACATTCAGAAGGAAGGAGATAACCTAGCACGGATTCAAGCCTGGCTAACAGCTCACCAGCTCAGGGGCACCCCCAAGCCCTAGGAATAACCATACCCTCCACAGCACAGCACCACATATTGTTGTCTTTTATCTAACCCTGGCTCATAACCTCAACTTTCCTTTCTTAACTTCCTCACTTTCCTTTTATGAATTGAAACAAAGACATACTTCTTTTAGCCTCGCCGATACAGAAGCCTTTATATGATAATTTTTTGGTGGGAAGGTGAATGAGAATGAGGGAGAAAGAACTAATTATCATTTCCTTTGTTATAATTAGAAAGATGTCTTGGTTTCAGTGTCCATCTGTGGCTCCCCGGCTCACTGAGAACACCATGAGGACTATTTTAAAGGATGGACAGAATATTTGTACTCAGGAAGAATTGATGTTTCACAGGAAAGAAGTGTGGACAAGTGGCAATCTCCCACATGGAAACCTTTCCCCTAACTGTTCACTTCCTTAAACAGAAGCCACTTCCTTTGAATTGTGGGGTGTCACTTTTCTTTTGAAATACACCCTTGCCTCATGGTTTATGACTGTTACACATGAGAAAAAGTTGGTTTCAGAGAAAAATACAGCATACTTGTTATACGTGATACAATGTATTGGTCATGGCAGTTTAATTTGGTGAGGGGTTACATGTTTCATTTTGCAAAGAAGCAAAATTTAACCTTTGGTAAATGGCACCTGTTTTATCACAGCATATAAAATAAATCTAAGCAAAGGAATTTCCTCTTTCAAGGCCTGCTTAAAATTCACCTCCTCCAGACTAACTCCTTGATCCTACCCCCCATCAAAACAAACAAACCAACATCGTCAAATATGTTTTGGGAATCGTTATGTGCCACATATTATGCTGGGTTCTCTCACATGAGTCACCTCTAGTCAGAACTAAGTGCTCTCCTTCAGTCTCCCATTACACTTTTCCCTCATTTAGAGTGGGGATAACCTGGGGAAAGGGAGATTGAATAAAGACACACCATTGATCCCAGAGAAATATGCGTGTCTAAGCTAAGGGTGAGGGAATGGAGAGAAGGGAAGGTTAAAGAAGTGGAATTAGTAAGCCTTCAAGCTTGAATAGATGTGGAGGGAAAGGGAAGGGTGGGATCAAGACTGCGCTCCAGCTTTTAGCTTGGGTGATTCAAAATTGAGAAAGTAGAGCAGATTGGAAGGTCTATGAAACTACTGGCTTCAGGCAAAAATGAAAGAAGCTGATTATTATGCACTAAAATTATAAAATGACTACTTCAGAGAAAAGATTTATAAACATTGATTTTGATTAATAATGCCCCTCTAATGCTTTCTAGTTAAACCATCAACCATCAAGACTTACTAAGGATGGGGAATTAGATACAGCCAAGTTTGTCCAGAAAGAACATGAAATACTCTTAATGCCTTAGCCTGAAACTAACAGGTTTGTCCACTACACATTTCTTGAGCTCTGACTCTGTGGCAGGTGCTGAGTCTGCACAGATGCGTGGGACTCACTACCTGTCGTGGTGAAGCTCTTCAGTCTGGAGAGACAGGTGTGCAAATGATTAACTGTGATAGATGTGATAAATCCTATTGTAGAGCTACACAAGTGGTAGGGGCAAGGCACCCTTACCATCTACCCACAAGCCTAGGCCAGATGGTGTCACACCCACCACTGGACATATTTGCAATGTAAAAGACCTGATCCTTGATTGATCCTTGATTGTTACCACCTCCATCATGCCCCCTTATAGTCATGTAAGGAAGAGAAGCTGAGAGGAATTTAACTTTGGAGTCAGGCAAATCTGAGTTCCAAGCCCAGATCCAAACTTGTTACCTGTGTGACCTTGAGCAAGGTAGTCTATCCATAAGCCTCAGTTGCCTCATTTGTAAAATGGGGATGACTACTACTTCATCAGATTATTGTGAAAATAAAACTGGGTAAGGTATGTTAAGTGGATGTCATATAGTAGGTATTCAAGAAATATTAATTCTGAGACTGTATTCCCATTTTCACTAATGTTTATATAGTGTCATCCAGAAGGAGTAAAACTCTACAGATGAATATTTAATCATACTCTGAAAACTTTAGTGTAAACTAAAGTGGGCTAGAGTCAGCACATTGGGTCTGAGCAGTGTGTGTGTCTCTAATAAATAGTTGAACCTTGAGAAAAGCCTCTTACACTGCCTGCTGATCTTATCTCCAAGCCTGGACTTTCCTCTTTCCAGGCCCCAGAAACTCCCCTCTTAACAGGAGATATCTCATACTGGTGATACCATAATATTTCTTTTATTTTACTTGTTTATATATTGAATAATTTAATTTTTATTTTTTTAAAAAATTTATTTATTTATTTATTTATTTTTGGCTGTGTTGGGTCTTCGTTTCTGTGCGAGGGCTTTCTCTAGTTGCGGCAAGCGGGGGCCACTCTTCATCACGGTGCGCGGGCCTCTCACTATCGCGGCCTCTCTTGTTGCGCGGAGCACAGGCTCCAGTCGCGCAGGCTCAGTAGTTGTGGCTCACGGGCCCAGTTGCTCCGCGGCATGTGGGATCTTCCCAGACCAGGGCTCGAACCCGTGTCCCCTGCATTGGCAGGCGGATTCTCAACCACTGCACCACCAGGGAAGCCCAATTTTTATTTTTATCTAAGATGAACATGTAAGTTTAAAAAACTAGTAACTATGAATCATAAAATGGAAATGTTCATCCCCTCTGCATCCTCCACTCTGAATTTCAGTCAGCCACTTTTACCATTCTTTTTTTTTTTTTTTTTAATACATTTATTTATTTATTTATTTTATTTATGGCTGTGTTGGGTCTTCGTTTCTGTGCGAGGGCTTTCTCCAGTTGCGGCGAGCGGGGGCCACTCTTCATCGTGGTGCGCGGGCCTCTCACTGTTGTGGCCTCTCGTTGCGCGGAGCACAGGCTCCAGACACGTAGGCCCAGCAGTTGTGGCTCATGGGCCCAGCCGCTCCGCGGCATGTGGGATCTTCCCAGACCAGGGCCCGAACCCGTGTCCCCTGCATTGGCAGGCAGATTCTCAACCACTGCGCCACCAGGGAAGCCCCACTTTTACCATTCTTAACTGTTTATTTGGGAATTTACCTCTATGTATCTAAATAACATCCTTACACTACAGTTCTTGGTTATTTGTAAAATTTTAATCATTATACATTGATTTCCCACTGTGGGAATAAAGGATTTAACACTCCTTTCATAGATACACACACACACACACACACACACACACACACACACACACACCCACGCCTCTTCCATCCTTCTTATAGAGATCATAAATGTTGGTTAGATATTCAAATTTTACATTGTTATTCACAGTTAAGTCAGATAATGAATATGATTACATACAATTGCATTTCCTTCCTTACACAAATTTTTTGTTTCTCTAAAGGTAATAATTTCATTGCTTTCCTGTTTGCTTAGTTTTCCTCCTAGTAACAGTAGTTCATCCCAAAATGCTTATAAAAAGTATGTGTCCTTTCACTACATTTGAATGCATCTGGCAATCTCTCAGTTTGTGGAAGACATTTCTCTTGAAGTCCTGCATCCTCTTGTTCCAAATTGGGCTAGTTGCTCTCCAGACCTACTATGTAACCAAATTCCTGGGATCTTAATCTCCTTTCACTGTCTTCCTGGGATACTCTTACCCTCACTACGGTGATGGGTTCTCTATTTCCTGGATTCCATGTGTTCTTCCTACTTGTTTTACTCCCTCATTTTGTAGAAGCACATTGTCCAGTAATGTTTTCTAAAAGGGGAAGAATGGCTTTTGTTTTTGGATATTGCATACCTGAAAATGTCTTTATTCCACCCTTACATTTGATTGATAATTTGATTTGGTATAGAATTACCAATACAGGTCAGAAATATTTTTTTCTCCCAATTTTAAAGCATCACTCCATTGCTTTATAATTGGGTGTTTTTCTGATTGTCAGTACTTTCTAGGTGAACTGTTTTTTTTTGTTTTATGTATTTATTTTTTAATCACTGTAAACTTTAAACATGTTCTGTTTAACTCTAGTGTCTTAAAATTTCATAGTTACGTGTTTTAATGTAGGTCTATTTTCATTTATTTTAGCGGGCCCTTTCAAACTGGAAAGTCATCTTTCTATTCTTAGTTAAGATAATTTTCTTTAAATAATACTAATATGCTCTTGAAGTCATGAGTTCAAAAGTCACTTTCAGATTTGTTTTAATTCTTTTTTTATTGAAGTAGAGTTGGTTTACAATATTATATTAGTTTCATGTATAAAATATAGCAATTCAATATTTTCATAGATTATACTCCATTTAAAGTTATTATAAAATGTTGGTTATATTCTCTGTACTATATATTACATTCTAGTATATTATTTATCAGATTTTTAAAATTTTCTTATTAAAATTATTGCTTGACCTTTTTTTGTTTTTCTTTTAAATTTTTAATTTTTTTAAAAGATTTTTATTGGAATTGTTGAAAATCAGAATTACCAAAAATGTAATTTGGGTATTACTTCACAAATTACTTATTAATGCCAATTTTCATCATTTTTTCTGTCCAGAACTATAAAAGAAAAAAGTCTTTCTAATGTAATGAAAAAGACAAGTTAAAGATTAGTATATGTAGCATGTATTATACTTTAGCTAATTATGCTTATGAGGTCAATTGTTGTATGGAAACTCAACCTCATTTATTGGACATCTTTAGGAAATGATCAATTCCACAGAGAAATTTATGTACACACCCTTATTTTCATTTTACCTATATTTAATTAAAATATTCCTCAAAGATGTTGTTTATTTGCCTAACTTAAACCAGGACCGCCCTTTTAACAGACCCTACTGAGTATTTATTTATTCTTTCATTTACTTAGTCAACAAGTGTTGTGTAAATTTTTCTTGGTGAGTCAGGATCATCATTATACATTATTGGTAGTGTTAAACTTCAAGACAGTTTTGCCCTTAGGTGCCGTGAAGCTGTGTAGTGCAATTGGCCTCAAATACAATGCTTTGAGAAAATTAACGCTTTTTGAGAAAAAGCTCATATGACTCAGTAAGGAAAAGAAAAACAACCCAATAGGAAAAAAAACGAACAGGTATTTCATGGAAAAGGGATAACACAGGGCTCATAAACATATGAAAAGATTCTCAATTTCTTAGGGACCAGAGAAATACAAATTAAAACCACAATGAGTTACCATTGTACACCATGACTGGCTAAGCCTGACAAATCCAAGTGTTACTGAGGATGTGGAGCTCTAGAACTCTTTTATACTGCTAGTAGAAGTATAAATGTATGTAATTCTGTGGAAAACAATTTGGCATTAGCCAGCAAAGTTGAACATGCACATCCCTGCTACCCAGTGATTCCATTCCGAAGTGTGAACCCTACGAAAAATCTTACATCTGTGTAGAAGATGTATATAAGAATGTTCTGCCAGTGTAGTTTATGGGGGAAAACTGAAACAACCTAAATAGACATGTGCTGTAGAAAAGATGGATGAATTGGAGTGTACTCATACACTGGAATACCATCCAGCAGTGAAAATTAGTGCATTATAACTATTTGCATCAATATGGATGAATGTTATAAATAATGTTGAGGGAAAAAAAGGAAGTCTCAGAAGGAGACATACAAGTATTATTCTACTTATATAAAGTTAAAAAGCTGACTTTACAGAATATATTTTGTAGGGATATATAAAACTCGATCCAACTATAAAGAAAAGAAAAAAAAAAGATTAAGAAATAATGCCTAGGTATTATCCTACGGAAGATGTGCCTCGAAAGCTGTTGAGTCACTGCAAAAAACCCTTCAGTAAGCACGTGAGAAAACTGCGCGCTAGCATCACTCCTGGGACCGTCCTGATCATCCTCACTGGGCGCCACAGAGAGAAGAGGGTCATTTTCCTGAAGCAGCTGAGCAGTGGCTTGCTACTTGTGACTGGACCTCTGTCCCTCAATCGAGTTCCTCTGTGGAGAACACACCAGAAATTTGTCATTGCCACCTCCACCAAAATTGATATCAGTGGTGTGAAAATCCCAGAACATCTCACTGACGCTTACTTCAAGAAGAAGAAGCTGCATAAGCCCAGGCACCAGGAAGGTGAGATCTTCGACACAGAGGGAGAGAAATACAAGATTACAGAGCAGCGCAAGGTTGACCAGAAAGCTGTGGACTCACAAGTTCTGCGAATAATCAAAGCTGTTCCTCAGCTCCAGGGCTACCTCCACTCTGTGCTTGCTCTCACAAATGAAATTTATCCTCACAAAGTAGTGTTCTAAACTTCTCACAAGGAACCTAATTAAATAACTCGGTCCATTAAAAAAAAAAAAGAAATTATCCAGAGAGTATTTACATGGGAGGAGGGTGGGTAATGGGTATGATTATAGAAGGACACAAAGAGGGATTCAAAGACATGGTAATGTTCTGTATTACTTCAGTATCATTTCATTAAACCAATATTTCCTAAATGCCTGCTATGTGCTAGGTACTTCTATAAGCACATAGGAGTACAAGAGCCCTTTATGGAGAACATATTCTACCAGAAAAGACCAAAAAATGAATGAAATAAATTATTAAATTATTATTGTTTTAGAAGGTGATAAGTTCTATGGAAAAAATAAGAAGGTGAGGGAGTTAAGACAGAGCAGAGTGAGCGTATGGTTTGCAGAATTAAATGAGATGAGGCTTCATTGAGGTGACATTTGAGCCAAGATTTGAAGGGCATGAGAGAGTAAGCCACATGGCTCTCTGGGTGAGTAACATTTTAGGCAGAGGGGCTAGCCAGTGCAATGGACTTATTATGGCAATATGTCTGATGTCTTCAGGAAGACATGGGGAGGGCACTGCAGCTGAAACAGAATAAGCAATATGGTCAGAGAGGTGTCAGCAGGGCTTTATAGGGCTTTATTAGATGCTAGGTCAGAGATTGGCAAACTTCTTCTGTAAAGGACCAGATAGTAAATATTTTAAGCTTTATGGGCCATAGGGTCTCAGTTGCAAACACTCAACTCTGCTGTTGTAACATGAAAGTAGCATAGACAATATGTAATGAGTGGACATGGTTGTTTTTGTATTCCAGTAAAACTTTACAAAAATAGATGGTGACTGGATTTGATTTATAGGCTGTGGCTTGCTAACGCCTGTGCTAGGTCTCGTGGGAGGCCATTGCAGGTTTTTGAACTGAAGAGTAGCAGGCTCTGACTTAGTCATTTAAAAGAATCATTCCGGCTGTAGTGTTAAGAGTAGCTTGTAGAGAGTGCCCAGGGTAAAGCAAGGAGATCTTCTCTTGGAATAATCAGGCGAGAGGTGATAGTGGCTTGAATCTTGACGGCACAGCTGAGGTAGAGAAAAGGGGTCCGTTTCTCTGCTCTTGAAAGTAGAGTTAACTGGATTTGCTGATTGATTGGATGTGGGTGTGAGAAAAGAGTCAAGGATGACTGTAAAGTTTTCAGCCTGAGCATCATTTAAGGAGAGAAATACCCTTTGTGGTTGCACATTATTTTTTTAATTATATATTATGTTTTATAAACTTTATGTCTGGTATATTTAACAATATTTTTTTTTAAAAGAGAACATGTTCCATCCAAGATCTGGTGTTTTATTTAACTAACCAGATTTTGCCTCTTTATCCTATTTCACAAACAGAAAATTCTGTTTTCCCTCCCTCCTATTGCATTTTTTTCCCCAAGCATATGAGCTGCCAGAAATAGCACAAAATGACCAGACTGACTTGGGAGAGGAAGAAGCAAAATGTCTAGAAGAAATGGAAACTTAAGATTCAAGATTCTCATGAGCATTGCAATTTTTTCACCATTCTCCTGAAACCAATCCCCTATAAGGGAACATCAGCAGCACTACAGGACAAGTAGGAAGGGAAAGAAAGCTGAAGGAGGGGTAAGCAT
This sequence comes from Balaenoptera acutorostrata, assembly GCF_949987535.1. Taxonomy (NCBI): domain Eukaryota; kingdom Metazoa; phylum Chordata; class Mammalia; order Artiodactyla; family Balaenopteridae; genus Balaenoptera; species Balaenoptera acutorostrata. The sequence goes on along the minus strand of NC_080064.1, from coordinate 76,383,997 downwards.
GGGAAGAGAAAGGGAAAGAGAGAAGGAATGAAGGAAAACCCAAAGGACTGCTGGCTCTGTTGAGACGACACCAAAGCAATAGCTATAATTGATGAGAAGAATTTTTGTTAGATAAATTTCAGTTCTCCCCGCGTTTACTAAAAGGACAAGAGAGAAGCTTAGGAAGGGGAAGGAAAACAAGATCCATCCCTGGGACCCGATGCTGAAGTTGCTGTAGTGTATTCAATAGTGCTTTTGATGATGGTGGCGAATGCATTTACAGTGAAATGATGTCACTGTAGAGGCAAAGAATTGGGGTTTTTCAATATCATTCAAAAGAAGCAGATGAGAACAATGAGCTTTATAGAAGCTTAACATATTTATACAGATCTTGGAATTTTAAGAAAAGGAAACTATGGTAGGAATGAAAATGATTCTTACTCCCATGGGAATTTATAATTTAGAGGGAGAAGAAAAATACATACAAAAACAAAGAAGTGAATGAGGTGGGTGGGAATATGGGACTGCCCTGGCAGGTTGTTCACATTGGAGCTTTAGTGCTCTGGTGTGGGCTGTTTCTAAATTCCAGCATCTCCTGAGGCTCCTGAGGCTGAGGGCAGAAAGAATGTTTACGAACTATTTCTGGTCTAGAGCCTCCGTCCACACTTCATAGAAGTCAACTCCATCCAACCTTAACATCCGTAACATTCTGAGAGTCAAAGCTTGCCCTGGACTGAGATTCCAGACCAGATTTAGGTCTGAGAGGAAGTAAAGGTGTCTTTCCCTGACACATCCGAGACAAGGAGAGATACCAGGGTAGAAGATTCAGACTAAGCCAGAAAACGCCAGGGAACCAGAGGAGAAAGCCTCCATGGAAATGCCAGTAAGAGCCCTAATCTGGGGTGCAGGGCAAGTACAGAGAGAGCCAAGAGTTCAGAATTGGACTGATGAGAGTGAGCTCAATTAGGCGGCATCAAAAGGGAGGTGAGAGTGGGAGCCAAGAGACTGTTGAACATCTGCTAGCATTTGCAACTTGATTTTACGGATCGTGTGGGTGTGTTAGCCTGGCTTAAAAGTATCAGGGGGTGGAGTAGCCGCTTGGCCCAGACGGGAACCACATGGACCTCCAGTGATGGAGTTGAGAGTTGAGGCTGGAAAAGGACTTGTGGGACTACTCACTCCTTGGGACTGTACACCAGAGGCAGGGGAAGACATTTTAAAACAGGAAATGTGAAAAAAAAAAAAAAGGAGGGGAAAAGAGTATTTGTTGTAATTATAGGAATATGGGTCCTGAATATGGGAGAAGTTTTGTTCCAACTTCTCCACTTACCAGGCTGTGTGACTTTGTGCAAATAATGTAAAATTCCTGAGCCTGAATTTTCTCATCTTTAAAACTGAGATTATAATACCCAACTCACAGTTATTGACATGGTTCTATATAATAATATTACATATAGATACATATGAGTTTTATATACCTATACGGACTTGCATAGTGCTTGGTATCGAATAGGTGCTCAATAATTGGTAGTTCCCTTCTTCCTCTTTTTTTTATTGTCATGTTCCTTGACAAATGATTAGATTAGTCAGTAACTGATTATTTATTGAGAAGTATTATTTGTATAAAAAATGTAATACAACTGTGGACTTCAGTTAATAATAATGTAATATTAGTTCATCTGGTGTAACAAATGTATCACTAATGCAAGATGTTAATAAAAAGAGAAACTGTATGTGCAGGGAAGAGGAAGTATATGGGAACTCTTTGTACTTTCACTCAATTTTTCTGTAATCATAAAACTGCTCTAAAAAACAAAGCCTATTTAATTTTTTTTTAATGTATGAGGTACAGCAGGTGAAGATAAAAAAGTAAAAGATATGGTCTCTGCTCTCTAGAATTTTACAGTTAGTTGAAAACACAGACACACAAAAGGGAAGAGCTAGTTTATGAGGGCAAGGCATACCTTTTTAAGAAGTTAAACCACGGTTTCTCCACAGCAGCCCTGTTGACATTTTGGATTTATGTTGTCAGGGCTGTCTGATGCACTGTAGAGGTTTATCAACAGGTTTCCAGATTTTGCCCTATGTCCCTGCGAGGCAAAGTTGCTCCTGGATGAGAATCACTTAGTTTTATAAGTTGTCCTCTTCTTTCATCCCCATCTTCCATTGATCCATCAGGAAGTCCTATATTATGTCGCTCTTGTTTACCTTGGATCTTATTTTGTACCATGAAGTATGCCCTGAGATATGCCCTCTACCACTAGAAAGCTGCTACATCAATTGAGGGCGAAATCACCCTACGTGATGTCCCTGCTTCTGCACTATCTCCTTCAATTCATTTTCCTCACGGGATCTGTGGTCATTTAAAAACATAAGTCCAAAGCATATCACCCCTCCTGTTTAAACTCTTGTGCAGGGATTCTCAACAGGCTGCACAATGGATTCACAACTGAGGCCTGAAAGTACAGTGATCCCTGTGTCCCACTCCCAAAAATGTTGATGTCATTCGGCATCAGGTTGTTTTTCTGAATTTTAGTCTTGATGTTTTATACTGCTCCATCTTTCAGTTCATTAATACCCTGTTCACTTGTGTCTAACTGGCATTAAATCCATGTTCTTAATTTTTAATTTCACTTAGAGTATCTTTCAGTTCTAGAATTTCTATTTGATTCTTCTGTATCTTTTATTTCTTGAACACATTAATCATAGATGTTAGAGATATTAGATAGGTACTTTAAAATAACTGAACCACCTGTAGGTATGTTTTAATTTTTTTTTTTTTAATTTTTAATTTTTTTTTTATTGAGACTTTTTTATAAAGCAGTTTAAGGATGACAGCAAAATCGAAGGGGAGGTGCAGAGATTTTCCATATATGCCCTGCCCCACCCAACATTCACAGCCATCTCATCATCAACATCCCCCACCAGAACGGTACGCTCATTACAGTTGATGAACGTACACTGACACGTCATAATCACCCAAAGTCCATAGTTGACATTACTGTTCACTCTTGGTGTTGTACATTTAATGGGTTTGGACAAATGTGGGCTACATATTGTATGGCTCCAAGTATATATGCCATTCTGGTAAAGGCAAAACTATGGAGACAGTAAAAAGATCAGCGGCTGACAGGGGTTTCAGGGGAGAGAGGGCGGGATGAATAGGTAGAGCACAGAGGATTTTTAGGGCAGTGAAAATACTCAGTATGTTTTTATTTTCCTTTGAATTTTAATAATTTGCTTTTCTTTATTAAGTGCCAGACATTCTGTATTAAAAATTATGGTCTCTGGATTGTGTCATCTTCCTCCAAAGAGGGTTAACATATCTTCTGCCCAACATATGCAGAGCCAGACGATCAGAGCAATCCTGTCAAGAGCTGGTTTTAGACTTTGTTAAGACTGTTATATTTCAGTTTAGCCCTCACCTCTGGATATACCCCTTACTCCTAGGGTAGCCCTTCTGTGGTTTATGAAGCTCTAAGGTATTTACCTAAGGCTCAGCACCTTGGCGAGGAGCTCCATCATCCATCTGCCCAGCACCCTGTGGCTGCTCAAGTCTCTGTCAGCAATTTAACCTTCATCTGTTGCTTTTTGCTGAGTTTCTTGGACTCTTGCCCCGTACATACACAGCTTAGCAGTTATCCAATACTTTGAGGGGAAATTGCACAAGACTTTTAGGTTTGCTTCTGCAGTTCTCACCACTCTGGGATTGCCTTTCAAGGGAAAAAAGCCAGTGTGACTATGAAACTGTGCTTCCCTTCTCTCAGGAATCATAGTCCCTTAAGTCCTACCAGAGTTGGTTGCTCTCCAATGACTTCACATAATTGTTTTGTGTACTTTGTTTAGCTTTTAAAGTTGTTTTTAATGGAAGGATTACTCTAATTTAAGCTACTGTGTTATATCTGGTACCAGAAGTCCTGGCATTGGAACTTTTTAACGCTTTCCAGGGGATTCTAAAGTATAGCCAAGATGGTGGTTTACCATTGTATTAGATTTAACAATTTATAACAATTTGTCTTGGTTTATAAATTCTGTAAACCCCAGGGACTTCTCTGCTTTATTCACTACTATATCCATATCATCTAGAACACTATCTGGCACATAGTTGAATTGATTAATCAATAGTGTAAACATTAATATAAAAGCTATCATAAAAAATGCCCCACTTTAAGGACAAATGAAGGGCCTTAAGGAATGCAAACAGTAACAGTTTAGGGAAACGAAAAGAGGGCTGTGTCCTATTAATAAAAAGCTTTCCAAATAAAAAATAACTTAATGTCTCATCTCTCTATATGAGTCTAAGCTTTGGAATATTTATCTAACTGAACTCACTTTAAATGAAAGCTGAGGTCAATGGAGTATGAAGGATGGCTTTGATGATGCCATAAAATGTGTGGGTCAGTGTTAAACACTTCACTTCTGGGGTGAATGATCTCAGGGAGACCTTGCCAAGAAATGACTTTAGCTAATGTGAGATAATAGAAAATATATTGGTCCCTGTCTCTGGTTCCTGGCGCGGAACTCCTGAAACCCTTGTAATTGCCTAAGTGATAAGAACACTAGGAGCATCTTTTGTTCTAATATTTGGTCTTTGGCCCCAGTTCCTGACACAGGGCTCCTGAAACCTTTGTAATTTCCTGGGTGATAGGAGTGTCTTTTGTTCTAATGAGGTGACTCTTGTTGGGCTCCTGGATGAAGGCTGGTTACCAGAAAAACAAAGCTATGATTAGAAGCTTGGAATTTTCAGCCCTACCCCCCATTCTCTTGAGAAGGGAGAAAGCCTGAAAATGGAGTTAATGATGGACCGTGCCTCTGTGACAAAGCCTCCATAAAAATCCCAGAAGTGTGGAGTTTGGAGAGCTTCCAGGGTGGCAGACACATCCCCAACTCCACGGAGACAGAAGCTGCTGTGCGCAGGACTCTCCCAGACCTTTCCCTGTGCACCTCTTCATCTGACTGTTCATCTGTATTCTGTATCATATATTCCTTAACAAACTGATAAACTTAAGTAAGTGTTTCCCTGATTTCTGTGAGCCACTGTAGCAAATTAATCAATCCCAAGAAGGGGGTTATGGGAACCTCTGATTTGTAGCCAAGTTGGAAAGAAGCTGTGGGCAACCTGGAAATCTGTCACTTGCGATTGGCATCTCAAGTGAAGAGCAGTCTTGTGGGACTGAGCCCTTAACCTGTGGGATCTTACAATATCTCCAGGTAGGTAGTGTCAGAATTGAGTTAAATTGTAGGACACCCAGCTGGTGTCATGAAGAATGTTTGGTGTGGGGAAAACCTCCACATATTTGGTGACCAGAGGTGTCAGAAGTGAAGTGTTCTGCGTGCAAGTAAAAGAGAAAGACACAGGAGGTAGACTGGACTGAGGTTTTTCCTTTACAACTGAAAAGAAGCAGAAAACTCCAAAGAATGTGGTTGGTAGTTTAGAGTTAGAAAAATTGCAGATTAGAGGGACCAGCTGGCCCAGCATTTGAATTTGCTAAAATGTGAACTCCAGTCAAAGCCAGCTGAAACAGTCAAAACAAAACAAAACAAAACAAAACAAAACAAAACAAAAGCAAAACAAAACAAAATTTGCTCTTAGGATCTCAGAGTTTAAAGAGATCTACAGAAGACCAGGGCAGCATTCATCTCTCTTGTGGGTCCCATAACTTGTGACATTGACCTAAGAAAACGAGGACAGCATATTTTTCTCCGGATATCTGAGGACTGTGTTGGCCCCATATGCTTTACATCTCTTCTGGGGTTCTTGGTACTTGTCAACTGGAGGGTTTTTCATGTTGCTTCAGAATCTCAGAGGGACTAGTAACAGGTGAGGTCAGTGAAATGCCTTGGTGGCATTTACTATTCCAGTTAGGATTCTTTACATTTCTTTTTTTTTTTTTTAATTTTATTTATTTATTTTTGGCTGCATTGGCTCTTCATTGCCGTGCACGGGCTTTCTTTAGTTGCGGAGAGCAGGAGCTACTCTTCATTGCGGTGCGCAGGCTTCTCTTGTTGTGGAGCACGGGCTCTAGGCATGCGGTCTTCAGTAGTTGTGGCACGCGGGCTCAGTAGTTGTGGCACACGGGCTTAGTTGCTCCGCGGCATGTGGGATCTTCCCGGACCAGGGCTCGAACCCGTGTCCCCCTGCATTGGCAGGCGGATTCTCAACCACTGCGCCACCAGGGAAGCCCTACATTTCTACAGTATAAATCTCTCCTCCTTCTTCCTCCTTGAAATTTCTAGTAAAGCCTGGTATGATCGCTAACAAACACATGCAAAATGATCTTAAAAGCCAGGATGGGGCTGCCTATCCCTTTGTAGAGCTTGTTACGGACAGCTCAGAGGTTAAACATTATGAACAGGAGTAAAGACATCTGGTAGGTAGCCTAAAATTGATAGTTTTAGAATTTCAACTGGGATATATGGTGATTTAGTAAAATAAATAGAGGGACTAACTCATGTGGAACTGTATTTTCTTGTGGTCCTTGGAGGGAGACGAGGTTGAGGTAAGGAGAGAGGGCATTTCTGGTTGAAGCTCGGGGATGACCCAGCTCTGTATAACCCTCCTCGTTCTACAATGCTGATGTTACCGAGTCCAAGCTCGCTCTGCTTGCCGCATGACAGGCCAATAAATCGGAGACGAGGTTTTGAGGCAAGGAATATGACTTTATTTGGTAAGCCGGCAGACCAAGAAGATGGCAGACTGAAGTCTCAAAATAACCATCTTATCGGGCTTTGGATGCCAGTTTCTTTTATAGCACAGAGGGGGAGGAGATGAGGAAGTAAAAAGGCCAGAAGTTTTGTAAATATCCCCTGGAATGGCCAGCCTCAGGGGGGGGATATGTTAATTTCTTCTTTCTTGCAGCCATCCACAGGGTGGACAGGGTCCGGATGTTTCCCTGATCAAAGGCACTTTGGTTTAACATTCAGGCTGAGGGACAGCGTTCCCCATGGCAGGCCGTTACGTATAGACAGGATCCTTTTAGTGAACAAAAGCAATGGGAAGCAAAGGTTAAAGTAAAAGAAACAGTTCCAACAAGTAGTCAGATTTGGCTCTTCCCTGTTACACTGCTTCAAGGCTTCCATTGTGGCTATAATATATATTGGGCATTTGTCATTAAAATGAGAGCTATAGCCTCTAGAAACCACAGTACTGTTGGGCTAAATTCATTGCCTCTGACTGAACCCAAAGACCCTTGTATTAGTTTCCTAGAGCTACCGTAACAAAGTACCATGAACTGGGCGGCTTAAAACAGAAATGTATAGTCTTGCAGTTCTGGAGGCTAGGATTCTGAAATCAAGTTGTGGGTAAGTTCATGTTCCCTCTGAAACCTATAGGAGAATCCTTTCCTGCCTCTTCCTAGCTTCTGGTCCTTGGCTGGCATCTTTTGCATTTTGGGGCTTGCAGCTGCCTGATTCCAATAGCTGCCGTTATTATCACATGGCATTCTCCCTGTGTGTCTCTTCATATCTTTTTATAAGGACACCAGTCATATTGAAATAGGGGCCCACCCTAACCAAGTATAACCTTATCTTGGCTAATTACACCTGCAATGACTCTATTTCCAAATAGGGCACATTCTGAGGTACTTCAAAGATGTGTTAGGACTTGAGCGTATCTTTTTCGGAGGGACATAACTCAGCCCGTAACAGCCCTCAAGTGGGCAGCCGCGTTAACCACACCAGAGATGAGAAGAAACTATCTCCTCCATGATGGAACCTAGTTCTATGTTAATGATATTTTACTGGGATGGAGACGTATAGCTACATGAGACATATCTCATTTTCTGCAGGGCTCCCTCCTCCTCTTTTCCTCACAATTAACTCCTTTCTGCTTAATGACGTACAGAAGAGATATACTACCCAATGGTGATAGTGCAAAATTTTTCTTGACTGAAGGAATGCCTCTATTGATATTTATAGGGAGTTATTGACCCAGACTTAATGTTTGCTACCACTCCCAAGGACTATGGCTTCGGGGTGAAAATCTACTATTTGGAGTGAGCTCAGTGGTGGAAATGAGAAAGTATCTGCCTTTTTTTTTTATCTGCCTTTCCAATTTGTTTGCCAAGGTCATGTCTCCCTGTGATAGAAGCCATTCACTCTTCACATACCAGCCAGCTTACGATGGCTCTGAAGTTATTAGAAAGAGAGATGGGAGAGAAACTGCCAGATAATTTTTTTTTCTGACCGTCTGGTAAAAAAGACCACTAAGGTCTGTCTTAGGAAAGAGCGTTAATCCCCAGAACCTGCATGCACGCCCTTGTCGTGGGTGAATATTTGAAATTTGCGGAGATGAGAAACAAGCATTCAGTTTATAGCACTCCTCTTAACCAGGATTTCCTCAAGGCAACAGCCAGCTGTGTATGAAATTGTTAAGAAAAGCAAAGGAGGGTATTTACATAACAGTAGTGCTTAATTTGCATATGCCTATTCAAATTATATTGGCTGCTCTAAGGATAAGCTGGGACGAAGTGAGAGAGGGGCATGGACATATACACACTACCAAATGTCAAATAGATAGCTAGTGGGAAGCAGCCGCATAGCACAGGGAGATCAGCTCGGTGCTTTGTGACCACCTAGAGGGGTGGGATAGAGAGGGTGGGAGGGAGGGAGATGCAAGAGGGAAGAGATATGGGGACATATGTATATGTATAACTGATTCACTTTGTTATAAAGCAGAAACTAACACACC